>NC_060139.1:1132547905-1132851089 GCF_021461385.2 Schistocerca piceifrons
TTCAAAACAAAGACTGTAAGTAGAGTCACTTTTCTTGTACTTAAGTCGGCATTGTGAATTTCTATTTCATTCCGATGCAAATTTTGTGTTTCGTCGTCAATAAGAAGGTCCAAGGGATATAGTAAACCTGAAGTGAAGCATCGTAATCTATAACCGGTCTCACAGGAAAGGTTCAAATCATAGACAGTAAGAAGAGCCAGTCCTCTTGTACTTGAGTCGGCATTGTGCCTTTTGTATTTAATTCCGATGAAATTTCTGTGGTTGATCGTCAATAAGAAGGTCAGAGAGATGCAGTAAACCTGAAGTGAAGCATCTGAATCTATAACTAGTGTCACAGGAATGGTTCAAAACATAGACAGCAAGAGGTGTCAGTCTTCTTGTACTTGAGTCGGCATTGTGCCTTTTGTATTTAATTCCGATGCAATTTCTGTGTTTCATCATCAATAAGAAGGTCAGAGGGATACAGTAAACCTGAAGTGAAGCATCGGAATCTAAAACCGGCCTCACAGGAAAGGTTCAAATCATAGACAGTGAGAAGAGCCAGTCTTCTTTTACTTGAATCGGCATTGTGCTTTTTGTATTTAATTCCGATGCAATTTCTGTGTTTCATCGTCAGTAAGACGGTCAGAGGGATACGGTAAACCTGAAGTGAAGCATCGGTATCTATAACTAGTGTCACAGGAATGGTTCTAAACATAGGCAGTAAGAATAGCCAGTCTTCTTGTACTTGAGTCGGCATTGTGCCTTTTGTACTTAATTCTTATGCAATTTCTGTGTTTCATCGACAAATTGAAGGTCAGAGGGATACAGTAAACCTGAAGTGAAGCATCGGAATCTATAACTAGTGTCACAGGAATGGTTCAAAACATAGAAGGTAAGAAGAGTCAGTTTTCTTGTACTTAACCCGGCTTTGTGCCTTTTCTATTAAATTCCGATGCAATTTCTGTGTTTCATCGTCAATAAGAAGGTCAGAGGGATACAGTAAAACTGAAGTGAAGCATCGGAATCTATAACTAATGTCACAGGAATGGTTCAAAACATAGACAGTAAGAAGAGTCAGTTTTCTTGTGCTTAAGTCGGCATTGTGCCTTTTGTACTTAATTCTTATGCAATTTCTGTGTTTCATCGACAATTTGAAGGTCAGAGGGATACAGTAAACCTGAAGTGAAGCATCGGAATCTATAACTAGTGTCACACGAATGGTTCAAAGCATAGACTGTTAGAAGAGTCAGTTTTGTTATAATTAATTCGGCCTTGTGCCTTTCATATTTAATTCTGATGCAAGTTCTGTCTTTCATCGTCAATAAGAAGGTCAGAGGGATACAGTAACCCTGAAGTGATGCATCGGAATCTATAACTAGTGTCACAGGAATAGTTCATAACATAGACAGTGAGAAGGGTCAGTTTTCTTGTACTTAACCCGGCACTGTGCATTTTCTATTTAATTCCGATGCAATATCTGTGTTTCGTCGTCAATAAGAAGGTCCAAGGGATACAGTAAACCTGAAGTGAAGCATCGGAATCTAAAACCGGTCTCACAGGAAAGGTCTAAAACATAGACAGTAAGAAGAGCCAGTCTTCTTGTACTTGAGTCGGCATTGTGCCTTGTGTTTGTATTCCGATGCAATTTCTGTGTTGCATCGTCAATAAGAAAGTCAGAGGGATACAGTAAACCTGAAGTGAAGTATCGGAATCTATAACTAGTGTCACAGGAATGGTTCAAAACATAGACAGTAAGAAGAGTCAGTGATCTTGTACTTAAGTCGACATTGTGACTTTTCTATTTATTTCCGATGCAGTTTCTGTGTTTCGTCGTCAATAAGAAGGTCCAAGGGATACAGTAAACCTGTAGTGAAGCATCGGAATCTAAAAGCGGCCTCACAGGAAAGGTTCAAAACATAGACAGTAAGAAGTGCCAGTCTTCTTATACTTGAATTGGCATTGTGCCTTTTGTATTTCATTCCGATGCTATTTCTGTGTTTCGTCGTCAATAAGACGGTCACAGGGATACGGTAAACCTGAAGTGAAGAATCGGTATCTATAACTAGTGTTACAGGAATGGTTTAAAACAAAGACTGTAAGTAGAGTCACTTTTCTTGTACATAAGTCGGCATTGTGAATTTCTATTTAATTCCGATGCAAATTTTGTGTTTCGTCGTCAATAAGAAGGTCCAAGGGATACAGTAAACCTGAAGTGAAGCATCGTAATCTATAACCGGTCTCACAGGAAAGGTTCAAATCATAGACAGTAAGAAGAGCCAGTCCTCTTGTACTTGAGTCGGCATTGTGCCTTTTGTATTTAATTCCGATGAAATTTCTATGGTTGATCGTCAATAAGATGGTCAGAGAGATGCAGTAAACCTAAATTGAATCATCGGAATCTATAACTAGTGTCACAGGAATGGTTCAAAACATAGAGAGTAAAAAGAGTCAGTCTTTTTGTACTTAGTTCGGCTTTGTGCCTTTCGTATTTAATTCCAATGCAATTTCTGTGTTTCATCGTCAATAAGAAGGTCATAGGGTTACAGTGAACCTGAAGTGAAGCATCGGAATCTAAAACCGGCCTCACAGGAAAGGTTCAAATCATAGACAGTAGGAAGAGCCAGTCTTCTTATACTTGAATCGGCATTGTGCCTTTTGTATTTAATTCCGACGCAATTTCTGTATTTCATCGACAATAAGAAGGTCAAAGGGATACAGTAAACCTGAAGTGAAGCATCGGAATCTATAACTAGTGTCACAGAATGGTTCAAAGCATAGACAGTAAGAAAAGTCAGTTTTATTATAATTAAGTCGGCATTGTTCCTTTTGTATCTAATTCTGATGCAATTTCTGTGTTTCATCGTAAATAAAAAGGTCAGAGGGATACAGTAACACTGAAGTGTTGCATCGGAATCTATAACTAGTCTCACAGGAATGGTTCAAAACATAGACAGTAAGAAGAGTCAGTTTTCTTTTACTTAACCCGGCTTTGTGCCTTTTCTATTTAGTTTCGATGTAATTTCTGTGTTTCGTCGTCAATAAGAAGGTCCAGGGGATACAGTAAACCTCAAGTCAAGCATAGGAATCTAAAACTGGTCTCACAGGAAAGGTTCAAAGCATAGACAGTAAGAAGAGCCAGTCTTCTTGTACTTGAGTCGGCATTGTGCCTTTTGTATTTAATTCCGATGCAATTTATGTGTTTCATCGTCAATAAGAAGGTCAGAGGAATACAGTAAAGCTGAAGTGAAGCATCGGAATCTGTAACTAGTGTCACAGGAATGGTTCAAAGCATAGACAGTAAGAGGAGTCAGTTTTCTTATACTTAAGTCGGCATTGTGCCTTTTGTATTTAATTCCGATGTAATTTCTGTGTTTCATCATCAATAAGAAGGTCAGAGGGATACAGTAAACCTGAAGTGAAGTATCGGAATCTAAAACCGGCCTCACAGGAAAGGTTCAAATCATAGACAGTAAGAAGAGCCAGTCTTCTTTTACTTGAATCAGCATTGTGCCTTTTGTATTTAATTCCGATGCAATTTCTGTGTTTCATCGTCAGTAAGACGGTCAGAGGGATACGGTAAACCTGAAGTGAAGCATCGGTATCTATAACTAGTGTCACAGGAATGGTTCTAAACATAGGCAGTAAGAATAGCCAGTCTTCTTGTACTTGAGTCGGCATTGTGCCTTTTGTACTTAATTCTTATGCAATTTCTGTGTTTCATCGACAAATTGAAGGTCAGAGGGATACAGTAAACCTGAAGTGAAGCATCGGAATCTATAACTAGTGTCACAGGAATGGTTCAAAACATAGACAGTAAGAAGAGTCAGTTTTCTTGTACTTAACCCGGCTTTGTGCCCTTTCTAATTAATTCCGATGCAATTTCTGTGTTTCATCGTCAATAAGAAGGTCAGAGGGATACAGTAAAACTGAAGTGAAGCATCGGAATCTATAACTAATATCACAGGAATGGTTCAAAACATAGACAGTAAGAAGAGTCAGTTTTCTTGTGCTTAAGTCGGCATTGTGCCTTTTGTACTTAATTCTTATGCAATTTCTGTGTTTCATCGACAATTTGAAGGTCAGAGGGAAACAGTAAACCTGAAGTGAAGCATCGGAATCTATAACTAGTGTCACAGGAATGGTTCAAAGCATAGACTGTTATAAGAGTCAGTTTTGTTATAATTAATTCGGCCTTGTGCCTTTCATATTTAATTCTGATGCAATTTCTGTCTTTCATCGTCAATAAGAAGGTTAGAGGGATACAGTAACCCTGAAGTGATGCATCGGAATCTATAACTAGTGTCACAGGAATGGTTCATAACATAGACAGTGAGAAGTGTCAGTTTTCTTGTACTTAACCCGGCATTGTGCATTTTCTATTTAATTCCGATGCAATTTCTGTGTTTCGTCGTCAATAAGAAGGTCCAAGGGATACAGTAAACCTGAAGTGAAGCATCGGAATCTAAAACCGGTCTCACAGGAAAGGTCCAAAACATAGACAGTAAGAAGAGCCAGTCTTCTTGTACTTGAGTCGGCATTGTGCCTTTTTGTATTTAATTCGGATGCAATTTATGTGTTTCATCGTCAATAAGAAGGTCAGAGGGATACAGTAAACCTGAAGTGAAGCATCGGAATCGAAAACCGGTTTCACAGGAAAGGTTCAAAACATAGACAGTAAGAAGAGCGAGTCTTCTTGTACTTGACTCGGCATTGTGCCTTTTGAATTTTATTCCGGTGCAATTTCTGTGTTTCATCGTCAATAAGAAGGTAAGAGTGATACAGTAAACCTGAAGTGAAGCAACGTAATCTATAACTAGTGTCACAGGAATAGTACATAACGTAGACAGTAAGGAGAGTCAGTCTTCTTGTACTTAAGTCGGCATTGTGCCTTGTGTTTGTATTCCGATGCAATTTCTGTGTTGCATCGTCAATAAGAAGGTCAGAGGGATAAAGTAAACCTGAAGTGAAGTATCGGGATCTATAACTAGTGTCACAGGAATGGTTCAAAACATAGACAGTAAGAAGAGTCAGTGTTCTTGTACTTAAGTAGACATTGTGACTTTTCTATTTATTTCCGATGCAGTTTCTGTGTTTCGTCGTCAATAAGATGGTCCAAGGGATACAGTAAACCTGAAGTGAAGCATCGGAATCTAAAAGCGGCCTCACAGGAAAGGTTCAAAACATAGACAGTAAGAAGAGCCAGTCTTCTTATACTTGAATTGGCATTGTGCCTTTTGTATTTAATTCCGATGCGATTTCTGTGTTTCGTCGTCAATAAGACGGTCACAGGGATACGGTAAACCTGAAGTGAATAATCGGTATCTATAACTAGTGTTACAGGAATGGTTCAAAACAAAGACTGTAAGTAGAGTCACTTTTCTTGTACTTAAGTCGGCATTGTGAATTTCTATTTCATTCCGATGCAAATTTTGTGTTTCGTCGTCAATAAGAAGGTCCAAGGGATATAGTAAACCTGAAGTGAAGCATCGTAATCTATAACCGGTGTCACAGGAAAGGTTCAAATCATAGACAGTAAGAAGAGCCAGTCCTCTTGTACTTGAGTCGGCATTGTGCCTTTTGTATTTAATTCCGATGAAATTTCTGTGGTTGATCGTCAATAAGAAGGTCAGAGAGATGCAGTAAACCTGAAGTGAAGCATCTGAATCTATAACTAGTGTCACAGGAATGGTTCAAAACATAGACAGCAAGAGGTGTCAGTCTTCTTGTACTTGAGTCGGCATTGTGCCTTTTGTATTTAATTCCGATGCAATTTCTGTGTTTCAACGTCAATAAGAAGGTCGGAGGGATACAGTATACCTGAAGTGAAGCATCGGAATCTATAACTAGTGTCATAGGAATGTTTCAAAGCATAGAATGTAGGAAGAGTCAGTCTTCTAGTACTTAAGTCGGCATTGTGCCTTTTGTATTTTATTCCGATGCAATTTCTGTGTTTCATCGTCAATAAGAAGGTCCAAGGGATACAGTAAACCTGAAGTGAAGCACCGGAATCTATAACTAGTGTCACAGGAATGGTTCATAACATAGACAGTAAGAAGAGTCAGTTTTCTAGTACTTAAGTCGGCATTGTGCCTTTTGTATTTAATTAAGATGCAATTTCTGTGTTTCATCGTCAATAAGAAGGTCAGAGGGATACAGTAAACCTGAAGTGAAGCATCGGAATCTATAACTAGTGTCACTGGAATGGTTCAAAACATAGACAGTAAGAAGAGTCAGTCTTCTTGTACTTAAGTCGGCATTGTGCCTCTTGTATATAATTCCGAAGCAATTTCTGTGTGTCAACGTCAATATGAAGGTCAGAGGGATACAGCAAACCTGAAGTGAAGCATCGGATTCTATAACTAGTGTTACAGGAATGGTTCAAACATAGACAGTAAGAAGAGCCAGTCTAAGAGTACTTGAGTCGGCATTGTGCCTTTTGTATTTAATTCCGATGCAATTTCTGTGTTTCATCGTCAATAAGACGGTCGGAGGGACACAGTAAACCTGAAGTGAATAATCGGAATCTATAACTAGTGTCACAGGAATGGTTCAAAATATAGAGAGTAAGAAGGGTCAGTCTTTTTGTACTTAGTTCGGCTTTGTGCCTTTTGTATTTAATTCCAATGCAATTTCTGTGTTTCATCGACAATAAGAAGGTCAGAGGGATACAGTAAACCTGAAGTGAAGCATCGGAACATATAACTAGTGTCACAGGAATGGTTCAAATCATTGACAGTATGAAAAGACAGTCTTCTTGTACTTAAGTCGGCATTGTGCTCTTTGTACTTAAATCTGATGCAATATCTGTGTTTCATCGTCAATAAGAAGATCGGATTGATACAGTAAGCCTGAAGTGATGGATCGTAATCTATAACTGGTGTCACAGGAATGGTTCAAAACATAAACAGTAAGACGCGTCAGTTTTCTTGTACTTAAGTCGGCATTGTGCCCTTTGTGTCTCATTCCGATGCAATTTCTGTGTTTCATCGTCAATAAGAACGTCAGAGGGATACAGTAAACCTGAAGTGAAGCATCGCAATCTATAACTAGTGTCACAGGAATGGTTCACAACATACACAGTAAGAAGAGTCAGTTAACTTGTACTTAAGTCTTCATTGTGACTTTTGTGTTTAATTCCGATGCAATTTCTGTGTTTCATCGTCAGTAAGTGGATCAGAGGGATACAGTAAACCTAAAGTGAAGTATCGTAATCTATAACAAGTGTCACAGGAATAGTTCAAATCATAGACAGTAAGGAGAGTCAGTCTTCTAGTACTTAAGTCGGCAATGTGCCTTTTGGTTGTATTCCGATGCAATTTCTGTGTTTCATCGTCATTAAGAAAGTCAGAGGGATACAGTAAACCTGAGGTGAAGCATCGGATCCTGAAACTAGTGTCACAGGAATGGTTCAAATCATAGACAGTAAGCAGAGTCTGTTTACTTGTACTCAAGTCGGCATTGTGCCTTTTGTATTTAATTCCGATGCAATTTCTGTGTTTCATCGTTAATAAGAAGGTCAGAGGGATACAGTAAACCTGAAGTGAAGCATCGGAATCTGTAACTAGTGTCACAGGAATGGTTCAAAGCATAGACAGTAAGAGGAGTCAGTTTTCTTATACTTAAGTCGGCATTGTGCCTTTTGTATTTAATTCCGATGCAATTTCTGTGTTTCATCATCAATAAGAAGGTCAGAGGGATACAGTAAACCTGAAGTGAAGCATCGGAATCTAAAACCGGCCTCACAGGAAAGGTTCAAATCATAGACAGTAAGAAGAGCCAGTCTTCTTTTACTTGAATCGGCATTGTGCCTTTTGTATTTAATTCCGATGCAATTTCTGTGTTTCATCATCAGTAAGACGGTCTGAGGGATACGGTAAACCTGAAGTGAGGCATCGGTATCCATAACTAGTGTCACAGGAATGGTTCTAAACATAGGCAGTAAGAATAGCCAGTCTTCTTGTACTTGAGTCGGCATTGTGCCTTTTGTACTTAATTCTAATGCAATTTCTGTGTTTCATCGACAAATTGAAGGTCAGAGGGATACAGTAAACCTGAAGTGAAGCATCGGAATCTATAACTAGTGTCACAGGAATGGTTCAAAACATAGACAGTAAGAAGAGTCAGTTTTCTTGTACTTAACCCGGCTTTGTGCCTTTTCTATTTAATTCCGATGCAATTTCTGTGTTTCATCGTCAATAAGAAGGTCAGAGGGATACAGTAAAACTGAAGTGATGCATCGGAATCTATAACTAATGTCACAGGAATGGTTCAAAACATAGACAGTAAGAAGAGTCAGTTTTCTTGTGCTAAAGTCGGCATTGGGCCTTTTGTACTTAATTCTTATGCAATTTCTGTGTTTCATCGACAATTTGAAGGTCAGAGGGATACAGTAAACCTGAGGTGAAGCATCGGAATCTATAACTAGTGTCACAGAAATGGTTCAAATCATAGACAGTAAGCAGAGTCTGTTTACTTGTACTCAAGTCGGCATTGTGCCTTTTGTATTTAATTCCGATACAATTTCTGTGTTTCATCGTTAATAAGAAGGTCAGAGGGATACAGTAAACCTGAAGTATAGCATCGGAATCAATAACTAAAGTCACAGGAATGGTTCAAAACATAGACAGTAAGAAGAGTCAGTTTTCATGTTCTTAAGCTGGCTTTGTGCCTTATCTATTTAATTCCGATGCAATTTCTGTGATTCGTCGTCAATAAGAAGGTATAAGGGATACAGTAAACCTGAAGTCAAGCATCGGAATCTAAAACTGGTCTCACAGGAAAGGTTCACAACATAGACTGTAAGAAGAGCCAGTCTTCTTGTACTTGAGTCGCCATTGTGCCCTTTGTATTTAATTCCGATGAAATTTATGTGTTTCAACGTCAATAAGAAGGTCCAAGGGATACAGTTAATCTGAAGTGAAGCATCGGAATCTGAAACCGGTCTCACATGAGGGTTCAAAACATAGACAGTAAGAAGAGCCAGTCCTCTTGTACTTGAGTCGGCATTGCGCCTTTTGTATTTAATTCCGATGCAATTTCTGTGTTTGATCGTCAATAAGAAGGTCAGAAGGATACAGTAAACCTGAAGTGAAGCATCGGAATCAATAAATAGTGTCACAGGAATGGTTCAAAATATAGATGGTGAGAAGAGTCGGGCTTCCTATACTTAAGTCGGCATTGTGCCTTTTGTATTTAATTAAGATGCAATTTCTGTGATTCATCGTCAATAAGGAGGTCAGAGGGATACAGTAAACCTGAAGTGCAGCATCGGAATCTATAACTAGTGTCACAGGAATGGTTAAAAACATAGATAGTAAGAAGAATCAGTTTTCTTGTACTTAAGTCAGCATTGTGCCTTTGATATTTAATTCCGATGCAATTTCTGTGTTTTATCGTCAATAGGAAGGTCAGAGGGATACAGTAAACCTGAAGTGATGCATCGGAATCTATAACTAGTGTCACAGGAATGGTTCAAACATAGATAGTAAGAAGAGTCAGTTTTCTTGTACCTAACACGGCATTGTGCCTTTTCTATTTAATTCCGATGCAATTTCTGTGTTTCGTCGTCAATAAGAAGGTCCAAGGGATACAGTAAACCTGAAGTGAAGCACCGGAATCTATAACTAGTGTCACAGGAATGGTTCATAACATAGACAGTAAGAAGAGTCAGTTTTCTAGTACTTAAGTCGGCATTGTGCCTTTTGTATTTAATTAAGATGCAATTTCTGTGTTTCATCGTCAATAAGAAGGTCAGAGGGATACAGTAAACCTGAAGTGAAGCATCGGAATCTATAACTAGTGTCACTGGAATGGTTCAAAACATAGACAGTAAGAAGAGTCAGTCTTCTTGTACTTAAGTCGGCATTGTGCCTCTTGTATATAATTCCGAAGCAATTTCTGTGTGTCAACGTCAATATGAAGGTCAGAGGGATACAGCAAACCTGAAGTGAAGCATCGGATTCTATAACTAGTGTTACAGGAATGGTTCAAACATAGACAGTAAGAAGAGCCAGTCTAAGAGTACTTGAGTCGGCATTGTGCCTTTTGTATTTAATTCCGATGCAATTTCTGTGTTTCATCGTCAATAAGACGGTCGGAGGGACACAGTAAACCTGAAGTGAATAATCGGAATCTATAACTAGTGTCACAGGAATGGTTCAAAATATAGAGAGTAAGAAGGGTCAGTCTTTTTGTACTTAGTTCGGCTTTGTGCCTTTTGTATTTAATTCCAATGCAATTTCTGTGTTTCATCGACAATAAGAAGGTCAGAGGGATACAGTAAACCTGAAGTGAAGCATCGGAACATATAACTAGTGTCACAGGAATGGTTCAAATCATTGACAGTATGAAAAGACAGTCTTCTTGTACTTAAGTCGGCATTGTGCTCTTTGTACTTAAATCTGATGCAATATCTGTGTTTCATCGTCAATAAGAAGATCGGATTGATACAGTAAGCCTGAAGTGATGGATCGTAATCTATAACTGGTGTCACAGGAATGGTTCAAAACATAAACAGTAAGACGCGTCAGTTTTCTTGTACTTAAGTCGGCATTGTGCCCTTTGTGTCTCATTCCGATGCAATTTCTGTGTTTCATCGTCAATAAGAACGTCAGAGGGATACAGTAAACCTGAAGTGAAGCATCGCAATCTATAACTAGTGTCACAGGAATGGTTCACAACATACACAGTAAGAAGAGTCAGTTAACTTGTACTTAAGTCTTCATTGTGACTTTTGTGTTTAATTCCGATGCAATTTCTGTGTTTCATCGTCAGTAAGTGGATCAGAGGGATACAGTAAACCTAAAGTGAAGTATCGTAATCTATAACAAGTGTCACAGGAATAGTTCAAATCATAGACAGTAAGGAGAGTCAGTCTTCTAGTACTTAAGTCGGCAATGTGCCTTTTGGTTGTATTCCGATGCAATTTCTGTGTTTCATCGTCATTAAGAAAGTCAGAGGGATACAGTAAACCTGAGGTGAAGCATCGGATCCTGAAACTAGTGTCACAGGAATGGTTCAAATCATAGACAGTAAGCAGAGTCTGTTTACTTGTACTCAAGTCGGCATTGTGCCTTTTGTATTTAATTCCGATGCAATTTCTGTGTTTCATCGTTAATAAGAAGGTCAGAGGGATACAGTAAACCTGAAGTGAAGCATCGGAATCTGTAACTAGTGTCACAGGAATGGTTCAAAGCATAGACAGTAAGAGGAGTCAGTTTTCTTATACTTAAGTCGGCATTGTGCCTTTTGTATTTAATTCCGATGCAATTTCTGTGTTTCATCATCAATAAGAAGGTCAGAGGGATACAGTAAACCTGAAGTGAAGCATCGGAATCTAAAACCGGCCTCACAGGAAAGGTTCAAATCATAGACAGTAAGAAGAGCCAGTCTTCTTTTACTTGAATCGGCATTGTGCCTTTTGTATTTAATTCCGATGCAATTTCTGTGTTTCATCATCAGTAAGACGGTCTGAGGGATACGGTAAACCTGAAGTGAGGCATCGGTATCCATAACTAGTGTCACAGGAATGGTTCTAAACATAGGCAGTAAGAATAGCCAGTCTTCTTGTACTTGAGTCGGCATTGTGCCTTTTGTACTTAATTCTAATGCAATTTCTGTGTTTCATCGACAAATTGAAGGTCAGAGGGATACAGTAAACCTGAAGTGAAGCATCGGAATCTATAACTAGTGTCACAGGAATGGTTCAAAACATAGACAGTAAGAAGAGTCAGTTTTCTTGTACTTAACCCGGCTTTGTGCCTTTTCTATTTAATTCCGATGCAATTTCTGTGTTTCATCGTCAATAAGAAGGTCAGAGGGATACAGTAAAACTGAAGTGATGCATCGGAATCTATAACTAATGTCACAGGAATGGTTCAAAACATAGACAGTAAGAAGAGTCAGTTTTCTTGTGCTAAAGTCGGCATTGGGCCTTTTGTACTTAATTCTTATGCAATTTCTGTGTTTCATCGACAATTTGAAGGTCAGAGGGATACAGTAAACCTGAGGTGAAGCATCGGAATCTATAACTAGTGTCACAGAAATGGTTCAAATCATAGACAGTAAGCAGAGTCTGTTTACTTGTACTCAAGTCGGCATTGTGCCTTTTGTATTTAATTCCGATACAATTTCTGTGTTTCATCGTTAATAAGAAGGTCAGAGGGATACAGTAAACCTGAAGTATAGCATCGGAATCAATAACTAAAGTCACAGGAATGGTTCAAAACATAGACAGTAAGAAGAGTCAGTTTTCATGTTCTTAAGCTGGCTTTGTGCCTTATCTATTTAATTCCGATGCAATTTCTGTGATTCGTCGTCAATAAGAAGGTATAAGGGATACAGTAAACCTGAAGTCAAGCATCGGAATCTAAAACTGGTCTCACAGGAAAGGTTCACAACATAGACTGTAAGAAGAGCCAGTCTTCTTGTACTTGAGTCGCCATTGTGCCCTTTGTATTTAATTCCGATGAAATTTATGTGTTTCAACGTCAATAAGAAGGTCCAAGGGATACAGTTAATCTGAAGTGAAGCATCGGAATCTGAAACCGGTCTCACATGAGGGTTCAAAACATAGACAGTAAGAAGAGCCAGTCCTCTTGTACTTGAGTCGGCATTGCGCCTTTTGTATTTAATTCCGATGCAATTTCTGTGTTTGATCGTCAATAAGAAGGTCAGAAGGATACAGTAAACCTGAAGTGAAGCATCGGAATCAATAAATAGTGTCACAGGAATGGTTCAAAATATAGATGGTGAGAAGAGTCGGGCTTCCTATACTTAAGTCGGCATTGTGCCTTTTGTATTTAATTAAGATGCAATTTCTGTGATTCATCGTCAATAAGGAGGTCAGAGGGATACAGTAAACCTGAAGTGCAGCATCGGAATCTATAACTAGTGTCACAGGAATGGTTAAAAACATAGATAGTAAGAAGAATCAGTTTTCTTGTACTTAAGTCAGCATTGTGCCTTTGATATTTAATTCCGATGCAATTTCTGTGTTTTATCGTCAATAGGAAGGTCAGAGGGATACAGTAAACCTGAAGTGATGCATCGGAATCTATAACTAGTGTCACAGGAATGGTTCAAACATAGATAGTAAGAAGAGTCAGTTTTCTTGTACCTAACACGGCATTGTGCCTTTTCTATTTAATTCCGATGCAATTTCTGTGTTTCGTCGTCAATAAGAAGGTCCAAGGGATACAGTCAACCTGAAGTGAAGCATCGGAATCTAAAACCGGTCTCACAGGAAAGGTTCAAAACATAGACGGTACGAAGAGCCAGTCTTCTTGTACTTGAGTCGGCATTGTGCCTTTTGTATTTAATTCCGATGCAATTTCTGTGTTTCATCGTCAATAAGACGGTCAGAGGGATACAGTAAACCTGAAGTGAAGCATCGGAATCTATAACAAGTGCCACAGGAATGGTTCAAAACATAAACAGTAAGAAGAGTCAGTCTTCTTGTACTTAAGACGGTATTGTGCCTTTTGTATTTAATTCCGATGCAACTTCTGTGTTTCATCGTCAATACGATGAGCAGGGGTTACAGTAAACCTGAAGTGAAGCATCGGAATCTATAACTAGAGTCACAGGAATGGTTCAAAACATAGACAGTAAGAAGAGTCAGTTTTCTTGTACTTAACCCGGCATTGTGCCTTTTCTATTTATTTCCGATGCAATTTCTGTGTTTCGTCGTCAATAAGACGGTCCAAGGGATACAGTAATCCTGAAGTGAAGCTTCGGAATCTAAAACCGGTCTCTCAGGAAAGGTTCAAAACATAGACAGTAAGAAGAGCCAGTCTTTTTGTACTTGTGTCGGCATTGTGCCTTTTGTATTTAATTCCAATGCAATTTCTGTGTTTAATCGACAATAAGAAGGTCAGAGGGATACAGTAAACCTGAAGTGAAGCATCGGAATCCAAAACCGGTCTCACAGGAAAGATTCAAAACATAGACAGTAAGAAGAGCCAGTCTTCTTGTACTTGAGTCAGCATTGTGCCTTTTGTATTTAATTCCGATGCAATTTCTGTGTTTCATCGTCAATAAGGTCAGAGTGATACAGTAAACCTAAAGTGAAGTATCGTAATCAATAACAAGTGTCACAGGAATAGTTCAATACATACACAGTAAGGAGAGTCAGTCTTCTAGTACTTAAGTCGGCATTGTGCCCTTTGTAGTTAATTCCGATGCAATTTCTGTGTTTCATCGTCAATAGGAAGGTCAGAGGGATACAGTAAACCTGAAGTGAAGCATCGGAATCTATAACTAATGTCACAGGAATGGTCCAAAACATAGACAGTAAGAAGAGTCAGTTTTCTTATAATGAAGTCGGCATTGTGCCTTTTGTATTTAATTCCGATGCCATTTCTGTGTTTCTTTGTCAATAAGGAGGTCAGAGGTATACAGTTAACCTGAAGTGAAGCATCGGAATCTAAAACCGGTCTCACAGGAAAGGTTCAAAACATAGACAGTAAGAAGAGCCAGTCTTCTTGTACTTGGGTCGGTATTGTGCCTTTTGTATTTAATTCCGATGCAATTTCTGTGTTTCATCGTAAATAAGAAGGTAAGAGTGATACAGTAAACCTGAAGTGAAGCATCGGAATCTATAACTAGTGTCGCAGGAATGGTTCAAAACATAGACATGAAGAAGAGTCAGTTTTCTTGTTCTTAAGTCAGCATTGTGAATTTTGTATTTAATTCCGATGCAAATTCTGTTTCATCATCAATAAGAAGGTCAGAGGGATACAAAAAACCTGAAGTGATGCATCAGAATCTATAACTAGTGTCACAGGAATGGTTCAAAACATAGACAGTAAGAAGAGTCGGTTTTCTTGTACTTAAGTCGACAATGTGCCTTTTCTATCTCATTCCGATGCAGTTTCTGTGTTTCGTCGTCAATAAGAAGGTCCAAGGTATACAGTAAACCGGAAGTGAAGCATCGGAATCTAAAACCGGCCTCACAGGAAAGGTTTAAAGCATAGACAGTAAGAAGAACCAGTCTTCTTGTACTTGAGTCGGCATTGTGCCTTTTGTATTTAATTCCGTTGCTATATATGAGGTTCATCGTCAATAAGAAGGTCGGCGGGATACAGTAATCCTGAAGTGAAGCATCGGAATCTATAACTAGTGTCACCGGATTGGTTAATAGCATAGACAGTAAGAAGAGTCAGTTTTCTTATACTTAAGTCGGCACTGTGAATTTTGCATTTAATTCCGATGCAATTTCTGTTTCATCATCAATAAGAAGGTCAGAGGGATACCGTAAACCTGAAGTGATGCATCGGAATCTATAACTTGTGTCACAGGAATGGTTTAAAGCATAGACAATAAGAAGGGCAAGTCTTCTTGTACTTGAGTCGGCATTGTGCATTTCGTATTTCATTCCGATGTAATTTCTGTGTTTCATCGTCAATAAGAAGGTCAGAGGGATACCGTAAACCGAAGTGCAGCATCGGAATCGATAACTAGTGTCACAGGAATGGTTAAAAACATAGATAGTAAGAAGAATCAGTTTTCTTGTACTGAAGTCAGCATTGTGCCTTTGGTATTTAATTCCGATGCAGTTTCTGTGTTTCATCGTCAATAGGAAGGTCAGAGTGTTACAGTAGAACTGAAGTGAAGCATCAGAATCTATAACTAATGTCACAGGAATGGTTCAAAACATAGACAGTAAGAAGAGTCAGTTTTCTTGTACTTAAGTCGGCATTGTGCCTTTTGTATTTAATTCTGATGCAATTTCTCTGTTTCATCGACAATAACAAGGTCAGAGGGATACAGTAAACCTGAAGTGAAGCATCGGAATCTATAACTAGTGTCACAGGAATGGTTTAAAGCATAGACAGTAAGAAGAGTCAGTTTTCTTATAATGAAGTCGGCATTGTGCCTTTTATGTATATTTCCGATGCAATTTCTGTGTATCATCGTCAATAAGAAGGTCAGAGGGATACAGTAACCCTGAAGTGAAGCATCGGAATCTATAACTAGTGTCACAGGAATGGTTCAAACATAGATAGTAAGAAGAGTCAGTTTTCTTGTACCTAACCCAGCATTGTGCCTTTTCTATTTAATTCCGATGCAATTTCTGTGTTTCATCGTCAATAAGAAGGTCAGAGGGATACCGTAAACTTGCAGTGAAGCATCGTAATCTAAAACCGGCGTCACAGGAAAGGTTCAAATAATAGGCAGTAAGAAGAGCCAGTCATCTTGTACTTGAGTCGGCATTGTGCCTTTTGTATTAGATTCCGATGCAATTTCTGTGTTTCATCGTAAATAAGAAGGTCAGAGTGATACAGTAACCCTGAAGTGAAGCATCGGAATCTGTAACTAGTGTCGCAGGAATGGTTCAAAACATTGACATGAAGAAGAGTCAGTTTTCTTGTTCTTAAGTCGGCATTGTGCTTTTCTATTTAATTCCGATGCAATTTCTGTGTTTCGTCGTCAATAAGAAGGTCCAAGGGATACAGTAAACCTGAAGTGAAGCATCGGAATCTAAAACCGGTCTCACAGGAAAGGTTGAAAGCATAGACAGTAAGAAGAGAAAGTCCTCTTGTACTTGAGTCGGCATTGTGCCTTTTGTATTTAATTCCGATGCAGTTTCTGTGTTTGATCGTCAATAAGAAGGACAGAGGGATGCAGTAAACCTGAAGTGAAGCATCGGAATCTATAACTACTGTCGCAGGAATGGTTCATAACATAGACGGTGAGAAGAGTCAGTCTTCCTGTACTTAAGTGGCATTGTGCCTCTTGTATATAATTAAGTGCAATTTCTGTATTTCATCGTCAATAAGAAGGTCTGAGGGATACAGTAAACCTGAAGTGAAGCATCGGAATCTATAACCACTGTCACAGGAATGGTTCAGAACATAGACGGTAAGAAGAGACAGTCTTCCTGTACTTAAGTGGCATTGTGCCATTTGTACATAATTAAGATGCAATTTCTGTGTTAGATCGCCAATAAGAAGGTCAGAGGGATACAGTGAACCTGAAGTGAAGCATCGGGATCTGTAACTAGGGTCACAGGAATGGTTCAAAACATAGACAGTAAGAAGAGCCAGTCTTCTTGTACTTGAGTCGGCATTGTGCCTTTTGTATATAATTCCGATGCAATTTCTGTGTTTCATCGTCAATAAGAAGGTCAGAGGGATACCGTAAACCTGAATTGAAGCATCTGAATCTATAACTAGTGTCACAGGAATGGTTCAAAACATAGACAGTAAGAAGAGTCAGTTATCTTGTACCTATGTCGGCATTGTGCCTTTTGTATTTAATTCCGATGCATTTTCTCTGCTTCATCGTCAATAAGAAGGTCAGAGGGATACAGTAAACCTGAAGTGAAGCATCGGAATCTATAACTAGTGTCACAGGAATGGTTCAAAACGTAGACAGTAAGAAAGGTCAGTCTTCTTGTACTTAAGTCGGCATTGTGGTTTTTGTATCTAATTCCGATGCAATATCTGTGTTTCATCGTCAATAAGAAGATCAGAGGGATACAGTAAACCTGAAGTGAAACATCAGAATCTATAACTAGTGTCACAGGAATGGTTCAAAGCATAGACAGTAAGAAGAGCCAGTCTTCTTGTACTTGAGTCGGCATTGTGCCTTTTGTATTTAATTGCGATGCAATTTCTGTGTTTCATCGTCAATAAGGAGGTCAGAGGGATATAGTAAACCTGAAGTGAAGCGTCGGAAGCTATAACTAGTTTCACTGTAATGGTTTATAACATAGACAGTAAGAAGAGTCAGTCTTCTTGTACTTAAGTCGGCATTGTGCCTCTTGTATATAATTCCGCTGCAATATCTGTGTTTCATCGTCAATAAGAAGGTCAGTGGGATACTGTGAACCTGAAGTGAAGCATCGGAATCTATAACTAGTGTCACAGGAATGGTTCAAAACATAGACAGTTAGAAGAGTCAATCTCCTTGTACTTGAGTCGGCATTGTGCCTTTTGTATTTAATTCCGATGGTATTTCTGTGTTTTAACGTCAATAAGACGGTCGGAGGGATACAGTAAACCTGAAGTGAAGCATCGGAATCTATAACTAGTGTCACAGGAATGGTTTAAAGCATAGACAATAAGAAGAGCAAGTCTTCTTGTATTTGAGTCGGCATTGTGCCTTTCGTATTTCATTCCGATGCAATTTCTGTGTTTCATCGTCAATAAGAAGGTCAGAGGGAGACAGTAAACCTGCAGTGAAGCATCGTAATCTAAAACCGGCGTCACGGGAAAGGTTCAAATAATAGGCAGTAAGAAGAGCCAGTCATCTTGTACTTGAGTCGGCATTGTGCCTTTTGTATTAGATTCCGATGCAATTTCTGTGTTTCATCGTAAATAAGAAGGTCAGAGTGATACAGTAACCCTGAAGTGAAGCATCGGAATCTGTAACTACTGTCGCAGGAATGGTTCAAAACATAGACATGAAGAAGAGTCAGTTTTCTTGTTCTTAAGTCGGCATTGTGCTTTTCTATTTAATTCCGATGCAATTTCTGTGTTTCGTCGTCAATAAGAAGGTCCAAGGGATACAGTAAACCTGAAGTGAAGCATCGGAATCTAAAACCGGTCTCACAGGAAAAGTTGAAAGCATAGACAGTAAGAAGAGAAAGTCCTCTTGTACTTGAGTCGGCATTGTGCCTTTTGTATTTAATTCCGATGGTATTTCTGTGTTTCAACGTCAATAAGACGGTCGGAGGGATACAGTAAACCTGAAGTGAAGCATCGGAATCTATAACTAGCGTCACAGGAATGGTTCAAAACATAGAAGGTAAGAAGAGTCAGTCATTTTGTACTTAAGCCGGCATTGTGCCTTTCGTATTTAATTCCAATGCAATTTCTGTGTTTCATCGTCAATAAGAAGGTCAGATTGATACATTAAACATGAAGTGAGGCATCGGAATCTATAACTTGTGTCACAGGAATGGTTAAAAACATAAACGGTAAGAAAGGTCAGTCTTCTTATACTTAAGTCGGCATTTTGCCTTTTGTATCTAATTCCGATGCAATATCTGTCTTTCATCGTCAATAAGAAGATCAGAGGGATACAGTAAACCTGAAGTGAAGCATTGGAATCTGTAACTAGGGTCACAGGAATGGTTCAAAGCATAAACAGTAAGAAGCATCAGTTTTCTGGTACTTAAGTCGGCATTGTGCCTTTTGTATTTAATTCCGATGCAATTTATGTGTTTCATCGTCAAAATGAAGGTCAGAGGGATACAGTAAACCTGAAGTGAAGCTTCGCAATCTATAACTAGTGTCACAGGAATGATTCAAAACATAGACAATAAGAACAGTCAGTTTTCTTGTACTTAAATCGGCATTGTGCCTTTTGTATTTAATTCCGATGCAATTTCTGTGTTTCTTCGTCAAAAAGAAGGTCAGAGGGTTACAGTAAACCTGAAGGGAAGCATCGGAATCTATAACTAGTTTCACAGGAATGGTTAAAACATAGACAGTAAGGAGAGTCAGTTTTCTTGTACTTAAGTTGGCATTGTGCCTTTTGTATTTAATTCCTTAACAATTTCAGTGTGTCATCGTCAATACGTAGGTCAGAGGGTTACAGTAACCCTGAAGTGAAGCATCGGAATCCATAACTAGTGTCACAGAAATGGTTCAAAACATAGACAGTAAGAAGAGTCAGTTTACTTGTACTGAAGTCGGCATTGTGCCTTTTGTATTTAATTCCGATGCAATTCCTGTGTTTCTTCGTCAATAAGAAGGTCAGTGAGATACAGCAAATCTGAAGTGAAGCATCGGAATCTATAACTAGTGTCACAGGAATGGTTCAAAACATAGACAGTAAGAAGAGTCATTCTTCTTGTACTTAAGTCGGCATTGTGCGTTTTGTATTTAATTCCGATGCAATTTCTGTGTTTCATCGTCAATAAGAAGGTCAGAGGGTTACAGTAAACCTGAAGTGAAGCATCGGAATCTATAACTAGTGTCACAGGAATGGTTCAAAACATAGACAGTAAGATGAGTCAGTTTACTTGTACTTAAGTAGACATTGTGCCCTTTATATTCAATTCCGATTCAATTTCTGTGTTTTATCGTCAATAAGAAGGTCAGAGGGATACCGTAAACCGAAGTGCAGCATCGGAATCTATAACTAGTGTCACAGGAATGGTTAAATACATAGATAGTAAGAAGAACCAGTTTTCTTGTACTTAAGTCAGCATTGTGCCTTTGGTATTTAATTCCGATGCAGTTTCTGTGTTTCATCGTCAATAGGAAGGTCACAATGTTACAGTAAACCTGAAGTGAAGCATCGGAATCTATAACTAATGTCACAGGAATGGTTCAAAACATAGACAGTAAGAAGAGTCAGTTTTCTTGTACTTAAGTCGGCATTGTGCCTTTTGTATTTAATTGTGATGCAATTTCTCTGTTTCATTGACAATAACAAGGTCAGAGGGATACAGTAAACCTGGAGTGAAGCATCGGAATCTGTAACTAGTGTCACAGGAATGGTTTAAATCATAGACAGTAAGAGGAGTCAGTTTTCTTATAATGAAGTCGGCATTGTGACTTTTATATATATTTCCGATGCACTTTCTGTGTATCATCGTCAATAAGAAGGTCAGAGGGATACAATAACCCTGAAGTAATGCATCGGAATCTATAACTAGTGTCACAGGAATGGTTCAAACATAGATAGTAAGAAGAGTCAGTTTTCTTGTACCTAACAAGGCATTGTGCCTTTTCTATTTAATTCCGATGCAATTTCTGTGTTTCGTCGTCAATACGAAGGTCCAAGGGATACAGTAAACCTGAAGTGAAGCATCGGAATCTAAAACCGGTCTCACAGGAAAGGTTCAAATCATAGACAGTGAGAAGAGCCGGTCTTCTTGTACTTGAGTCGGCATTGTGCCTTTTGTATTTAATTCCGATGCAATTACTGTGTTTCATCGTCAATAAGAAGGTCAGAGGGATACAGCAAACCTGCAGTGAAGCATCGTAATCTAAAACCAGCCTCACGGGAAAGGTTCAAATAATAGGCAGTAAGAAGAGCCAGTCATCTTGTACTTGAGTCGGCATTGTGCCTTTTGTATTAGATTCCGATGCAATTTCTGTGTTTCATCGTAAACAAGATGGTCAGAGTGATACAGTAACCCTGAAGTGAAGCATCGGAATCTATAACTAGTGTCGCAGGAATGGTTCAAAACATAGACATGAAGAAGAGTCAGTTTTCTTGTTCTTAAGTCGGCATTGTGCTTTTCTATTTATTTTCCGATGCAATTTCTGTGTTTCGTCGTCAATAAGAAGGTCCAAGGGATACAGTAAACCTGAAGTGAAGCATCGGAATCTAAAACCGGTCTCACAGGAAAGGTTGAAAGCATGGACAGTAAGAAGAGAAAGTCCTCTTGTACTTGAGTCGGCATTGTGCCTTTTGTATTTAATTCCGATGCAATTTCTGTGTTTCATCGTCAATAAGAAGGTCATTGGGATACAGTAAACCTGAAGTGAAGCATCGGAATCTATAACTACTGTCACAGGAATGGTTCAGAACATAGACGGTAAGAAGAGTCAGTCTTCCTGTACTTAAGTGGCATTGTGCCTCTTGTATATAATTAAGACGCAATTTCTGTGTTTCATCGTCAATAAGAAGGTCTGAGGGATACAGTAAACCTGAAGTGAAGCATCGGAATCCATAACTACTTTCACAGGAATGGTTCAGAACATAGAGGGTAAGAAGAGTCAGTCTTCCTGTACTTAAGAGGCATTGTGCCTTTTGTATATAATTAAGATGCAATTTCTGTGTTTCATCGTCAATAAGAAGGTCAGGGGGATACAGTAAACCTGAAGTGAAGCATCGGAATCTGTAACTAGGGTCACAGGAATGGTTCAAAGCATAGACAGTAAGAAGAGCCAGTCTTCTTGTACTTGAGTCGGCATTGTGCCTTTTGTTTATAATTCCGATGTTATTTCTGTGTTTCATCGTCAATAAGAAGGTCAGAGGGATACCGTAAACCTGAAGTGAAGCATCTGAATCTATAACTAGTGTCACAGGAATGGTTCAAAACATAGACAGTAAGAAGAGTAAGTAATCTTGTACCTAAGTCGGCATTGTGCCTTTTGTATTTAATTCCGATGCATTTTCTGTGCTTCATCGTCAATAAGAAGGTCAGAGGGATACAGTAAACCTGAAGTGAAGCATCGGAATCTATAACTAGTGTCACAGGAATGGTTCAAAACGTAGACAGTAAGAAAGGTCAGTCTCCTTGTACTTAAGTCGGCATTGTGGTTTTTGTATCTAATTCCGATGCAATATCTTTGTTTCATCGTCAATAAGAAGATCAGAGGGATACAGTAAACCTGAAGTGAAACATCAGAATCTATAACTAGTGTCACAGGAATGTTTCAAAGCATAGACAGTGAGAAGAGCCAGTCTTCTTGTACTTGAGTCGGCATTGTGCATTTTGTATTTAATTGCGATGCAATTTCTGTGTTTCATCGTCAATAAGGAGGTCAGAGGGATACAGTAAACCTGTAGTGAAGCATCGGAATCTATAACTGGTGTTACAGGAATGGTTCAAAACATAGACAATAGGAAGAGTCAGTCTTCTAGTACTTAAGTCGGCATTGTGCCATTTGTATTCAATTCCGATGCAATTTCTGTGTTTCATCGTCAATAAGAAGGTCTTTGGGATACAGTAAAGCTGAAGTGAAGCATCGGTATCTATAACTAGTGTCACAGGAATGGTTCAAAACATAGACAGTAAGAAGAGTCAATTTTCTTGTACTTAAGTCGGCATTGTGCCTTTTGCATTTAATTAAGATGCAATTTCCGTGTTTCGTCGTCAATAAGAAGGTCAGAGGGATACAGAAAACCTGAAGTGAAGCGTCGGAAGCTATAACTAGTGTCACTGGAATGGTTTATAACATAGACAGTAAGAAGAGTCAGTCTTCTTGTACTTAAGTCGGCATTGTGCCTCTTGTATATAATTCCGATGTAATTTCTGTGTTTCATCGTCAATATGAAGGTCAGTGGGATACCGTGAACGTGAAGTGAAGCATCGGAATCTATAACTAGTGTCACAGGAATGGTTCAAAACATAGAAGGTAAGAAGAGTCATTCATTTTGTACTTAAGCCGGCATTGTGCCTTTCGTGTTTAATTCCAATGCAATTTCTGTGTTTCATCGTCAATAAGAAGGTCAGAGGGATACATTAAACATGAAGTGAAGCATCGGAATCTATAACTAGTGTCACAGGAATGGTTCAAAACATAGACAGTAAGATGAGTCAGTTTACTTGTACTTAAGTAGACATTGTGCCCTTTATATTCAATTCCGATTCAATTTCTGTGTTTCATCGTCAATAAGTAGGTCAGAATGATACAGTAAACATTAAGTGAAGCATCGGAAACTATAACTAGTGGCACAGGAATGTTTTAAATCATAGACAGCAAGAAGGGTCAGTTTTCTTATAATTAAGTCGGCAATAAGACTTTTGTTTTTAATTCCGATGCAATTTCTGTGTTTCATTGTCTATAAGAAGGTCAGTGGGATGAAGTAACCCCGAAGTGATGCATCGGAATCTATAACTAGTGTCACAGCAATGGTTCAAAACATAGACACTAAGAAGAGTCAGTTTACTTGTACTTAACCTGGTATTATGCCTTTTCTATTTAATTCCGATGCATTTTCTGTGTTTCGTCGTCAATATGAAGGTCCAAGGGATACAGTAAACCTGAAGTGAAGCATCGGAATCTAAAACCGGTCTCACAGGAAAGGTTCAAAACATAGACAGCAAGAAGAGCCAGTCTTCTTGTACTTGAGTCGGCATTGTGCCTTTTGTTTTTAATTCCGATGCAATTTCTGTGTTTCATCGTCAATAAGACTGTCAGAGGTATACCGCAAACCTGAAGTAAACCATCGGAATCAATAACTAGTGTCACAGGAATGGTTCAAAACATAGACAGTAAGAAGAGTCAGTTTTCTTGTACTTAAGTCGGCATTGTGAATTTTCTATTTAATTCCGATGCACCTTCTGTGTTTCGTCGTCAATAAGATGGGCCAAGGGGTACAGTAAACCTGAAGTTAAGCATCGGAATCTAAAACCGGTCTCACAGGAAAGATTCAAAGCATAGACAGTAAGAAGAGCCAGTCTTCTTTTACATGAGTCGGCATTGTGCCTTTTGTATTTAATTCCGATGCAATTTCCGTGTTTCATCGTAATAAGAAGGTCAGAGAGATACAGTAAACCTGAAGTGAAGCATCGGAATCTATAACTAGTGTCACAGGAAAGGTTGAAATCATAGACAGTAAGAAGAATCAGTTTTCTTATAATGAAGTCGGCATTGTGCCTTTTATATATATTTCCGACGCAATTTCTGTGTATCATCGTCAATAAGAAGGTCAGAGGGATACAGTAACCCTGAAGTGATGCATCGGAATCTATAACTAGTGTCACAGGAATGGTTCAAACATAGATAGTAAGAAGAGTCAGTTTTATTGTACCTAACCCGGCATTGTGCCTTTTCTATTAATTCCGATGCAATTTCTGTGTTTCGTCGTCAATACGAAGGTCCAAGGGATACAGTAATCCTGAAGTGAAGCATCGGAATCTAAAACCGGTCTCACAGGAAAGGTTCAAATCATACACAGTAAGAAGAGCCAGTCTTCTTGTACTTGAGTCGGCATTGTGCCTTTTGTATTTAATTCCGATGCAATTACTGTGTTTCATCGTAAATAAGAAGGTCAGAGGGATACAGTAAACCTGCAGTGAAGCATCGTAATCTAAAACCAGCCTCACGGGAAAGGTTCAAATAATAGCCAGTAAGAAGAGCCAGTCATCTTGTACTTGAGTCGGCATTGTGCCTTTTGTATTAGATTCCGATGCAATTTCTGTGTTTCATCGTAAATAAGAAGGTCCGAGTGATACAGTAACCCTGAAGTGAAGCATCGGAATCTATAACTAGTGTCGCAGGAATGGTTCAAAACATAGACATGAAGAGGAGTCAGTTTTCTTGTCCTTAAGTCGGCATTGTGCGTTTCTATTTAATTCCGATGCAATTTCTGTGTTTCGTCGTCAATAAGTAGGACCAAGGGATACAGTAAACCTGAAGTGAAGCATCGGAATCTAAAACCGGTCTCACAGGAAAGGTAGAAAGCATAGACAGTAAGAAGAGAAAGTCCTCTTGTACTTGAGTCGGCATTGTGCCTTTTGTATTTAATTCCGATGCAATTTCTGTGTTTGATCGTCAATAAGAAGGTCAGAGGGATAAAGTAAACCTGAAGTGAAGCATCGGAATCTATAACTACTGTCACAGGAATGGTTCAGAACATAGACGGTAATTAGAGTCAGTCTTCCTGTACTTAAGTGGCATTGTGCCTCTTGTATATAATTAAGATGCAATTTCTGTGTTTCATCGTCAATAAGAAGGTCTGAGGTATACAGTAAACCTGAAGTGAAGCATGAGACTCTATAACTACTTTCACAGGAATGGTTCAGAACATAGACGGTAAGAAGAGTCAGTCTTCCTGTACTTAAGAGGCATTGTGCCTTTTGTATATAATTAAGATGCAATTTCTGTGTTTCATCGTCAATAAGATGGTCAGAGGGATACAGTAAACATGAAGTGAAGCATCGGAATCTGTAACTAGGGTCACAGGAATGTTTCAAAACATAGACAGTAAGAAGAGCCAGTCTTCTTGTACTTGAGTCGGCATTGTGCCTTTTGTTTATAATTCCGATGTAATTTCTGTGTTTCATCGTCAATAAGAAGGTCAGAGGGATACCGTAAACCTGAAGTGAAGCATCTGAATCTATAACTAGTGTCACAGGAATGGTTCAAAACATAGACAGTAAGAAGAGTCAGTTATCTTGTCCCTAAGTCGGCATTGTGCCTTTTGTATTTAATTCCGATGCATTTTCTGTGCTTCATCGTCAATAAGAAGGTCAGAGGGATACAGTAAACCTGAAGTGAAGCATCTGAATCTATAACTAGTGTCACAGGAATGGTTCAAAACGTAGACAGTAAGAAAGGTCAGTCTCCTTGTACTTAAGTTGGCATTGTGGTTTTTGTATCTAATTCCGAAGCAATATCTTTGTTTCATCGTCAATAAGAAGATCAGAGGGATACAGTAAACCTGAAGTGAAACATCAGAATCTATAACTAGTGTCACAGGAATGGTTCAAAGCATAGACAGTGAGAAGAGCCAGTCTTCTTGTACTTGAGTCGGCATTGTGCCTTTTGTATTTAATTGCGATGCAATTTCTGTGTTTCATCGTCAATAAGGAGGTCAGAGGGATACAGTAAACCTGTAGTGAAGCATCGGAATCTATAACTAGTGTTACAGGAATGGTTCAAAACATAGACAATAGGAAGAGTCAGTCTTCTAGTACTTAAGTCGGCATTGTGCGATTTGCATTCAATTCCGATGCAATTTCTGTGTTTCATCGTCAATAAGAAGGTCAGAGGGATACAGTAATCCTGACGTGAAGCGTCGGAAGCTATAACTAGTGTCACAGGAATGGTTCAAAACATAGACAGTAAGAAGAGTCAATTTTCTTGTACTTAAGTCGGCATTGTGCCTTTTGCATTTAATTAAGATGCAATTTCTGTCTTTCATCGTCAATAAGAAGGTCAGAGGGATACAGTAATCCTGAAGTGAAGCGTCGGAAGCTATAACTAGTGTCACTGGAATGGTTTATAACTTAGACAAGAAGAAGAGTCAGTCTTCTTGTACTTAAGTCGGCATTGTGCCTCTTGTATATAATTCCGATGCAATGTCTGTGTTTCATCGTCAATATGAAGGTCAGTGGGATACAGTGAACCTGAAGTGAAGCATCGGAATCTATAACTAGTGTCACAGGAATGGTTCAAAACATAGACAGTTAGAAGAGTCAATCTCCTTGTTCTTGAGTCGGCATTGAGCCTTTTGTATTTAATTCCGATGGAATTTCTGTGTTTCAACGTCAATACGACGGTCGGAGGGATACAG
The DNA here is from genome assembly GCF_021461385.2 of Schistocerca piceifrons. Lineage (NCBI taxonomy): Eukaryota > Metazoa > Arthropoda > Insecta > Orthoptera > Acrididae > Schistocerca > Schistocerca piceifrons. The sequence continues at coordinate 1,132,574,822 of NC_060139.1, forward strand.
TAAACCTGAAGTGAAGCATCGGAATCTATAACTAGTGTCACAGGAATGGTTCAAAACATAGCAGGTAAGAAGAGTCAGTCATTTTGTTCTTAAGCCGGCATTGTGCCTTTCGTGTTTAATTCCAATGCAATTTCTGTGTTTCATCGTCAATAAGAAGGTCAGAGGGATACATTAAACATGAAGTGAAGCATCGGAATCTATAACTAGTGTCACAGGAATGGTTCAAAACATAGACAGTAAGAAAGGTCAGTCTTCTTATACTTAAGTCGGCATTGTGCCTTTTGTATTTAATTCCGATGCAATATCTGTGTTTCATCGTCAATAAGAAGATCAGAGGGATACAGTAAACCTGAAGTGAAGCATCGGAATCTGTAACTAGTGTCACAGGAATGGTTCAAAACATAGACAGTAAGATGAGTCAGTTTACTTGTACTTAAGTAGACATTGTGCCCTGTATATTCAATTCCGATTCAATTTCTGTGTTTCATCGTCAATAAGTAGGTCAGAGGGATACAGTAAACTTTAAGTGAAGCATCGGAATCTATAACTAGTGGCACAGGAATGGTTTAAATCATAGACAGCAAGAAGGGTCAGTTTTCTTATAATTAAGTCGGCATTGTGCCTTTTGTATTTAATTCCGATGCAATTTCTGTGTTTCATCGTCTATAAGAAGGTCCGTGGGATGCAGTAACCCTGAAGTGATGCATCGGAATCTATAACTAGTGTCACAGCAATGGTTCAAAACATAGACACTAAGAAGAGTCAGTTTACTTGTACTTAACCTGGTATTATGCCTTTTCTATTTAATTCCGATGCATTTTCTGTGTTACGTCGTCAATAAGAAGGTCCAAGGGATACAGTAAACCTGAAGTGAAGCATCGGAATCTAAAACCGGTCTCACAGGAAAGGTTCAAAACATAGACAGCAAGAAGAGCCAGTCTTCTTGTACTTGGGTCGGCATTGTGCCTTTTGTTTTTAATTCCGATGCAATTTCTGTGTTTCATCGTCAATAACACGGTCAGAGGAATACCGCAAACCTGAAGTAAACCATCGGAATCAATAACTAGTGTCACAGGAATGGTTCAAAACATAGACAGTAAGAAGAGTCAGTTTTCTTGTACTTAAGTCGGCATTGTGAATTTTCTATTTAATTCCAATGCACCTTCTGTGTTTCGTCGTCAATAAGATGGGCCAAGGGATACAGTAAACCGGAAGTGAAGCATCGGAATCTGAAACCGGTCTCACAGAAAAGATTCAAAACATTGACAGTAAGAAGAGCCAGTCTTCTTGTACATGAGTCGGCATTGTGCCTTTTGTATTTAATTCCGATGCAACTTCTGTGTTTCGTCGTCAATACGAAGGTCCAAGGGATACAGTAAACCTGAAGTGAAGCATCGGAATCTAAAACCGGTCTCACAGGAAAGGTTCAAATCATAGACAGTAAGAAGAGCCAGTCTTCTTGTACTTGAGTCGGCATTGTGCCTTTTGTATTTAATTCCGATGCAATTACTGTGTTTCATCGTCAATAAGAAGGTCAGAGGGATACAGTAAACCTGCAGTGAAGCATCGTAATCCAAAACCAGCCTCACGGGAAAGGTTCAAATAATAGGAAGTAAGAAGAGCCAGTCATCTTGTACTTGAGTCGGCATTGTGCCTTTTGTATTAGATTCCGATGCAATTTCTGTGTTTCATCGTAAATAAGAAGGTCAGAGTGATACAGTATCCCTGAAGTGAAGCATCGGAATCTATAACTAGTGTCGCAGGAATGGTTCAAATCATAGACATGAAGAAGAGTCAGTTTTCTTGTTCTTAAGTCGGCATTGTGCTTTTCTATTTAATTCCGATGCAATTTCTGTGTTTTGTCGTCAATAAGGAGGTCCAAGGGATACAGTAAACCTGAAGTGAAGCATCGGAATCTAAAACCGGTCTCACAGGAAAGGTTGAAAGCATAGACAGTAAGAAGAGAAAGTCCTCTTGTACTTGAGTCGGCATTGTGCCTTTTGCATTTAATTCCGATGCAGTTACTGTGTTTGATCGTCAATAAGAAGGTCAGAGGAATGCAGTAAACCTGAAGTGAAGCATCGGAATCTATAACTACTGTCACAGGAATGATTCAGAACATAGACGGTAAGAAGAGTCAGTCTTCCTGTACCTAAGTGGCATTGTGCCTCTTGTATATCATTAAGACGCAATTTCTGTGTTTCATCGTCAATAAGAATGTCTGAGGGATACAGTAAACCTGAAGTGAAGCATCGGAATCTATAACTACTTTCACAGGAATGGTTCAGAACATAGACGGTAAGAAGAGTCAGTCTTCCTGTACTTAAGAGGCATTGTGCCTTTTGTATATAATTAAGATGCAATTTCTGTGTTTCATCGTCAATAAGAAGGTCAGAGGGATACAGTAAACCCGAAGTGAAGCATCGGAATCTGTAACTAGGGTCACAGGAATGGTTCAAAACATAGACAGTAAGAAGAGCCAGTCTTCTTGTACTTGAGTCGGCATTGTGCCTTTTGTTTATAATTCCGATGTAATTTCTGTGTTTCATCGTCAATAAGAAGGTCAGAGGGATACCGTAAACCTGAAGTGAAGCATCTGAAACTATAACTAGTGTCACAGGAATGGTTCAAAACATAGACAGTAAGAAGAGTCAGTTATCTTGTACCTAAGTCGGCATTGTGCCTTTTGTATTTAATTCCGATGCATTTTCTGTGCTTCATCGTCAATAAGAAGGTCATAGGGATACAGTAAACCTGAAGTGAAGCATCGGAATCTATAACTAGTGTCACAGGAATGGTTCAAAACGTAGACAGTAAGAAAGGTCAGTCTCCTTGTACTTAAGTTGGCATTGTGGTTTTTGTATCTAATTCTGATGCAATATCTTTGTTTCATCGTCAATAAGAAGATCAGAGGGATACAGTAAACCTGAAGTGAAACATCAGAACCTATAACTAGTGTCACAGGAATGGTTCAAAGCATAGACAGTGAGAAGAGCCAGTCTTCTTGTACTTGAGTCGGCATTGTGCCTTTTGTATTTAATTGCGATGCAATTTCTGTGTTTCATCGTCAATAAGGAGGTCAGAGGGATACAGTTAACCTGTAGTGAAGCATCGGAATCTATAACTAGTGTTACAGGAATGGTTCAAAACATAGACAATAGGAAGAGTCTGTCTTCTAGTACTTAAGTCGGCATTGTGCCATTTGTATTCAATTCCGATGCAATTTCTGTGTTTCATCGTCAATAAGAAGGTCATTGGGATTCAGTAAACCTGAAGTGAAGCATCGGTATCTATAACTAGTGTCACAGGAATGCTTCAAAACATAGACAGTAAGAAGAGTCAATTTTCTTGTACTTAAGTCGGCATTGTGCCTTTTGCATTTTATTAAGATGCAATTTCCGTGTTTCATCGTCAATAAGAAGGTCAGAGGGATACAGCAAACCTGAAGTGAAGCGTCGGAAGCTATAACTATTGTCACTGGAATGGTTTATAACATAGACAGTAAGAAGAGTCAGTCTTCTTGTACTTAAGTAGACATTGTGCCCTGTATATTCAATTCCGATTCAATTTCTGTGTTTCATCGTCAATAAGTAGGCCAGAGGGATACAGTAACCTTTAAGTGTAGCATCGGAATCTATAACTAGTGGCACAGGAATGGTTTAAATCATAGACAGCAAGAAGGGTCAGTTTTCTTATAATTAAGTCGGCATTGTGCCTTTTGTATTTAATTCCGATGCAATTTCTGTGTTTCATCGTCTATAAGAAGGTCAGTGGGATACAGTAATCCTGAAGTGAAGCGTCGGAAGCTATAACTAGTGTCACTGGAATGGTTTATAACTTAGACAAGAAGAAGAGTCAGTCTTCTTGTACTTAAGTCGGCATTGTGCCTCTTGTATATAATTCCGATGCAATGTCTGTGTTTCATCGTCAATATGAAGGTCAGTGGGATACAGTGAACCTGAAGTGAAGCATCGGAATCTATAACTAGTGTCACAGGAATGGTTCAAAACATAGACAGTTAGAAGAGTCAATCTCCTTGTTCTTGAGTCGGCATTGAGCCTTTTGTATTTAATTCCGATGGAATTTCTGTGTTTCAACGTCAATACGACGGTCGGAGGGATACAGTAAACCTGAAGTGAAGCATCGGAATCTATAACTAGTGTCACAGGAATGGTTCAAAACATAGCAGGTAAGAAGAGTCAGTCATTTTGTTCTTAAGCCGGCATTGTGCCTTTCGTGTTTAATTCCAATGCAATTTCTGTGTTTCATCGTCAATAAGAAGGTCAGAGGGATACATTAAACATGAAGTGAAGCATCGGAATCTATAACTAGTGTCACAGGAATGGTTCAAAACATAGACAGTAAGAAAGGTCAGTCTTCTTATACTTAAGTCGGCATTGTGCCTTTGTATTTAATTCCGATGCAATATCTGTGTTTCATCGTCAATAAGAAGATCAGAGGGATACAGTAAACCTGAAGTGAAGCATCGGAAATCTGTAACTAGTGTCACAGGAATGGTTCAAAACATAGACAGTAAGATGAGTCAGTTTACTTGTACTTAAGTAGACATTGTGCCCTGTATATTCAATTCCGATTCAATTTCTGTGTTTCATCGTCAATAAGTAGGTCAGAGGGATACAGTAAACTTTAAGTGAAGCATCGGAATCTATAACTAGTGGCACAGGAATGGTTTAAATCATAGACAGCAAGAAGGGTCAGTTTTCTTATAATTAAGTCGGCATTGTGCCTTTTGTATTTAATTCCGATGCAATTTCTGTGTTTCATCGTCTATAAGAAGGTCCGTGGGATGCAGTAACCCTGAAGTGATGCATCGGAATCTATAACTAGTGTCACAGCAATGGTTCAAAACATAGACACTAAGAAGAGTCAGTTTACTTGTACTTAACCTGGTATTATGCCTTTTCTATTTAATTCCGATGCATTTTCTGTGTTACGTCGTCAATAAGAAGGTCCAAGGGATACAGTAAACCTGAAGTGAAGCATCGGAATCTAAAACCGGTCTCACAGGAAAGGTTCAAAACATAGACAGCAAGAAGAGCCAGTCTTCTTGTACTTGGGTCGGCATTGTGCCTTTTGTTTTTAATTCCGATGCAATTTCTGTGTTTCATCGTCAATAACACGGTCAGAGGAATACCGCAAACCTGAAGTAAACCATCGGAATCAATAACTAGTGTCACAGGAATGGTTCAAAACATAGACAGTAAGAAGAGTCAGTTTTCTTGTACTTAAGTCGGCATTGTGAATTTTCTATTTAATTCCAATGCACCTTCTGTGTTTCGTCGTCAATAAGATGGGCCAAGGGATACAGTAAACCGGAAGTGAAGCATCGGAATCTGAAACCGGTCTCACAGAAAAGATTCAAAACATTGACAGTAAGAAGAGCCAGTCTTCTTGTACATGAGTCGGCATTGTGCCTTTTGTATTTAATTCCGATGCAACTTCTGTGTTTCGTCGTCAATACGAAGGTCCAAGGGATACAGTAAACCTGAAGTGAAGCATCGGAATCTAAAACCGGTCTCACAGGAAAGGTTCAAATCATAGACAGTAAGAAGAGCCAGTCTTCTTGTACTTGAGTCGGCATTGTGCCTTTTGTATTTAATTCCGATGCAATTACTGTGTTTCATCGTCAATAAGAAGGTCAGAGGGATACAGTAAACCTGCAGTGAAGCATCGTAATCCAAAACCAGCCTCACGGGAAAGGTTCAAATAATAGGAAGTAAGAAGAGCCAGTCATCTTGTACTTGAGTCGGCATTGTGCCTTTTGTATTAGATTCCGATGCAATTTCTGTGTTTCATCGTAAATAAGAAGGTCAGAGTGATACAGTATCCCTGAAGTGAAGCATCGGAATCTATAACTAGTGTCGCAGGAATGGTTCAAATCATAGACATGAAGAAGAGTCAGTTTTCTTGTTCTTAAGTCGGCATTGTGCTTTTCTATTAATTCCGATGCAATTTCTGTGTTTTGTCGTCAATAAGGAGGTCCAAGGGATACAGTAAACCTGAAGTGAAGCATCGGAATCTAAAACCGGTCTCACAGGAAAGGTTGAAAGCATAGACAGCAAGAAGAGAAAGTCCTCTTGTACTTGAGTCGGCATTGTGCCTTTTGCATTTAATTCCGATGCAGTTACTGTGTTTGATCGTCAATAAGAAGGTCAGAGGAATGCAGTAAACCTGAAGTGAAGCATCGGAATCTATAACTACTGTCACAGGAATAATTCAGAACATAGACGGTAAGAAGAGTCAGTCTTCCTGTACCTAAGTGGCATTGTGCCTCTTGTATATCATTAAGACGCAATTTCTGTGTTTCATCGTCAATAAGAATGTCTGAGGGATACAGTAAACCTGAAGTGAAGCATCGGAATCTATAACTACTTTCACAGGAATGGTTCAGAACATAGACGGTAAGAAGAGTCAGTCTTCCTGTACTTAAGAGGCATTGTGCCTTTTGTATATAATTAAGATGCAATTTCTGTGTTTCATCGTCAATAAGAAGGTCAGAGGGATACAGTAAACCCGAAGTGAAGCATCGGAATCTGTAACTAGGGTCACAGGAATGGTTCAAAACATAGACAGTAAGAAGAGCCAGTCTTCTTGTACTTGAGTCGGCATTGTGCCTTTTGTTTATAATTCCGATGTAATTTCTGTGTTTCATCGTCAATAAGAAGGTCAGAGGGATACCGTAAACCTGAAGTGAAGCATCTGAAACTATAACTAGTGTCACAGGAATGGTTCAAAACATAGACAGTAAGAAGAGTCAGTTATCTTGTACCTAAGTCGGCATTGTGCCTTTTGTATTTAATTCCGATGCATTTTCTGTGCTTCATCGTCAATAAGAAGGTCATAGGGATACAGTAAACCTGAAGTGAAGCATCGGAATCTATAACTAGTGTCACAGGAATGGTTCAAAACGTAGACAGTAAGAAAGGTCAGTCTCCTTGTACTTAAGTTGGCATTGTGGTTTTTGTATCTAATTCTGATGCAATATCTTTGTTTCATCGTCAATAAGAAGATCAGAGGGATACAGTAAACCTGAAGTGAAACATCAGAACCTATAACTAGTGTCACAGGAATGGTTCAAAGCATAGACAGTGAGAAGAGCCAGTCTTCTTGTACTTGAGTCGGCATTGTGCCTTTTGTATTTAATTGCGATGCAATTTCTGTGTTTCATCGTCAATAAGGAGGTCAGAGGGATACAGTTAACCTGTAGTGAAGCATCGGAATCCATAACTAGTGTTACAGGAATGGTTCAAAACATAGACAATAGGAAGAGTCTGTCTTCTAGTACTTAAGTCGGCATTGTGCCATTTGTATTCAATTCCGATGCAATTTCTGTGTTTCATCGTCAATAAGAAGGTCATTGGGATTCAGTAAACCTGAAGTGAAGCATCGGTATCTATAACTAGTGTCACAGGAATGCTTCAAAACATAGACAGTAAGAAGAGTCAATTTTCTTGTACTTAAGTCGGCATTGTGCCTTTTGCATTTTATTAAGATGCAATTTCCGTGTTTCATCGTCAATAAGAAGGTCAGAGGGATACAGCAAACCTGAAGTGAAGCGTCGGAAGCTATAACTATTGTCACTGGAATGGTTTATAACATAGACAGTAAGAAGAGTCAGTCTTCTTGTACTTAAGTAGACATTGTGCCCTGTATATTCAATTCCGATTCAATTTCTGTGTTTCATCGTCAATAAGTAGGCCAGAGGGATACAGTAACCTTTAAGTGTAGCATCGGAATCTATAACTAGTGGCACAGGAATGGTTTAAATCATAGACAGCAAGAAGGGTCAGTTTTCTTATAATTAAGTCGGCATTGTGCCTTTTGTATTTAATTCCGATGCAATTTCTGTGTTTCATCGTCTATAAGAAGGTCAGTGGGATACAGTAACCCTGAAGTGATGCATCGGAATCTATAACTAGTGTCACAGCAATGGTTCAAAACATAGACACTAAGAAGAGTCAGTTTACTTGTACTTAACCTGGTATTATGCCTTTTCTATTTAATTCCGATGCATTTTCTGTGTTTCGTCGTCATAAGAAGGTCCAAGGGATACAGTAAACCTGAAGTGAAGCATCGGAATCTAAAACCGGTCTCACAGGAAAGGTTCAAAACATAGACAGCAAGAAGAGCCAGTCTTCTTGTACTTGGGTCGGCATTGTGCATTTTGTTTTTAATTCCGATGCAATTTCTGTGTTTCATCGTCAATAAGACGGTCAGAGGAATACCGCACACCTGAAGTTAACCATCGGAATCAATAAGTAGTGTCACAGGAATGGTTCAAAACATAGACAGTAAGAAGAGTCAGTTTTCTTGTACTTAAGTCGGCATTGTGAATTTTCTATTTAATTCCAATGCACCTTCTGTGTTTCGTCGTCAATAAGATGGGCCAAGGGATACAGTAAACCTGAAGTGAAGCATCGGAATCTAAAACCGGTCTCACAGGAAAGATTCAAAACATTGACAGTAAGGAAGAGTCAGTCTTCTAGTACTTAAGTCGGCATTGTGCCATTTTGTATTCAATTCCGATGCAATTTCTGTGTTTCATCGTCAATAAGAAGGTCATTGGGATTCAGTAAACCTGAAGTGAAGCATCGGTATCTATAACTAGTGTCACAGGAATGGTTCAAAACATAGACAGTAAGAAGAGTCAATTTTCTTGTACTTAAGTCGGCATTGTGCCTTTTGCATTTTATTAAGATGCAATTTCCGTGTTTCATCGTCAATAAGAAGGTCAGAGGGATACAGCAAACCTGAAGTGAAGCGTCGGAAGCTATAACTATTGTCACTGGAATGGTTTATAACATAGACAGTAAGAAGAGTCAGTCTTCTTGTACTTAAGTCGGCATTGCGCCTCTTGTATATAATTCCGATGCAATTTCTGTGTTTCATCGTCAATATGAAGGTCAGTGGGATACAGTGAACCTGAAGTGAAGCATCGGAATCTATAACTAGTGTCACAGGAATGGTTCAAAACATAAACAGTTAGAAGAGTCAATCTCCTTGTTCTTGAGTCGGCATTGTGCCTTTTGTATTTAATTCCGATGGAATTTCTGTTTCAACGTCAATAAGACCGTCGGAGGGATACAGTAAACCTGAAGTGAAGCATCGGAATCTATAACTAGTGTCACAGGAATGGTTCAAAACCTAGAAGGTAAGAAGAGTCAGTCATTTTGTACTTAAGCCGGCATTCTGCCTTTCGTGTTAATTCCAATGCAATTTCTGTGTTTCATCGTCAATATGAAGGTCAGAGGGATACATTAAACATGAAGTGAAAGCATCAGAATCTATAACTAGTATCACAGGAATGGTTCAAAACATAGACAGTAAGAAAGGTCAGTCTTCTTATACTTAAGTCGGCATTGTGCCTTTTGTCTTTAATTCCGATGCAATATCTGTGTTTCATCGTCAATAAGAAGATCAGAGGGATACAGTAAACCTGAAGTGAAGCATCGGAATCTGTAACTAGTCACAGGAATGGTTCAAAGCATAAACAGTAAGAAGAGTCAGTTTACTTTTACTCAAGTTGGCATTGTGCCTTTTGTATTTAATTCCGATGCAATTCCTGTGTTTCTTCGTCAATAAGAAGGTCAGTGGGATACAGTAAATCTGAAGTGAAGCATCGGAATCTATAACTAGTGTCACAGGAATGGTTCAAAACATAGACAGTAAGAAGAGTCAATCTTCTTGTACTTAAGTCGGCATTGTGCGTTTTGTATTTAATTCCGATGCAATTTCTGTGTTTCATCGTCAATAAGAAGGTCAGAGGGTTACAGTAAACCTGAAGTGAAGCATCGGAATCTATAACTAGTGTCACAGGAATGGTTCAAAACATAGACAGTAAGATGAGTCAGTTTACTTGTACTTAAGTAGACATTGTGCCCTGTATATTCAATTCCGATTCAATTTCTGTGTTTCATCGTCAATAAGTAGGCCAGAGGGATACAGTAACCTTTAAGTGAAGCATCGGAATCTATAACTAGTGGCACAGGAATGGTTTAAATCATAGACAGCAAGAAAGGTCAGTTTTCTTATAATTAAGTCGGCATTGTGCCTTTTGTATTTAATTCCGATGCAATTTCTGTGTTTCATCGTCTATAAGAAGGTCAGTGGGATGCAGTAACCCTGAAGTGATGCATCGGAATCTATAACTAGTGTCACAGCAATGGTTCAAAACATAGACACTAAGAAGAGTCAGTTTACTTGTACTTAACCTGGTATTATGCCTTTTCTATTTAATTCCGATGCATTTTCTGTGTTTCGTCGTCAATAAGAAGGTCCAAGGGATACAGTAAACCTGAAGTGAAGCATCGGAATCTAAAACCGGTCTCACAGGAAAGGTTCAAAACATAGACAGCAAGAAGAGCCAGTCTTCTTGTACTTGGGTCGGCATTGTGCATTTTGTTTTTAATTCCGATGCAATTTCTGTGTTTCATCGTCAATAAGACGGTCAGAGGAATACCGCAAACCTGAAGTAAACCATCGGAATCAATAAGTAGTGTCACAGGAATGGTTCAAAACATAGACAGTAAGAAGAGTCAGTTTTCTTGTACTTAAGTCGGCATTGTGAATTTTCTATTTAATTCCAATGCACCTTCTGTGTTTCGTCGTCAATAAGATGGGCCAAGGGATACAGTAAACCTGAAGTGAAGCATCGGAATCTAAAACCGGTCTCACAGGAAAGATTCAAAACATTGACAGTAAGAAGAGCCAGTCTTCTTGTACATGAGTCGGCATTGTGCCTTTTGTATTTAATTCCGATGCAACTTCTGTGTTTCATCGTAATAAGAAGGTCAGAGGGATACAGTAAACCTGAAGTGAAGCATCGGAATCTATAACTAGTGTCACAGGAATGGTTTAAATCATAGACAGTAAGAAGAGTCAGTTTTCTTATAATGAAGTCGGCATTGTGCCTTTTATATATATTTCCGATGCAATTTCTGTGTATCATCGTCAATAAGAAGGTCAGAGGGATACAGTAACCCTGAAGTGATGCATCGGAATCTATAACTAGTGTCACAGGAATGGTTCAAACATAGATAGTAAGAAGAGTCAGTTTTCTTGTACCTAACCCGGCATTGTGCCTTTTCTATTTAATTCCGATGCAATTTCTGTGTTTCGTCGTCAATACGAAGGTCCAAGGGATACAGTAAACCTGAAGTGAAGCATCGGAATCTAAAACCGGTCTCACAGGAAAGGATCAAATCATAGAAAGTAAGAAGAGCCAGTCTTCTTGTACTTGAGTCGGCATTGTGCCTTTTGTATTTAATTCCGATGCAATTACTGTGTTTCATCGTCAATAAGAAGGTCAGAGGGATACAGTAAACCTGCAGTGAAGCATCGTAATCTAAAACCAGCCTCACGGGAAAGGTTCAAATAATAGGAAGTAAGAAGAGCCAGTCATCTTGTACTTGAGTCGGCATTGTGCCTTTTGTATTAGATTCCGATGCAATTTCTGTGTTTCATCGTAAATAAGAAGGTCAGAGTGATACAGTAACCCTGAAGTGAAGCATCGGAATCTATAACTAGTGTCGCAGGAATGGTTCAAAACATAGACATGAAGAAGAGTCAGTTTTCTTGTTCTTAAGTCGGCATTGTGCTTTTCTATTTAATTCCGATGCAATTTCTGTGTTTCGTCGTCAATAAGAAGGTCCAAGGGATACAGTAAACCTGAGGTGAAGCATCGGAATCTAAAACCGGTCTCACAGGAAAGGTTGAAAGCATAGACAGTAAGAAGAGAAAGTCCTCTTGTACTTGAGTCGGCATTGTGCCTTTTGCATTTAATTCCGATGCAGTTACTGTGTTTGATCGTAAATAAGAAGGTCAGAGGGATGCAGTAAACCTGAAGTGAAGCATCTGAATCTATAACTACTGTCACAGGAGTGATTTAGAACATAGACGGTAAGAAGAGTCAGTCTTCCTGTACTTAAGTGGCATTGTGCCTCTTGTATATAATTAAGATGCAATTTCTGTGTTTCATCGTCAATAAGAATGTCTGAGGGATACAGTAAACCTGAAGTGAAGCATCGGAATCTATAACTACTTTCACAGGAATGGTTCAGAACATAGACGGTAAGAAGAGTCAGTCTTCCTGTACTTAAGAGGCATTGTGCCTTTTGTATATAATTAAGATGCAATTTCTGTGTTCCATCGTCAATAAGAAGGTCAGAGGGATACAGTAAACCCGAAGTGAAGCATCGGAATCTGTAACTAGGGTCACAGGAATGGTTCAAAACATAGACAGTGAGAAGAGCCAGTCTTCTTGTACTTGAGTCGGCATTGTGCCTTTTGTATTTAATTGCGATGCAATTTCTGTGTTTCATCGTCAATAAGGAGGTCAGAGGGATACAGTTAACCTGTAGTGAAGCATCCGAATCTATAACTAGTGTTACAGGAATGGTTTAAGACATAGACAATAGGAAGAGTCAGTCTTCTAGTACTTAAGTCGGCATTGTGCCATTTGTATTCAATTCCGATGCAATTTCTGTGTTTCATCGTCAATAAGAAGGTCATTGGGATACAGTAAACCTGAAGTGAAGCATCGGTATCTGTAACTAGTGTCACAGGAATGGTTCAAAACCTAGAAGGTAAGAAGAGTCAGTCATTTTGTACTTAAGCCGGCATTCTGCCTTTCGTGTTTAATTCCAATGCAATTTCTGTGTTTCATCGTCAATATGAAGGTCAGAGGGATACATTAAACATGAAGTGAAGCATCAGAATCTATAACTAGTGTCACAGGAATGGTTCAAAACATAGACAGTAAGAAAGGTCAGTCTTCTTATACTTAAGTCGGCATTGTGCCTTTTGTCTTTAATTCCGATGCAATTCCTGTGTTTCTTCGTCAATAAGAAGGTCAGTGGGATACAGTAAATCTGAAGTGAAGCATCGGAATCTATAACTAGTGTCACAGGAATGGTTCAAAACATAGACAGTAAGAAGAGTCAATCTTCTTGTACTTAAGTCGGCATTGTGCGTTTTGTATTTAATTCCGATGCAATTTCTGTGTTTCATCGTCAATAAGAAGGTCAGAGGGTTACAGTAAACCTGAAGTGAAGCATCGGAATCTATAACTAGTGTCACAGGAATGGTTCAACACATAGACAGTAAGATGAGTCAGTTTACTTGTACTTAAGTAGACATTGTGCCCTGTATATTCAATTCCGATTCAATTTCTGTGTTTCATCGTCAATAAGTAGGCCAGAGGGATACAGTAACCTTTAAGTGAAGCATCGGAATCTATAACTAGTGGCACAGGAATGGTTTAAATCATAGACAGCAAGAAAGGTCAGTTTTCTTATAATTAAGTCGGCATTGTGCCTTTTGTATTTAATTCCGATGCAATTTCTGTGTTTCATCGTCTATAAGAAGGTCAGTGGGATGCAGTAACCCTGAAGTGATGCATCGGAATCTATAACTAGTGTCACAGCAATGGTTCAAAACATAGACACTAAGAAGAGTCAGTTTACTTGTACTTAACCTGGTATTATGCCTTTTCTATTTAATTCCGATGCATTTTCTGTGTTTCGTCGTCAATAAGAAGGTCCAAGGGATACAGTAAACCTGAAGTGAAGCATCGGAATCTAAAACCGGTCTCACAGGAAAGGTTCAAAACATAGACAGCAAGAAGAGCCAGTCTTCTTGTACTTGGGTCGGCATTGTGCATTTTGTTTTTAATTCCGATGCAATTTCTGTGTTTCATCGTCAATAAGACGGTCAGAGGAATACCGCAAACCTGAAGTAAACCATCGGAATCAATAAGTAGTGTCACAGGAATGGTTCAAAACATAGACAGTAAGAAGAGTCAGTTTTCTTGTACTTAAGTCGGCATTGTGAATTTTCTATTTAATTCCAATGCACCTTCTGTGTTTCGTCGTCAATAAGATGGGCCAAGGGATACAGTATACCTGAAGTGAAGCATCGGAATCTAAAACCGGTCTCACAGGAAAGATTCAAATCATTGACAGTAAGAAGAGCCAGTCTTCTTGTACATGAGTCGGCATTGTGCCTTTTGTATTTAATTCCGATGCAACTTCTGTGTTTCATCGTAATAAGAAGGTCAGAGGGATACAGTAAACCTTAAGTGAAGCATCGGAATCTATAACTAGTGTCACAGGAATGGTTTAAATCATAGACAGTAAGAAGAGTCAGTTTTCTTATAATGAAGTCGGCATTGTGCCTTTTATATATATTTCCGATGCAATGTCTGTGTATCATCGTCAATAAGAAGGTCAGAGGGATACAGTAACCCTGAAGTGATGCATCGGAATCTATAACTAGTGTCACAGGAATGGTTCAAACATAGATAGTAAGAAGAGTCAGTTTTCTTGTACCTAACCCGGCATTGTGCCTTTTCTATTTAATTCCGATGCAATTTCTGTGTTTCGTCGTCAATACGAAGGTCCAAGGGATACAGTAAACCTGAAGTGAAGCATCGGAATCTAAAACCGGTCTCACAGGAAAGGTACAAATCATAGAAAGTAAGAAGAGCCAGTCTTCTTGTACTTGAGTCGGCATTGTGCCTTTTGTATTTAATTCCGATGCAATTACTGTGTTTCATCGTCAATAAGAAGGTCAGAGGGATACAGTAAACCTGCAGTGAAGCATCGTAATCTAAAACCAGCCTCACGGGAAAGGTTCAAATAATAGGAAGTAAGAAGAGCCAGTCATCTTGTACTTGAGTCGGCATTGTGCCTTTTGTATTAGATTCCGATGCAATTTTTGTGTTTCATCGTAAATAAGAAGGTCAGAGTGATACAGTAACCCTGAAGTGAAGCATCGGAATCTATAACTAGTGTCGCAGGAATGGTTCAAAACATAGACATGAAGAAGAGTCAGTTTTCTTGTACCTAACCCGGCATTGTGCCTTTTCTATTTAATTCCGATGCAATTTCTGTGTTTCGTCGTCAATACGAAGGTCCAAGGGATACAGTAAACCTGAAGTGAAGCATCGGAATCTAAAACCGGTCTCACAGGAAAGGTTGAAAGCATAGACAGTAAGAAGAGAAAGTCCTCTTGTACTTGAGTCGGCATTGTGCCTTTTGCTTTTAATTCCGATGCAGTTACTGTGTTTGATCGTCAATAAGAAGGTCAGAGGGATGCAGTAAACCTGAAGTGAAGCATCTGAATCTATAACTACTGTCACAGGAATGGTTTAGAACATAGACGGTAAGAAGAGTCAGTCTTCCTGTACTTAAGTGGCATTGTGCCTCTTGTATATAATTAAGATGCAATTTCTGTGTTTCATCGTCAATAAGAATGTCTGAGGGATACAGTAAACCTGAAGTGAAGCATCGGAATCTATAACTACTTTCACAGGAATGGTTCAGAACATAGACGGAAAGAAGAGTCAGTCTTCCTGTACTTAAGAGGCATTGTGCCTTTTGTATATAATTAAGATGCAATTTCTGTGTTTCATCGTCAATAAGAAGGTCAGAGGGATACAGTAAACCC
This sequence comes from Schistocerca piceifrons, assembly GCF_021461385.2. Lineage (NCBI taxonomy): Eukaryota > Metazoa > Arthropoda > Insecta > Orthoptera > Acrididae > Schistocerca > Schistocerca piceifrons. The sequence goes on from NC_060139.1 coordinate 1,132,590,290, forward strand.
GAAGTGAAGCATCGGAATCTGTAACTAGGGTCACAGGAATGGTTCAAAACATAGACAGTGAGAAGAGCCAGTCTTCTTGTACTTGAGTCGGCATTGTGCCTTTTGTATTTAATTGCGATGCAATTTCTGTGTTTCATCGTCAATAAGGAGGTCAGAGGGATACAGTTAACCTGTAGTGAAGCATCGGAATCTATAACTAGTGTTACAGGAATGGTTCAAAACATAGACAATAGGAAGAGTCAGTCTTCTAGTACTTAAGCCGGCATTGTGCCATTTGTATTCAATTCCGATGCAATTTCTGTGTTTCATCGTCAATAAGAAGGTCATTGGGATACAGTAAACCTGAAGTTAAGCATCGGTATCTATAACTAGTGTCACAGGAATGGTTCAAAACATAGACAGTAAGAAGAGTCAATTTTCTTGTATTTAAGTCGGCATTGTGCCTTTTGCATTTTATTAAGATGCAATTTCCGTGTTTCATCGTCAATAAGAAGGTCAGAGGGATACAGCAAACCTGAAGTGAAGCGTCGGAAGCTATAACTATTGTCACTGGAATGGTTTATAACATAGACAGTAAGAAGAGTCAGTCTTCTTGTACTTAAGTCGGCATTGTGCCTTTTGTATTTAATTGCGATGAAATTTCTGTGTTTCATCGTCAATATGAAGGTCAGTGGGATACAGTGAACCTGAAGTGAAGCATCGGAAACTATAACTAGTGTCACAGGAATGGTTTAAAACATAGACAGTTAGAAGAGTCAATCTCCTTGTTCTTGAATCGGCATTGTGCCTTTTGTATTTAATTCCGATGGAATTTCTGTGTTTCAACGTCAATAAGACGGTCGGAGGGATACAGTAAACCTGAAGTGAAGCATCGGAATCTATAACTAGTGTCACAGGAATGGTTCAAAACCTAGAAGGTAAGAAGAGTCAGTCATTTTGTACTTAAGCCGGCATTCTGCCTTTCGTGTGTAATTCCAATGCAATTTCTGTGTTTCATCGTCAATATGAAGGTCAGAGGGATACATTAAACATGAAGTGAAGCATCGGAATCTATAACTAGTGTCACAGGAATGGTTCAAAACATAGACAGTAAGAAAGGTCAGTCTTCTTATACTTAAGTCGGCATTGTGCCTTTTGTATTTAATTCCGATGCAATATCTGTGTTTCATCGTCAATAAGAAGATCAGAGGGATACAGTAAACCTGAAGTGAAGCATCGAAATCTGTAACTAGAGTCACAGGAATGGTTCAAAGCATAAACAGTAAGAAGAGTCAGTTTACTTGTACTCAAGTCGGCATTGTGCCTTTTGTATTTAATTCCGATGCAATTCCTGTGTTTCTTCGTCAATAAGAAGGTAAGTGGGATACAGTAAATCTGAAGTGAACCATCGGAATCTATAACTAGTGTCACAGGAATGGTTCAAAACATAGACAGTAAGAAGAGTCAATCTTCTTGTACTTAAGTCGGCATTGTGCGTTTTGTATTTAATTCCGATGCAATTTCTGTGTTTCATCGTCAATAAGAAGGTCAGAGGGTTACAGTAAACCTGAAGTGAAGCATCGGAATCTATAACTAGTGTCACAGGAATGGTTCAAAACATAGACAGTAAGATGAGTCAGTTTACTTGTATTTAAGTAGACATTGTGCCCTTTATATTCAATTCCGATTCAATTTCTGTGTTTCATCGTCAATAAGTAGGTCAGAGGGATACGGTAAACATTAAGTGAAGCATCGGAATCTGTAACTATTGGCACAGGAATGGTTTAAATCATAGACAGCAAGAAGGGTCAGTTTTCTTATAATTAAGTCGGCATTGTGCCTTTTGCATTTAATTCCGATGCAATTTCTGTGTTTCATCGTCTATAAGAAGGTCAGTGGGATGCAGTAACCCTGAAGTGATGCATCGGAATCTATAACTAGTGTCACAGCAATGGTTCAAAACATAGACACTAAGAAGAGTCAGTTTACTTGTACTTAACCTGGTATTATGCCTTTTCTATTTAATTCCGATGCATTTTCTGTGTTTCGTCGTCAATAAGAAGGTCCAAGGGATACAGTAAACCTGAAGTGAAGCATCGGAATCTAAAACCGGTCTCACAGGAAAGGTTCAAAACATAGACAGCAAGAAGAGCCAGTCTTCTTGTACTTGAGTCGGCATTCTGCCTTTTGTTTTTAATTCCGATGCAATTTCTGTGTTTCATCGTCAATAAGACGGTCAGAGGAATACCGCAAACCTGAAGTGCAGCATTGGAATCTATAACTAGTGTCACAGGAATGGTTCAAAACATAGACAGTAAGGAGAGCCAGTCTTCTTGTAATTGAGTCGGCATTGTGCCTTTTGTATTTAATTCCGATGCAATTTCTGTGTTTCATCGTCAATGAGAAGGTCAGAGGGATACAGTAAACCTGAAGTGAAGCATCTGAATCTATAACCAGTGGCACAGGAATGGCTCAAATCATAGACTGTAAGAAAGGCCCGTCTTCTTGTACTTTAGTCGGCATTGTGGTTTTTTTTATCTAATTCCGATCCAATATCTGTGTTTCATCGTCAATAAGAAGATCAGAGGGATACAGTAAACCTGAAGTGAAACATCGGAATCTATAACTAGTGTCACGGGAATGGTTCAAAGCAGAGACGGTAAGAAGAGCAAGTCTTCTTGTACTTGAGTCGGCATTGTGCCTTTTGTATTTAATTGCGATGCTATTTCTGTGTTTCATCGTCAATAAGAAGGTCAGAGGGATACAGTAAACATGAAGTGAAGCATCGGAATCTATAACTAGCGTCACAGGAATGGTTCGAAACATAGACAATAGGAAAAGTCAGTCTTCTAGTACTTAAGTCGGCATTGTGCCTTTTGTATTTCATTCTGATGCAATTTCTGTGTTTCATCGTCAATAAGAAGGTCATTGGGATACAGTGAACCTGAAGAGAAGCATCGGAATCTATAACTAGTGTCACAGGAATAGTTCAAAACATAGACAGTAAGAAGAGTCAGTTTTCTTGTACTTAAGTCGGCATTGTGCCTTTTGTATGTTATTAAGATGCAATTTCTGTGTTTCATCGTCAATAAGAAGGTCAGAGGGATACAGTAAACCTGAAGTGAAGCATCGGAATCTATAACTAGTGTCATTGGAATGGTTCAAAACATACACAGTAAGAAGAGTCAGTCTTCTTGTACTTAAGACGGCATTGTGCCTCTTGTATATAATTCCGATGCAATTTCTGTGTTTCATCGTCAATATGAAGGTCAGTGGGATACAGTAAACCTGAAGTGAAGCATCGGAATGTATAACTAGTGTCACAGGAATGGTTCAAAACATAGACAGTAAGAAGAGTCAGTTTACTTGTACATAAGTCGACATTGTACCTTTTGTATTTAATTTTGATGCAATGTCTATGTTTCATCGTCAATAAGAAGGTCAGAGGGATACAGTAAACCTGAAGTGAAGCATCGGAATCTATAACTAGTGTCACAGGAATGGTTCAAAACATAGACAGTAAGAAGAGTCAGATTACTTGTACTTAGTTCGGCATTGTGCCTTTTGTAATTAATTCCGATGCAATTTCTGTGTTTCATCGTCAATTAGAAGGTCAGGGGGATACAGCAAACCTGAAGTGGTGCATCGGAATGTATAACTAGAGTCACAGGAATAGTTCAAAGCATAGACAGTAAGAAGAGTCAGTTTTCTAATAAGTAAGTCTGCATTGTGCGTTTTGTATTTAATTCCGATGCAATATCTGTGTTTCATCGCCAATAAGAGGGTCAGAGGGATACAGTAACCCTGAAGTGAAGCATCGGAATCTATAACTAGTGTCACAGGAATGGTTCAAAACATAGACAGTAAGAAGAGTCAGTTTACTTGTACTCAAGTCGGCATTGTGCCTTTTGTTTTTCTTTCCGATGCAATTTCTGTGTTTCATCGTCAATAAGACGGTCAGAGGGATACAGCAAACCTGAAGTGAAGCATCGGAATCTATAACAAGTGTCACAGGAATGGTTCAAATCATAGACAGTAAGAAGAGTCACTTTTCTTGTACATAAGTCGGCATTGTTCCTTTTCTATTCAATTCCGATGCACTTTCTGTGTTTCGTCGTCAATTAGAAGGGACAAGGGATACAGTAAACCTGAAGTGAAGCATCGGAATCTAAAATCGGTCTCACAGGAAAGGTTCAAAACATAGACAGTAGGAAGAGCCAGTCTTCTTGAACTTCAGTCGGCATTGTGCCTTTTGTATTTAATTCCGATGCAATTTCTGTGTTTCATCGCCAATGAGAAGGTCAGAGGGATACAGTAAACCTGAAGTGAAGCATCAGAATCTATAACTAGTGTCACAGGAATGGTTCAAAACATAGGCAGTAAGAAGAGTCAGTCTTCTTGTACTTATGTCGGCATTGTGCATTTTGTATTTAATTCCGATGCAATATCTGTGTTTCATCGTCAATAAGAAGATCAGAATGATACAGTAAACATGAAGTGAAGCATCGGAATCTATAACTAGGGTCACAGGAATGGTTCAAATCATAAACAGTAAGAAGCGTCAGTTTTCTTGTACTTATGTCGGCATTATGCCTTTTGTATTTAATTACGATGCAATTTCTGTGTTTCATCGTCAATATGAAGGTCAGAGGGATACAGTAAACCTGAAGTGAAGCTTCAGAATCTATAACTAGTGTCACAGGAATGGTTCGAATCATAGACAGTAAGAAGAGTCAGTTTTCTTGTACTTAAGTCGGCATTGTGCCATTTGTATTTAATTCCGATGCAATTTCTGTGTTTCATCGTCAAAAAGGAGGTCAGAGGGATACAGTAAACCTGAAGGGAAGCATCGGAATCTATAACTAGTTTCACAGGAATGGTTTAAACATAGACAGTAAGTAGAGTCAGTTTTCTTGTACTTAAGTCGGCATTGTGCATTTTGTCCTTAATTCCGATACAATTTCTGTGTGTCATCGTCAATACGTAGGTCAGAGGGATACAGTAAACCTGAAGTGGAGCATCGGAATCTATTACTAAAGCCACAGGAATAGTTCAAAACATAGACAGTAAGAAGAGTCAGTCTTCTAATAATTAAGTCGGCATTGTGCCTTTTGTATTTAATTCCGATGCAATTTCTGTGTTTCATCGTCAATAGGAAGGTCAGAGGGATACTGTAACCCTGAAGTGATGCATCGGAATCTATAACTAGTGTCACAGGAACGGTTCAAAACATAGACAGTAAGAAGAGTCAGTATTCTTGTACTTAACCCGGCATTGTGCATTTTCTATTTAATTCCGATGCAATCTCTGTGTTTAGTCGTAATTAAGAAGGTCCAAGGGAAACAGTAAACCTGAAGTGAATCATCGGAATCTAAAACCGGTCTCAGAGGAAAGGTTCAAAACATAGACAGTAAGAAGAGCCAATCTTCTTGTTCTTGAGTCGGCATTGTGCCTTTTGTATTTAATTCCGATGGAATTTCTGTTTCAACGTCAATAAGACCGTCGGAGGGATACAGTAAACCTGAAGTGAAGCATCAGAATCTATAACTAGTGTCACAGGAATGGTTCAAAACCTAGAAGGTAAGAAGAGTCAGTCATTTTGTACTTAAGCCGGCATTCTGCCTTTCGTGTTTAATTCCAATGCAATTTCTGTGTTTCATCGTCAATATGAAGGTCAGAGGGATACATTAAACATGAAGTGAAGCATCAGAATCTATAACTAGTGTCACAGGAATGGTTCAAAACATAGACAGTAAGAAAGGTCAGTCTTCTTATACTTAAGTCGGCATTGTGCTTTTGTCTTTAATTCCGATGCAATATCTGTGTTTCATCGTCAATAAGAAGATCAGAGGGATACAGTAAACCTGAAGTGAAGCATCGGAATCTGTAACTAGAGTCACAGGAATGGTTCAAAGCATAAACAGTAAGAAGAGTCAGTTTACTTGTACTCAAGTCGGCATTGTGCCTTTTGTATTTGATTCCGATGCAATTCCTGTGTTTCTTCGTCAATAAGAAGGTCAGTGGGATACAGTAAATCTGAAGTGAAGCATCGGAATCAATAACTAGTGTCACAGGAATGGTTCAAAACATAGACAGTAAGAAGAGTCAATCTTCTTGTACTTAAGTCGGCATTGTGCGTTTTGTATTTAATTCCGATGCAATTTCTGTGTTTCATCGTCAATAAGAAGGTCAGAGGGTTACAGTAAACCTGAAGTGAAGCATCGGAATCTATAACTAGTGTCACAGGAATGGTTCAAAACATAGACAGTAAGATGAGTCAGTTTACTTGTACTTAAGTAGACATTGTGCCCTGTATATTCAATTCCGATTCAATTTCTGTGTTGCATCGTCAATAAGTAGGCCAGAGGGATACAGTAACCTTTAAGTGAAGCATCGGAATCTATAACTAGTGGCACAGGAATGGTTCAAATCATAGACAGCAAGAAGGGTCAGTTTTCATATAATTAAGTCGGCATTGTGCCTTTTGTATTTAATTCCGATGCAATTTCTGTGTTTCATCGTCTATAAGAAGGTCAGTGGGATGCAGTAACCCTGAAGTGATGCATCGGAATCTATAACTAGTGTCACAGCAATGGTTCAAAACATAGACACTAAGAAGAGTCAGTTTACTTGTACTTAACCTGGTATTATGCCTTTTCTATTTAATTCCGATGCATTTTCTGTGTTTCGTCGTCAAAAAGAAGGTCCAAGGGATACAGTAAATCTGAAGTGAAGCATCGGAATCTAAAACCGGTCTCACAGGAAAGGTTCAAAACATAGACAGCAAGAAGAGCTAGTCTTCTTGTACTTGGGTCGGCATTGTGCATTTTGTTTTTAATTCCGATGCAATTTCTGTGTTTCATCGTCAATAAGGCGGTCAGAGGAATACCGCAAACCTGAAGTAAACCATCGGAATCAATAAGTAGTGTCACAGGAATGGTTCAAAACATAGACAGTAAGAAGAGTCAGTTTTCTTGTACTTAAGTCGGCATTGTGAATTTTCTATTTAATTCCAATGCACCTTCTGTGTTTCGTCGTCAATAAGATGGGCCAAGGGATACAGTAAACCTGAAGTGAAGCATCGGAATCTAAAACCGGTCTCACAGGAAAGATTCAAAACATTGACAGTAAGAAGAGCCAGTCTTCTTGTACATGAGTCGGCATTGTGCCTTTTGTATTTAATTCCGATGCAACTTCTGTGTTTCATCGTAATAAGAAGGTCAGAGGGATACAGTAAACCTGAAGTGAAGCATCGGAATCTACAACTAGTGTCACAGGAATGGTTTAAATCATAGACAGTAAGAAGAGTCAGTTTTCTTATAATGAAGTCGGCATTGTGCCTTTTATATATATTTCCGATGCAATTTCTGTGTATCATCGTCAATAAGAAGGTCAGAGGGATACAGTAACCCTGAAGTGATGCATCGGAATGTATAACTAGTGTCACAGGAATGGTTCAAACATAGATAGTAAGAAGAGTCAGTATTCTTGTACCTAACCCGGCATTGTGCCTTCTCTATTTAATTCCGATGCAATTTCTGTGTTTCGTCGTCAATACGAAGGTCCAAGGGATACAGTAAACCTGAAGTGAAGCATCGGAATCTAAAACCGGTCTCACAGGAAAGGTTCAAATCATAGACAGTAAGAAGAGCCAGTCTTCTTGTACTTGAGTCGGCATTGTGCCTTTTGTATTTAATTCCGATGCAATTACTGTGTTTCATCGACAATAAGAAGGTCAGAGGGATACAGTAAACCTGCAGTGAAGCATCGTAATCTAAAACCAGCCTCACGGGAAAGGTTCAAATAATAGGAAGTAAGAAGAGCCAGTCATCTTGTACTTGAGTCGGCATTGTGCCTTTTGTATTAGATTCCGATGCAATTTCTGTGTTTCATCGTAAATAAGAAGGTCAGAGTGATACAGTAACCCTGAAGTGAAGCATCGGAATCTATAACTAGTGTCGCAGGAATGGTTCAAAACATAGACATGAAGAAGAGTCAGTTTTCTTGTTCTTAAGTCGGCATTGTGCCTTTCTATTTAATTCCGATGCGATTTCTGTGTTTCGTCGTCAATAAGAAGGTCCAAGGGATACAGTAAACCTGAAGTGAAGCATCGGAATCTAAAACCGGTCTCACAGGAAAGGTTGAAAGCATAGACAGTAAGAAGAGAAAGTCCTCTTGTACTTGAGTCGGCATTGTGCCTTTTGCATTTAATTCCGATGCAGTTACTGTGTTTGATCGTCAATAAGAAGGTCAGAGGGATGCAGTAAACCTGAAGTGAAGCATCTGAATCTATAACTACTGTCACAGGAATGGTTTAGAACATAGACGGTAAGAAGAGTCAGTCTTCCTGTACTTAAGTGGCATTGTGCCTCTTGTATATAATTAAGATGCAATTTCTGTGTTTCATCGTCAATAAGAATGTCTGAGGGATACAGTAAACCTGAAGTGAAGCATCGGAATCTATAACTACTTTCACAGGAATGGTTCAGAACATAGACGGTAAGAAGAGTCAGTCTTCCTGTACTTAAGAGGCATTGTGCCTTTTGTATATAATTAAGATGCAATTTCTGTGTTTCATCGTCAATAAGAAGGTCAGAGGGATACAGTAAACCCGAAGTGAAGCATCGGAATCTGTAACTAGGGTCACAGGAATGGTTCAAAACATAGACAGTGAGAAGAGCCAGTCTTCTTGTACTTGAGTCGGCATTGTGCCTTTTGTATTTAATTGCGATGCAATTTCTGTGTTTCATCGTCAATAAGGAGGTCAGAGGGATACAGTTAACCTGTAGTGAAGCATCGGAATCTATAACTAGTGTTACAGGAATGGTTCAAAACATAGACAATAGGAAGAGTCAGTCTTCTAGTACTTAAGGCGGCATTGTGCCATTTGTATTCAATTCCGATGCAATTTCTGTGTTTCATCGTCAATAAGAAGGTCATTGGGATACAGTAAACCTGAAGTGAAGCATCGGTATCTATAACTAGTGTCGCAGGAATGGTTCAAAACATAGACAGTAAGAAGAGTCAATTTTCTTGTATTTAAGTCGGCATTGTGCCTTTTGCATTTTATTAAGATGCAATTTCCGTGTTTCATCGTCAATAAGAAGGTCAGAGGGATACAGCAAACCTGAAGTGAAGCGTCGGAAGCTATAACTATTGTCACTGGAATGGTTTATAACATAGACAGTAAGAAGAGTCAGTCTTCTTGTACTTAAGTCGGCATTGTGCCTTTTGTATTTAATTGCGATGCAATTTCTGTGTTTCATCGTCAATGTGAAGGTCAGTGGGATACAGTGAACCTGAAGTGAAGCATCGGAATCTATAACTAGTGTCACAGGAATGGTTCAAAACATAGACAGTTAGAAGAGTCAATCTCCTTGTTCTTGAGTCGGCATTGTGCCTTTTGTATTTAATTCCGATGGAATTTCTGTGTTTCAACGTCAATAAGACGGTCGGAGGGATACAGTAAACCTGAAGTGAAGCATCGGAATCTATAACTAGTGTCACAGGAATGGGTCAAAACCTAGAAGGTAAGAAGAGTCAGTCATTTTGTACTTAAGCCGGCATTCTGCCTTTCGTGTTTAATTCCATTGCAATTTCTGTGTTTCATCGTCAATATGAAGGTCAGAGGGATACATTAAACATGAAGTGAAGCATCAGAATCTATAACTAGTGTCACAGGAATGGTTCAAAACATAGACAGTAAGAAAGGTCAGTCTTCTTATACTTAAGTCGGCATTGTGCCTTTTGTATTTAATTCCGATGCAATATCTGTGTTTCATCGTCAATAAGAAGATCAGAGGGATACAGTAAACCTGAAGTGAAGCATCGGAATCTGTAACTAGAGTCACAGGAATGGTTCAAAGCATAAACAGTAAGAAGAGTCAGTTTACTTGTACTCAAGTCGGCATTGTGCCTTTTGTATTTAATTCCGATGCAATTCCTGTGTTTCTTCGTCAATAAGAAGGTAAGTGGGATACAGTAAATCTGAAGTGAACCATCGGAATCTATAACTAGTGTCACAGGAATGGTTCAAAACATAGACAGTAAGATGAGTCAATCTTCTTGTACTTAAGTCGGCATTGTGCGTTTTGTATTTAATTCCGATGCAATTTCTGTGTTTCATCGTCAATAAGAAGGTCAGAGAGTTACAGTAAACCTGAAGTGAAGCATCGGAATCTATAACTAGTGTCACAGGAATGGTTCAAAGCATAGACAGTAAGATGAGTCAGTTTACTTGTATTTAAGTAGACATTGTGCCCTTTATATTCAATTCCGATTCAATTTCTGTGTTTCATCGTCAATAAGTAGGTCAGAGGGTTACGGTAAACATTAAGTGAAGCATCGGAATCTGTGACTAGTGGCACAGGAATGGTTTAAATCATATACAGCAAGAAGGGTCAGTTTTCTTATAATTAAGTCGGCATTGTGCCTTTTGCATTTAATTCCGATGCAATTTCTGTGTTTCATCGTCTATAAGAAGGTCAGTGGGATGCAGTAACCCTGAAGTGATGCATCGGAATCTATAACTAGTGTCACAGCAATGGTTCAAAACATAGACACTAAGAAGAGTCAGTTTACTTGTACTTAACCTGGTATTATGCCTTTTCTATTTAATTCCGATGCATTTTCTGTGTTTCGTCGTCAATAAGAAGGTCCAAGGGATACAGTAAACCTGAAGTGAAGCATCGGAATCTAAAACCGGTCTCACAGGAAAGGTTCAAAACATAGACAGCAAGAAGAGCCAGTCTTCTTGTACTTGAGTCGGCATTCTGCCTTTTGTTTTTAATTCCGATGCAATTTCTGTGTTTCATCGTCAATAAGACGGTCAGAGGAATACCGCAAACCTGAAGTGCAGCATTGGAATCTATAACTAGTGTCACAGGAATGTTTGAAAACATAGACAGTAAGGAGAGCCAGTCTTCTTGTAATTGAGTCGGCATTGTGCCTTTTGTATTTAATTCCGATGCAATTTCTGTGTTTCATCGTCAATGAGAAGGTCAGAGGGATACAGTAAACCTGAAGTGAAGCATCTGAATCTATAACCAGTGGCACAGGAATGGCTCAAATCATAGACTGTAAGAAAGGCCCGTCTTCTTGTACTTTAGTCGGCATTGTGGTTTTTTTTATCTAATTCCGATCCAATATCTGTGTTTCATCGTCAATAAGAAGATCAGAGGGATACAGTAAACCTGAAGTGAAACATCGGAATCTATAACTAGTGTCACGGGAATGGTTCAAAGCAGAGACAGTAAGAAGAGCAAGTCTTCTTGTACTTGAGTCGGCATTGTGCCTTTTGTATTTAATTGCGATGCTATTTCTGTGTTTCATCGTCAATAAGAAGGTCAGAGGGATACAGTAAACATGAAGTGAAGCATCGGAATCTATAACTAGTGTCACAGGAATGGTTCGAAACATAGACAATAGGAAAAGTCAGTCTTCTAGTACTTAAGTCGGCATTGTGCCTTTTGTATTTAATTCTGATGCAATTTCTGTGTTTCATCGTCAATAAGAAGGTCATTGGGATACAGTGGACCTGAAGAGAAGCATCGGAATCTATAACTAGTGTCAAAGGAATAGTTCAAAACATAGACAGTAAGAAGAGTCAGTTTTCTTGTACTTAAGTCGGCATTGTGCCTTTTGTATGTTATTAAGATGCAATTTCTGTGTTTCATCGTCAATAAGAAGGTCAGAGGGATACAGTAAACCTGAAGTGAAGCATCGGAATCTATAACTAGTGTCATTGGAGTGGTTCAAAACATACACAGTAAGAAGAGTCAGTCTTCTTGTACTTAAGACGGCATTGTGCCTCTTGTATATAATTCCGATGCAATTTCTGTGTTTCATCGTCAATATGAAGGTCAGTGGGATACAGTAAACCTGAAGTGAAGCATCGGAATGTATAACTAGTGTCACAGGAATGGTTCAAAACATAGACAGTAAGAAGAGTCAGTTTACTTGTACATAAGTCGACATTGTACCTTTTGTATTTAATTTTGATGCAATTTCTATGTTTCATCGTCAATAAGAAGGTCAGAGGGATACAGTAAACCTGAAGTGAAGCATCGGAATCTATAACTAGTGTCACAGGAATGGTTCAAATCATAGACAGTAAGAAGAGTCACTTTTCTTGTGCATAAGTCGGCATTGTTCCTTTTCTATTCAATTCCGATGCACTTTCTGTGTTTCGTCGTCAATTAGAAGGGACAAGGGATACAGTAAACCTGAAGTGAAGCATCGGAATCTAAAATCGGTCTCACAGGAAAGGTTCAAAACATAGACAGTAGGAAGAGCCAGTCTTCTTGAACTTCAGTCGGCATTGTGCCTTTTGTATTTAATTCCGATGCAATTTCTGTGTTTCATCGCCAATGAGAAGGTCAGAGGGATACAGTAAACCTGAAGTGAAGCATCAGAATCTATAACTAGTGTCACAGGAATGGTTCAAAACATAGGCAGTAAGAAGAGTCAGTCTTCTTGTACTTATGTCGGCATTGTGCATTTTGTATTTAATTCCGATGCAATATCTGTGTTTCATCGTCAATAAGAAGATCAGAATGATACAGTAAACATGAAGTGAAGCATCGGAATCTATAACTAGGGTCACAGGAATGGTTCAAATCATAAACAGTAAGAAGCGTCAGTTTTCTTGTACTTATGTCGGCATTATGCCTTTTGTATTTAATTCCGATGCAATTTCTGTGTTTCATCGTCAAAAAGGAGGTCAGAGGGATACAGTAAACCTGAAGGGAAGCATCGGAATCTATAACTAGTTTCACAGGAATGGTTAAAACATAGACAGTAAGTAGAGTCAGTTTTCTTGTACTTAAGTCGGCATTGTGCATTTTGTCTTTAATTCCGATACAATTTCTGTGTGTCATCGTCAATACGTAGGTCAGAGGGATACAGTAAACCTGAAGTGGAGCATCGGAATCTATAACTAAAGCCACAGGAATAGTTCAAAACATAGACAGTAAGAAGAGTCAGTCTTCTAATAATTAAGTCGGCATTGTGCCTTTTGTATTTAATTCCGATGCAATTTCTGTGTTTCATCGTCAATAGGAAGGTCAGAGGGATACAGTAAACCTGAAGTGAAGCTTCGCAATCTATAACTAGTGTCACAGGAATGGTTCGAATCATAGACAGTAAGAAGAGTCAGTTTTCTTGTACTTAAGTCGGCATTGTGCCATTTGTATTTAATTCCGATGCAATTTCTGTGTTTCATCGTCAAAAAGGATGTCAGAGGGATACAGTAAACCTGAAGGGAAGCATCGGAATCTATAACCAGTGGCACAGGAATGGCTCAAATCATAGACTGTAAGAAAGGCCCGTCTTCTTGTACTTTAGTCGGCATTGTGGTTTTTTTTTATCTAATTCCGATCCAATATCTGTGTTTCATCGTCAATAAGAAGATCAGAGGGATACAGTAAACCTGAAGTGAAACATCGGAATCTATAACTAGTGTCACGGGAATGGTTCAAAGCAGAGACAGTAAGAAGAGCAAGTCTTCTTGTACTTGAGTCGGCATTGTGCCTTTTGTATTTAATTGCGATGCTATTTCTGTGTTTCATCGTCAATAAGAAGGTCAGAGGGATACAGTAAACATGAAGTGAAGCATCGGAATCTATAACTAGTGTCACAGGAATGGTTCGAAACATAGACAATAGGAAAAGTCAGTCTTCTAGTACTTAAGTCGGCATTGTGCCTTTTGTATTTAATTCTGATGCAATTTCTGTGTTTCATCGTCAATAAGAAGGTCATTGGGATACAGTGGACCTGAAGAGAAGCATCGGAATCTATAACTAGTGTCAAAGGAATAGTTCAAAACATAGACAGTAAGAAGAGTCAGTTTTCTTGTACTTAAGTCGGCATTGTGCCTTTTGTATGTTATTAAGATGCAATTTCTGTGTTTCATCGTCAATAAGAAGGTCAGAGGGATACAGTAAACCTGAAGTGAAGCATCGGAATCTATAACTAGTGTCATTGGAGTGGTTCAAAACATACACAGTAAGAAGAGTCAGTCTTCTTGTACTTAAGACGGCATTGTGCCTCTTGTATATAATTCCGATGCAATTTCTGTGTTTCATCGTCAATATGAAGGTCAGTGGGATACAGTAAACCTGAAGTGAAGCATCGGAATGTATAACTAGTGTCACAGGAATGGTTCAAAACATAGACAGTAAGAAGAGTCAGTTTACTTGTACATAAGTCGACATTGTACCTTTTGTATTTAATTTTGATGCAATTTCTATGTTTCATCGTCAATAAGAAGGTCAGAGGGATACAGTAAACCTGAAGTGAAGCATCGGAATCTATAACTAGTGTCACAGGAATGGTTCAAATCATAGACAGTAAGAAGAGTCACTTTTCTTGTGCATAAGTCGGCATTGTTCCTTTTCTATTCAATTCCGATGCACTTTCTGTGTTTCGTCGTCAATTAGAAGGGACAAGGGATACAGTAAACCTGAAGTGAAGCATCGGAATCTAAAATCGGTCTCACAGGAAAGGTTCAAAACATAGACAGTAGGAAGAGCCAGTCTTCTTGAACTTCAGTCGGCATTGTGCCTTTTGTATTTAATTCCGATGCAATTTCTGTGTTTCATCGCCAATGAGAAGGTCAGAGGGATACAGTAAACCTGAAGTGAAGCATCAGAATCTATAACTAGTGTCACAGGAATGGTTCAAAACATAGGCAGTAAGAAGAGTCAGTCTTCTTGTACTTATGTCGGCATTGTGCATTTTGTATTTAATTCCGATGCAATATCTGTGTTTCATCGTCAATAAGAAGATCAGAATGATACAGTAAACATGAAGTGAAGCATCGGAATCTATAACTAGGGTCACAGGAATGGTTCAAATCATAAACAGTAAGAAGCGTCAGTTTTCTTGTACTTATGTCGGCATTATGCCTTTTGTATTTAATTCCGATGCAATTTCTGTGTTTCATCGTCAAAAAGGAGGTCAGAGGGATACAGTAAACCTGAAGGGAAGCATCGGAATCTATAACTAGTTTCACAGGAATGGTTAAAACATAGACAGTAAGTAGAGTCAGTTTTCTTGTACTTAAGTCGGCATTGTGCATTTTGTCTTTAATTCCGATACAATTTCTGTGTGTCATCGTCAATACGTAGGTCAGAGGGATACAGTAAACCTGAAGTGGAGCATCGGAATCTATAACTAAAGCCACAGGAATAGTTCAAAACATAGACAGTAAGAAGAGTCAGTCTTCTAATAATTAAGTCGGCATTGTGCCTTTTGTATTTAATTCCGATGCAATTTCTGTGTTTCATCGTCAATAGGAAGGTCAGAGGGATACAGTAAACCTGAAGTGAAGCTTCGCAATCTATAACTAGTGTCACAGGAATGGTTCGAATCATAGACAGTAAGAAGAGTCAGTTTTCTTGTACTTAAGTCGGCATTGTGCCATTTGTATTTAATTCCGATGCAATTTCTGTGTTTCATCGTCAAAAAGGAGGTCAGAGGGATACAGTAAACCTGAAGGGAAGCATCGGAATCTATAACTAGTTTCACAGGAATGGTTAAAACATAGACAGTAAGTAGAGTCAGTTTTCTTGTACTTAAGTCGGCATTGTGCATTTTGTCTTTAATTCCGATACAATTTCTGTGTGTCACGTCAATACGTAGGTCAGAGGGTTACAGTAAACCTGAAGTGGAGCATTGGAATCTATAACTAAAGCCACAGGAATAGTTCAAAACATAGACAGTAAGAAGAGTCAGTCTTCTAATAATTAAGTCGGCATTGTGCCTTTTGTATTTAATTCCGATGCAATTTCTGTGTTTCATCGTCAATAGGAAGGTCAGAGGGATACTGTAACCCTGAAGTGATGCATCGGAATCTATAACTAGTGTCACAGGAACGGTTCAAAACATAGACAGTAAGAAGAGTCAGTATTCTTGTACTTAACCCGGCATTGTGCATTTTCTATTTAATTCCGATGCAATCTCTGTGTTTAGTCGTAATTAAGAAGGTCCAAGGGAAACAGTAAACCTGAAGTGAAGCATCGGAATCTAAAACCGGTCTCAGAGGAAAGGTTCAAAACATAGACAGTAAGAAGAGCCAATCTTCTTGTACTTGAGTCGGCATTGTGCCTTTTATTTTTAATTCCGATGCAATTTCTGTGTTTCATAGGACGGTCAGAGGGATACAGCAAACCCGAAGTGAAGCATCGGAATCTATAACTAGTGTCACAGGAATGGTTCAAATCATAGACAGTAAGAAGAGTCAGTTTTCTTGTACTTAAATCGGCATTGTTCCTTTTCCATTTGATTCCGATGCACTTTCTGTGTTTCGTCGTCAATTAGAAGGGCCAAGGGATACAGTAAACCTGAAGTGAAGCATCGGAATCTAAAACCGGTCTCACAGGAAAGGTTCAAAACAATGACAGTAGGAAGAGCCAGTCCTCTTGAACTTGAGTCGGCATTGTGCCTTTTGTATTTAATTCCGATGAAATTTCTGTGTTTCATCGCCAATAAGAAGGTGAGAGGGATACAGTAAACCTGAAGTGAAGCATCAGAATCTATAACTACTGACACAGGAATTGTTGAAAATATAGGCAGTAAGAAGAGTCAGTCTTCTTGTAGTTAAATCTGCATTGTGCCTTTTGTATTTAATTCCGATGCAATATCTGTGTTTCATCGTCAATAAGAAGATCAGAATGATACAGTAAACCTGAAGTGAAGCATCGGAATCTATAACTAGTGTCACAGGAATGGTTCAAAACATAGACAGTAAGAAGAGTCAGTTTTCTTGTACTTAAGTCGGCATTGTGCTTTTTGTATTTAATTCCGACGCAATTTCTGTGTTTCATCGTCAATAAGAAGGTAAGGGGGATGCAGTAAACCTCAAGTGAAGTATCGGAATCTATAACTAGTGTCACAGGAACGGTTCGAAGCGTAGACAGTAAGAAGAGTCAGTTTTCTCATAGTTAACTCCCCATTGTGCCATTTGTATTTAATTCCGATGCAATTTCTGTGTTTCATCGTCAAAAAGAAGGTCAGAGGGATACAGTAAACCTGAAGGGAAGCATCGGAATCTATAACTAGAGTCACAGGAATAGTTCAAAGCATAGACAGTAAGAAGAGTCAGTTTTCTAATAATTAAGTCGGCATTGTGCCTTTTGTATTTAATTCCGATGCAATTTCTGTGTTTCATCGTCAATAAGAAGGTCAGAGGGATACAGTAACACTGAAGTGATGCATCGGAATCTATAACTAGTGTCACAGTAATGGTTCAAAACATAGACAGTAAGAAGAGTCAGTTTTCTTGTACTTAACCCGGCATTGTGCCCTCTCTATTTAATTCCGATGCAATATCTGTGTTTCGTCGTAAATAAGAAGGTAAAAGGGAGACAGTAAACCTGAAGTGAAGCATCGGAATCTAAAACCGGTCTCACAGGAAAGGTTCAAAACATAGACAGTAAGAAGAGCCAATCTTCTTGTACTTGAGTCGGCATTGTGCCTTTTGATTTAAATTCCGATGCAATTTCTGTGTTTCATCATCAATAAGACGGTCAGAGGGATACAGCAAACCTGAAGTGAAGCATCGGAATCTATAACTAGTGTCACAGGAACGGATCAAATCATAGACAGTAAGAAGAGTCAGTTTTCTTGTACTTAAGTCGGCATTGTTCCTTTTCCTATTTAATTTCGATGCACTTTCTGTGTTTCGTCGTCAATTAGAAGGGCCAAGGGATACAGTAAACCTGAAGTGAAGCATCAGAATCTATAACTAGAGTCATAGAATTGGTTCAAAGCATAGACAGTAAGAGGAGTCAGTTTTCTAATAATTAAGTCGGCATTGTGCATTTTGTATGTAATTCCGATGCAATTTATGTGTTTCATCGTTAATAAGAAGGTCAGAGGGTTACTGTAAACCTGAAGTGAAGCATCGGAAACTATAACTAGTGTCACAGGAATGGTCCAAACCATAGACAGTAAGAACAGTCAGTTTACTTGTACTTATGTCGGCATTGTGCCATTTTGTACTTAATTCCGATGCAATTTCTGTGTTTCATCGTCAATAGAAAGGTCAGAAGGATACAGTAAACCTGAAGTGAAGCATCGTAATCTATACCTAGTGTCACAGGAATTGTTCAAAGCATAGAAAGTAAGAAGAGTCAGTTTTCTTATAATTAAGTCGGCATTGTGCCTTTTGTATTTAATTCCGATGCAATTTCTGTGTTTCATCGTCAATAAGACGGTCAGAGGGATAAAGTAAACCTGAAGTGATGCGTCGGAATCTATAACTAGTGTCACAGGAATGGTTCAAAACATAGACAGCAAGAAGAGTCAGTTTTCTTGTACGTAATTCGGCATTGTGCCTTTTCTATTTAATTCCGATGCACTTTCTGTGTTTCGTCGTCAATAAGACGGGCCAAGGGATACAGTAAACCTGAAGTGAAGCATCGTAATCTAAAACCTGTCTCACAGGAAAGGTTCAAAACATACACAGTAAGAAGAGCCAGTCTTCTTGTACTTGAGTCGGCATTCTGCCTTTTGTAATTAATTCCGATGCAATTTTCGTGTTTCATCGTCAATAAGAAGGTCAGAGAGATACAGTAAACCTGAGGTGAAGCATCGGAAACTAAAACCGGTCTCACAGGATAGGTTCAAAACATAGACAGTAAGAAGAGCCAGTCTTCTTGTACTTGGGTCGTCATTGTGCCTTTTGTTTATAATTCCGATGGAATTTCTGTGTTTCATCGTCAATAAGACGGTCAGAGGGATACAGCAAACCTGAAGTGAAACATCGGAATCTATAACTAGTGTCACAGGATTGGTTCAAAACATAGACAGTACGAAGAGTCAGTTTTCTTGTACTTAAGTCGGCATTGTGCCTTTTCTATTTAATTCCGATGCTCTTTCTGTGTTTCATCGTAAATAAGAAGGTCAGAGTTATACAGTAAACCTGATGTGAAGCATCGGAATCTAAAACCTGTCTCACAGGAAAGGTTCAAAACATAGACAGCAAGAAGAGCCCGTCTTCTTGTACTTTAGTCGGCATTGTGGTTTTTTTTTATCTAATTCCGATCCAATATCTGTGTTTCATCGTCAATAAGAAGATCAGAGGGATACAGTAAACCTGAAGTGAAACATCGGAATCTATAACTAGTGTCACGGGAATGGTTTAAAGCAGAGACAGTAAGAAGAGCAAGTCTTCTTGTACTTGAGTCGGCATTGTGCCTTTTGTATTTAATTGCGATGTTATTTCTGTGTTTCATCGTCAATAAGAAGGTCAGAGGGATACAGTAAACATGAAGTGAAGCATCGGAATCTATAACTAGTGTCACAGGAGTGGTTCGAAACATAGACAATAGGACAAGTCAGTCTTCTAGTACTTAAGTCGGCATTGTGCCTTTTTGTATTTAATTCTGATGCAATTTCTGTGTTTCATCGTCAATAAGAAGGTCATTGGGATACAGTAAACCTGAAGAGAAGCATCGGAATCTATAACTAGTGTCACAGGAATAATTCAAAACATAGACAGTAAGAAGAGTCAGTTTTCTTGTACTTAAGTCGGCATGTGAATTTTCTATTTAATTCCAATGCACCTTCTGTGTTTCGTCGTCAATAAGATGGGCCAAGGGATACAGTAACCTGAAGTGAAGCATCGGAATCTAAAACCGGTCTCACAGGAAAGATTCAAAACATTGACAGTAAGAAGAGCCAGTCTTCTTGTACATGAGTCGGCATTGTGCCTTTTGTGTTTAATTCCGATGCAACTACTGTGTTTCATCGTAATAAGAAGGTCAGAGGGATACAGTAAACCTGAAGTGAAGCATCGGAATCTATAACTAGTGTCACAGGAATGGTTTAAATCATAGACAGTAAGAAGAGTCAGTTTTCTTAAAATGAAGTCGGCATTGTGCCTTTATATATATTTCCGATGCAATTTCTGTGTATCATCGTCAATAAGAAGGTCAGAGGGATACAGTAACCCTGAAGTGATGCATCGGAATCTATAACTAGTGTCACAGGAATGGTTCAAACATAGATAGTAAGAAGAGTCAGTTTTCTTGTACCTAACCCGGCATTGTGCCTTTTCTATTTAATTCCGATGCAATTTCTGTGGTTTCGTCGTCAATACGAAGGTCCAAGGGATACAGTAAACCTGAAGTGAAGCATCGGAATCTAAAACCGGTCTCACAGGAAAGGTTCAAATCATAGACAGTAAGAAGAGCCAGTCTTCTTGTACTTGAGTCGGCATTGTGCCTTTTGTATTTAATTCCGATGCAATTACTGTGTTTCATCGTCAATAAGAAGGTCAGAGGGATACAGTAAACCTGCAGTGAAGCATCGTAATCTAAAAACCAGCCCTCACGGGAAAGGTTCAAATAATAGGAAGTAAGAGAAGAGCCAGTCATCTTGTACTTGAGTCGGCATTGTGCCTTTTGTATTAGATTCCGATGCAATTTCTGTGTTTCATCGTAAATAAGAAGGTCAGAGTGATACAGTAACCCTGAAGTGAAGCATCGGAATCTATAACTAGTGTCGCAGGAATGGTTCAAAACATAGACATGAAGAAGAGTCAGTTTTCTTGTTCTTACGTCGGCATTGTGCTTTTCTATTTAATTCCGATGCAATTTCTGTGTTTCGTCGTCAATAAGAAGGTCCAAGGGATACAGTAAACCTGAAGTGAAGCATCGGAATCTAAAACCGGTCTCACAGGAAAGGTTGAAAGCATAGACAGTAAGAAGAGAAAGTCCTCTTGTACTTGAGTCGGCATTGTGCCTTTTGCATTTAATTCCGATGCAGTTACTGTGTTTGATCGTCAATAAGAAGGTCAGAGGGATGCAGTAAACCTGAAGTGAAGCATCTGAATCTATAACTACTGTCACAGGAATGGTTCAGAACATAGACGGTAAGAAGAGTCAGTCTTCCTGTACTTAAGTGGCATTGTGCCTCTTGTATATAATTAAGATGCAATTTCTGTGTTTCATCGTCAATAAGAATGTCTGAGGGATACAGTAAACCTGAAGTGAAGCATCGGAATCTATAACTACTTTCACAGGAATGGTTCAGAACATAGACGGTAAGAAGAGTCAGTCTCCCTGTACTTAAGAGGCATTGTGCCTTTTGTATATAATTAAGATGCAATTTCTGTGTTTCATCGTCAATAAGAAGGTCCGAGGGATACAGTAAACCCGAAGTGAAGCATCGGAATCTGTAACTAGGGTCACAGGAATGGTTGAAAATATAGACAGTAAGAAGAGCCAGTTTTCTTGTACTTGAGTCGGCATTGTGCCTTTTGTTTATAATTCCGATGTAATTTCTGTGTTTCATCGTCAATAAGAAGGTCAGAGGGATACCGTAAACCTGAAGTGAAGCATCTGAAACTATAACTAGTGTCACAGGAATGGTTCAAAACATAGACAGTAAGAAGAGTCAGTTATCTTGTACCTAAGTCGGCATTGTGCCTTTTGTATTCAATTCCGATGCAATTTCTGTGCTTCATCGTCAATAAGAAGGTCATAGGGATACAGTAAACCTGAAGTGAAGCATCGGAATCTATAACTAGTGTCACAGGAATGGTTCAAAACGTAGACAGTAAGAAAGGTCAGTCTCCTTGTACTTAAGTTGGCATTGTGGTTTTTGTATCTAATTCTGATGCAATATCTTTGTTTCATCGTCAATAAGAAGATCAGAGGGATACAGTAAACCTGAAGTGAAACATCAGAATCTATAACTAGTGTCACAGGAATGGTTCAAAGCATAGACAGTGAGAAGAGCCAGTCTTCTTGTACTTGAGTCGGCATTGTGCATTTTGTATTTAATTGCGATGCAATTTCTGTGTTTCATCGTCAATAAGGAGGTCAGAGGGATACACTTAACCTGTAGTGAAGCATCGGAATCTATAACTAGTGTTACAGGAATGGTTCAAAACATAGACAATAGGAAGAGTCAGTCTTCTAGTACTTAAGTCGGCATTGTGCCATTTGTATTCAATTCCGATGCAATTTCTGTGTTTCATCGTCAATAAGAAGGTCATTGGGATACAGTAAACCTGAAGTGAAGCATCGGTATCTATAACTAGTGTCACAGGAATGGTTCAAAACATAGACAGTAAGAAGAGTCAATTTTCTTGTACTTAAGTCGGCATTGTGCCTTTTGCATTTTATTAAGATGCAATTTCCGTGTTTCATCGTCAATAAGAAGGTCAGAGGGATACAGCAAACCTGAAGTGAAGCGTCGGAAGCTATAACTATTGTCACCGGAATGGTTTATAACATAGACAGTAAGAAGAGTCAGTCTTCTTGTACTTAAGTCGGCATTGCGCCTCTTGTATATAATTCCGATGCAATTTCTGTGTTTCATCGTCAATATGAAGGTCAGTGGGATACAGTGAACCTGAAGTGAAGCATCGGAATCTATAACTAGTGTCACAGGAATGGTTCAAATCATAGACAGTTAGAAGAGTCAATCTCCTTGTTCTTGAGTCGGCATTGTGCCTTTTGTATTTAATTCCGATGGAATTTCTGTGTTTCAACGTCAATAAGACGGTCGGAGGGGTACAGTAAACCTGAAGTGAAGCATCGGAATCTATAACTAGTGTCACAGGAATGGTTCAAAACCTAGAAGGTAAGAAGAGTCAGTCATTTTGTACTTAAGCCGGCATTCTGCCTTTCGTGTTTAATTCCAATGCAATTTCTGTGTTTCATCGTCAATATGAAGGTCAGAGGGATACATTAAACATGAAGTAAAGCATCGGAATCTGTAACTAGAGTCACAGGAATGGTTCAAAGCATAAACAGTAAGAAGAGTCAGTTTACTTGTACTCAAGTCGGCATTGTGCCTTTTGTATTTAATTCCGATGCAATTCCTGTGTTTCTTCGTCAATAAGAAGGTAAGTGGGATACAGTAAATCTGAAGTGATGCATCGGAATCTATAACTAGTGTCACAGCAATGGTTCAAAACATAGACACTAAGAAGAGTCAGTTTACTTGTACTTAACCTGGTATTATGCCTTTTCTATTTAATTCCGATGCATTTTCTGTGTTTCGTCGTCAATAAGAAGGTCCAAGGGCTCCACTAAACCTGAAGTGAAGCATCGGAATCTAAAACCGGTCTCACAGGAAAGGTTTAAAACATAGACAGCAAGAAGAGCCAGTCTTCTTGTACTTGAGTCGGCATTGTGCCTTTTGTTTTTAATTCCGATGCAATTTCTGTGTTTCATCGTCAATAAGACGGTCAGAGGAATACCGCAAACCTGAAGTGCAGCATCGGAATCTATAACTAGTGTCACAGGAATGGTTCAAAACATAGACAGTAAGGAGAGCCAGTCTTCTTGTAATTGAGTCGGCATTGTGCCTTTTGTATTTAATTCCGATGCAATTTCTGTGTTTCATCGTCAATGAGAAGGCCAGAGGGATACAGTAAACCTGAAGTGAAGCATCTGAATCTATAACCAGTGGCACAGGAATGGCTCAAATCATAGACTGTAAGAAAGGCCCGTCTTCTTGTACTTTAGTCGGCATTGTGGTTTTTTTTATCTAATTCCGATCCAATATCTGTGTTTCATCGTCAATAAGAAGATCAGAGGGATACAGTAAACCTGAAGTGAAACATCGGAATCTATAACTAGTGTCACGGGAATGGTTCAAAGCAGAGACAGTAAGAAGAGCAAGTCTTCTTGTACTTGAGTCGGCATTGTGCCTTTTGTATTTAATTGCGATGCTATTTCTGTGTTTCATCGTCAATAAGAAGGTCAGAGGGATACAGTAAACATGAAGTGAAGCATCGGAATCTATAACTAGTGTCACAGGAGTGGTTCGAAACATAGACAATAGGACAAGTCAGTCTTCTAGTACTTAAGTCGGCATTGTGCCTTTTGTATTTATCTCTGATGCAATTTCTGTGTTTCATCGTCAATAAGAAGGTCAGAGGGATACAGTAAACCTGAAGAGAAGCATCGGAATCTATAACTAGTGTCACAGGAATAGTTCAAACATAGACAGTAAGAAGAGTCAGTTTTCTTGTACTTAAGTCGGCATTGTGAATTTTCTATTTAATTCCAATGCACCTTCTGTGTTTCGTCGTCAATAAGATGGGCCAAGGGATACAGTAAACCTGAAGTGAAGCATCGGAATCTAAAACCGGTCTCACTGGAAAGATTCAAAACATTGACATTAAGAAGAGCCAGTCTTCTTGTACATGAGTCGGCATTGTGCCTTTTGTATTTAATTCCGATGCAACTACTGTGTTTCATCGTAATAAGAAGGTCAGAGGTATACAGTAAACCTGAAGTGAAGCATCGGAATCTATAACTAGTGTCACAGGAATGGTTTAAATCATAGACAGTAAGAAGAGTCAGTTTTCTTATAATGAAGTCGGCATTGTGCCTTTTATATATATTTCCGATGCAATTTCTGTGTATCATCGTCAATAAGAAGGTCAGAGGGATACAGTAACCGTGAAGTGATGCATCGGAATCTATAACTAGTGTCACAGGAATGGTTCAAACATAGATAGTAAGAAGAGTCAGTTTTCTTGTACCTAACCCGGCATTGTGCCTTTTCTATTTAATTCCGATGCAATTTCTGTGTTTCGTCGTCAATACGAAGGTCCAAGGGATACAGTAAACCTGAAGTGAAGCATCGGAATCTAAAACCGGTCTCACAGGAAAGGTTCAAATCATAGACAGTAAGAAGAGCCAGTCTTCTTGTACTTGAGTCGGCATTGTGCCTTTTGTATTTAATTCCGATGCAATTACTGTGTTTCATCGTCAATAAGAAGGTCAGAGGGATACAGTAAACCTGCAGTGAAGCATCGTAATCTAAAACCAGCCTCACGGGAAAGGTTCAAATAATAGGAAGTAAGAAGAGCCAGTCATCTTGTACTTGAGTCGGCATTGTGCCTTTTGTATTAGATTCCGATGCAATTTCTGTGTTTCATCGTAAATAAGAAGGTCAGAGTGATACAGTAACCCTGAAGTGAAGCATCGGAATCTATAACTAGTGTCGCAGGAATGGTTCAAAACATAGACATGAAGAAGAGTCAGTTTTCTTGTTCTTACGTCGGCATTGTGCTTTTCTATTTAATTCCGATGCAATTTCTGTGTTTCGTCGTCAATAAGAAGGTCTAAGGGATACAGTAAACCTGAAGTGAAGCATCGGAATCTAAAACCGGTCTCACAGGAAAGGTTGAAAGCATAGACAGTAAGAAGAGAAAGTCCTCTTGTACTTGAGTCGGCATTGTGCCTTTTGCATTTAATTCCGATGCAGTTACTGTGTTTGATCGTCAATAAGAAGGTCAGAGGGATGCAGTAAACCTGAAGTGAAGCATCTGAATCTATAACTACTGTCACAGGAATGGTTCAGAACATAGAGGGTAAGAAGAGTCAGTCTTCCTGTACTTAAGTGGCATTGTGCCTCTTGTATATAATTAAGATGCAATTTCTGTGTTTCATCGTCAATAAGAATGTCTGAGGGATACAGTAAACCTGAAGTGAAGCATCGGAATCTATAACTACTTTCACAGGAATGGTTCAGAACATAGACGGTAAGAAGAGTCAGTCTTCCTGTACTTAAGAGGCATTGTGCCTTTTGTATATAATTAAGATGCAATTTCTGTGTTTCATCGTCAATAAGAAGGTCAGAGGGATACAGTAAACCCGAAGTGAAGCATCGGAATCTGTAACTAGGGTCACAGGAATGGTTCAAAATATAGACAGTAAGAAGAGCCAGTTTTCTTGTACTTGAGTCGGCATTGTGCCTTTTGTTTATAATTCCGATGTAATTTCTGTGTTTCATCGTCAATAAGAAGGTCAGAGGGATACCGTAAACCTGAAGTGAAGCATCTGAAACTATAACTAGTGTCACAGGAATGGTTCAAAACATAGACAGTAAGAAGAGTCAGTTATCTTGTACCTAAGTCGGCATTGTGCCTTTTGTATTTAATTCCGATGCATTTTCTGTGCTTCATCGTCAATAAGAAGGTCATAGGGATACAGTAAACCTGAAGTGAAGCATCGGAATCTATAACTAGTGTCACAGGAATGGTTCAAAACGTAGACAGTAAGAAAGGTCAGTCTCCTTGTACTTAAGTTGGCATTGTGGTTTTTGTATCTAATTCTGATGCAATATCTTTGTTTCATCGTCAATAAGAAGATCAGAGGGATACAGTAAACCTGAAGTGAAGCATCGGAATCTATAACTAGTGTCACTGGAATGGTTCAAAACATACACAGTAAGAAGAGTCAGTCTTCTTGTACTTAAGACGGCATTGTGCCTCTTGTATATAATTCCGATGCAATTTCTGTGTTTCATCGTCAATATGAAGGTCAGTGGGTTACAGTAAACCTGAAGTGAAGCATCGGAATGTATAACTAGTGTCACAGGAATGGTTCAAAACATAGACAGTAAGAAGAGTCAGTTTACTTGTACTTAGTTCGGCATTGTGCCTTTTGTAATTAATTCCGATGCAATTTCTGTGTTTCATCGTCAATTAGAAGGTCAGGGGGATACAGTACACCTGAAGTGGAGCATCGGAATGTATAACTAGAGTCACAGGAATAGTTCAAAGCATAGACAGTAAGAAGAGTCAGTTTTCTAATAAGTAAGTCTGCATTGTGCGTTTTGTATTTAATTCCGATGCAATATCTGTGTTTCATCGCCAATAAGAGGGTCAGAGGGATACAGTAACCCTGAAGTGAAGCATCGGAATCTATAACTAGTGTCACAGGAATGGTTCAAAACATAGACAGTAAGAAGAGTCAGTTTACTTGCACTCAAGTCGGCATTGTGCCTTTTGTTTTTCATTCCGATGCAATTTCTGTGTTTCATCGTCAATAAGACGGTCAGAGGGATACAGCAAACCTGAAGTGAAGCATCGGAATCTCTAACTAGTGTCACAGGAATGGTTCAAATCATAGACAGTAAGAAGAGTCATTTTTCTTGTACATAAGTCGGCATTGTTCCTTTTCTATTCAATTCCGATGCACTTTCTGTGTTTCGTCGTCAATTAGAAGGGACAAGGGATACAGTAAACCTGAAGTGAAGCATCGGAATCTAAAATCGGTCTCACAGGAAAGGTTCAAAACATAGACAGTAGGAAGAGCCAGTCCTCTTGAACTTGAGTCGGCATTGTGCCTTTTGTATTTAATTCCGATGCAATTTCTGTGTTTCATCGCCAATAAGAAGGTGAGAGGGATACAGTAAACCTGAAGTGAGGGATCAGAATCTATAACTAGTGACACAGGAATTGTTGAAAATATAGGCAGTAAGAAGAGTCAGTCTTCTTGTAGTTAAATCTGCATTGTGCCTTTTGTATTTAATTCCGATGCAATATCTGTGTTTCATCGTCAATAAGAAGATCAGAATGATACAGTAAACCTGAAGTGAAGCATCGGAATCTATAACTAGTGTCACAGGAATTGTTCAAAACATAGACAGTAAGAAGAGTCAGTTTTCTTGTACTTAAGTCGGCATTGTGCTTTTTGTATTTAATTCCGACGCAATGTCTGTGTTTCATCGTCAATAAGAAGGTAAGGGGGATGCAGTAAACCTCAAGTGAAGTATCGGAATCTATAACTAGTGTCACAGGAACGGTTCGAAGCGTAGACAGTAAGAAGAGTCAGTTTTCTCATAGTTAACTCCCCATTGTGCCATTTGTATTTAATTCCGAAGCAATTTCTGTGTTTCATCGTCAAAAAGAAGGACAGAGGGATACAGTAAACCTGAAGGGAAGCATCGGAATCTATAACTAGAGTCACAGGAATAGTTCAAAGCATAGACAGTAAGAAGAGTCAGTTTTCTAATAATTAAGTCGGCATTGTGCCTTTTGTATTTAATTCCGATGCAATTTCTGTGTTTCATCGTCAATAAGAAGGTCAGAGGGATACAGTAACACTGAAGTGATGCATCGGAATCTATAACTAGTGTCACATTAATGGTTCAAAACATAGACAGTAAGAAGAGTCAGTTTTCTTGTACTTAACCCGGCATTGTGCCCTCTCTATTTAATTCCGATGCAATATCTGTGTTTCGTCGTAAATAAGAAGGTAAAAGGGAGACAGTAAACCTGAAGTGAAGCATCGGAATCTAAAACCGGTCTCACAGGAAAGGTTCAAAACATAGACAGTAAGAAGAGCCAATCTTCTTGTACTTGAGTCGGCATTGTGCCTTTTGATTTAAATTCCGATGCAATTTCTGTGTTTCATCATCAATAAGACGGTCAGAGGGATACAGCAAACCTGAAGTGAAGCATCGGAATCTATAACTAGTGTCACAGGAACGGATCAAATCATAGACAAAAAGAAGAGTCAGTTTTCTTGTACTTAAGTCGGCATTGTTCCTTTTCTATTTAATTCCGATGCACTTTCTGTGTTTCGTCGTCAATTAGAAGGGCCAAGGGATACAGTAAACCTGAAGTGAAGCATCAGAATCTATAACTAGAGTCATAGAATTGGTTCAAAGCATAGACAGTATGAGGAGTCAGTTTTCTAATAATTAAGTCGGCATTGTGCATTTTGTATTTTATTCCGATGCAATTTATGTGTTTCATCGTTAATGAGAAGGTCAGAGGGTTACTGTAAACCTGAAGTGAAGCATCGGAAACTATAACTAGTGTCACAGGAATGGTCCAAACCATAGACAGTAAGAACAGTCAGTTTACTTGTACTTATGTCGGCATTGTGCCATTTTGTACTTAATTCCGATGCAATTTCTGTGTTTCATCGTCAATAGAAAGGTCAGAAGGATACAGTAAACCTGAAGTGAAGCATCGTAATCTATACCTAGTGTCACAGGAATTGTTCAAAGCATAGAAAGTAAGAAGAGTCAGTCTTCTTGTACTTAAGTCGGCATTGTGCCTTGTGTTTGTATTCCGATGCAATATCTGTGTTTCATCGCCAATAAGAAGGTCAGAGGGATACGGTAAACCTGAAGTGAAGCATCGGAATCTATAACTAGAGTCACAGGAATGGTTCAAATCATAGACAGTAAGAAGAGTCAGTTTTCTAATAATTAAGTCGGCATTGTGCCTTTTGTATTTAATTCCGATGCAATTTCTGTGTTTCGTCGTCAATAAGAAGGTGAGAGGGATACAGTAAACCTGAAGTGATGCATCGGAATCTATAACTAGGGTCACAGGAGTGGTTCAAAACATAAACAGTAAGAAGCGTCAGTTTTCTTGTTCTTAAGTCGGCATTGTGCCCTTTGTATTTAATTCCGAAGCAATTTCTGTGTTTCATCGTCAATAAGAAGGTCAGAGGGGTACAGTAAACCTGAAATGAAGCATCGGAATCTATAAGTAGTGTCACAGGAATGGTTCAAAACATAAACAGTAAGAAGAGTCAGTTTTCTTGTACTTAACCCGGCATTGTGCCTTTTCTATATAATTCCGATGCAATTTCTGTGATTCGTCGTCAATAAGAAGGGCCAAGGGATACAGTAAACCTGAAGTGAAGCATCGGAATCTAAAACCGGTCTCACAGGAAAGGTTCAAAACATAGACAGTAAGAAGAGCCAGTCTTCTTGTACTTGGTTCGGCATTGTGCCTTTTGTATATAATTCCGATGCAATTTCTGGGTTTCATCGTCAATAAGACGTTCAGAGGGATACAGCAAACCTGAAGTGATGCATCGGAATCTATAACTAGTGTCACAGGAATGGTTCAAAACATAGACAGTACGAAGAGTCAGTTTTCTTGTACTTAAGTCGGCATTGTGCCTTTTCTATTTAATTCCGATGCACTTTCTGTGTTTTGTCGTCAATAAGAACGGCCAAGGGATACAGTAAACCTGAAGTGAAGCATCGGAATCTAAAACCTGTCTCACAGGAGAGGTTCAAAACATAGACAGTAAGAAGAGCCAGTCTTCTTGTACTTGAGTCTGCATTGTGTCTTCTGTATTTAATTCCAATGCAATTTCTGTGATTCATCGTCAATAAGTTGGTCAGAGGGATACAGTAAACCTCAAGTGTAGCATCGGAATCTATAACTAGTGTCACAGGAATGGTTTAAAACATAGGCAGTAAGAAGAGTCAGTCTTCTTGTACTTAAGTCGGCATTGAGCCTTTTGTTTGTATTCCGATGCAAATTCTGTGTTTCATCGTCAATACGTAGGTCAGAGGGATACAGTAAACCTGAAGTGAAGCATCGGAATCTATAACTAGTGTCACAGGAATGGTTCAAAACATAGACAGAAAGAATAGTCAGTTATCTCGTACTTGAGTCGGCATTGTGCCTTTTGTTTTTAATTCCGATACAATTTCTGTGTTTCATCGACACCAAGAAGGTCAAAGGGATACAGTAAACCTGAAGTGAAGCATCGGAATCTATAACTAGTGTCACAGGAGTGGTTCAAAACATAGACAGTAAAAAGCGTCAGTTTCCTTGTACTTAAGTCGGCATTGTGCCGTTTGTATTTAATTCCGATGCAATTTCTGTGTTTCGTCGTCAATTAGAAGGGCCAAGGGATACAGTAAACCAGAAGTGTAGCATCGGATTCTAAAACCGATCTAACAGGAAAGGTTCGAAACATAGACAGTAGGAAGAGCCAGTTTTCTTGAACTTGAGTCGGCATTGTGCCTTTTGTATTTAATTCCGATGCAATTTCTGTGTTTCATCGCCAATAAGAAGGTCAGAGGGATGCAATAAACCTGAAGTGAAGCATCGGAATCTGTAACTAGTGTCACAGGAATAGTTCAAAACATAGACAGTAAGAAGAGTCAGTTTACTTGTACTTAATTCGGCATTGTGCCTTTTGTATTTCATTCCTATGCATTTTCTGTGTTTCATCGACAATAAGAAGGTCAAAGGTATACAGTAAACCTGAAGTGAAGCATCGGAATCTATAACTAGTGTCACAGGATAGGTTCAAAGCATAGACAGTAAGAAGAGTCGGTTTACTTGTACTTAAGTTGGCATTTTGCGTTTAGTATTTGATTCCGATGCAATTTTTGTGTTTCATCGTCAATTAGAGGGTCAGAGGGATACAGTAAACCTGAAGTGAAGCATGGAAATCTATAACTAGTGTCACAGGAATGGTTCAAAACATAGACAGTAATAAGATTCAATTTTCTTGTACTTAAGTCGGCATTGCGACGTTTGTATTTACTTCCGATGCAATATCTGTGTTTCATCGTCAATAAGAAGGTCAGAGGGATACAGTTAACCTGAAGTGAAGCATCGGAATCTATAAATAGTGTCTCAGGAATGGTTCAAAACATAGACAGTAAGAAGAGTCAGTCTTCTTGTACTTAAGTCGGCTTTGTGTCTTTTGTATTTAATTCCGATGCAATTTATGTGTTTCATCGTTAATAAGAAGGTCAGAGGGTAACTGTAAACCTGAAGTGAGGCATCGGAAACTATAACTAGTGTCACAGGAATGGTTCAAAACACAGACAGTAAGAGGGGTCAGGTTTCTAATAGTTAAGTCGGCATTGTGCCTTTTGTATTTAATTCCGATGCAGTTTCTGTGTTTCATCGTCAATAAGAAGGTCAGAGGGATACAGTAAACCTGAAGTGAAGCATCGGAATCTATAACTAGTGTCACAGGAATAGTTCAAAACATAGACAGTAAGAAGAGTCAGTTTTCTTGTACTTAACCCGGCATTGTGCCATTTCTATTTAATTCCGATGCAATTTCTGTGTTTCGTCGTCAATAAGAAGGTGCAAGGGATACAGTAAACCTGAAGTGAAGCATCGGAATCTAAAACCGGTCTCACAGGAAAGGTTCAAAACATAGAAAGTAAGAAGAGCCAGTCTTCCTATACTTGAGTCGGCATTGTGCCATTTGTTTATAATTCCGATGCAATTTCTGTGTTTCATCGTCAATAAGACGGTCAGAGGGATACAGCAAACCTGAAGTGAAGATTTGGGATCTATAACTAGTGTCACAGGAATGGTTCAAAACATAGACAGTAAGAAGAGTCAATTTTCTTGTACTTAAATTCGCATTGTGCCTTTTCTATTTCATTCCGATGCACTTTCTGTGTATCTTCGTCAATAAGAAGGGCCAAGGGATACAGTAAACCTGAAGTGAAGCATCGGAATCTAAATCCTGTCTCACAGGAAAAGTTCAAAACATAGATAGTAAGAAGAGCCAGTCTTCTTGTTCTTGAGTCAGCATTGTGCCTTTTGTGTTTAATTCCGATGCAATTTCTGTGTTTCATCGTCAATAAGAAGGTCAGAGGGATACAGTAAACCTGAAGTGAAGCATGGGAATCTATAACTAGTGTCACAGGAATGGTTCAAAACATAGACAGTAAGAAGAGTCAGTCTTCTTGTACTTAAGTCGGCATTGTGCCTTTTGTTTGTATTCCGATGCAATTTCTGTGTTTCATAGTCAATAAGAAGGTCAAAAGGATACAGTAAACCTGAAGTGAAGCATCGGCATCTATAACTAGTGTCACAGGAATGGTTCAAAACATAGACAGTAAGAAGAGTCAATTTTCTTGTACTTAAGTCGGCATTGTGCCTTTTGTATTTAATTCCGATGCAATTTCTGTGTTTCATCGTCAATACGAAGGGCACAGGGATACAGTAAACATGAAGTGAAGCATCGGAATCTATAACTAGTGTCACAGGAGTGGTTCAAAACATAAACAGTAAGAAGCGTCAGTTTTCTTGTACTTAGGTCGGCATTGTGCCTTTTGTATTTAATTCCGATGGAATATCTGTGTTTCATCGTCAATAAGAGGGTCAGAGGGATACATTAAACCTGAAGAGAATCATCGGAATCTATAACTAGTGTCACAGGTATGGTTCAAAACATAGACAGTAAGAAGAGACAGTTTACTTGTACTTAAGTCGTCATTGTGCCTTTTGTATTTAATTCCGATGCAATTTCTGTGTGTTATCGTCAATAAGTAGGTCAGAGGGACACAGTAAACCTGAAGTGAAGCATCGGAATCTAAAACCGGTCTCACAGGAAAGGTTCAAGACATAGACAGTAAGAAGAGCCAATCTTCTTGTACTTAAGTCGGCATTGTGCCTTTTGTATTTAATTCCGATGCAATATCTGTGTTTCATCGTCAATAAGAAGGTCAGAGGGATACATTAAACCTGAAGAGAAGCATCGGAATCTATAACTAGTGTCACAGGAATGGTTCAAAACATAGACAGTAAGAAGAGTCAGTTTACTTTTACTTAAGTCGGCATTGTGCCTTTTCTATTTAATTCCGATGCAATTTATGTGTTTCATCGTTAATAAGAATGTCAGAGGGTACTGTAAAACTGAAGTAAAGCATCGGAAACTATAACTAGTGTCACAGGAATGGTTCAAAATATAGATGGTAAGAAGAGTCGGGCTTCCTATACTTAAGTCGGCATTGTGCCTTTTGTATTTAATTAAGATGCAATTTCTGTGATTCATCGTCAATAAGAAGGTCAGAGGGATACAGTAAACCTGAAGTGAAGCATCGGAATCTATAACTAGTGTCACAGGAATGGTTCAAAGCATAGACAGTAAGAAGAAACAGTCTTCTTGTACTTTAGTCAGCATTGTGCCTTTTGTATTTAATTCCGATGCAATTTCTGTGTTTCATCGTCAATAAGAAGGTCAGAGGGATACAGTAAACCTGAAGTGAAGCATCGGAATCTATAACTAGTGTCACAGGAATAGTTCAAAACATAGACAGTAAGAAGAGTCAGTTTTCTTGTTCTTAATCCGACATTGTGCCTTTTCTATTTAATTCCGATGCAATTTCTGTGTTTCGTCGTCAATAAGAATGTACAAGGGATACAGTAAACCTGATGTGAAGATTCGGAATCTAAAACCGGTCTCACAGGAAAGGTTCAAAACATAGACAGTAAGAAGAGCCAGTCTTCTTCTACTTGAGTCGGCATTGTGCCTTTTGTATTTAATTCCGATGCAATGTCTGTGTTTCATCGTCAATAAGAAGGTCAGAGGGATACAGTAAACTTGAAGTGAAGCATGGGAATCTATAACTAGTGTCACAGGAATGGTTCAAAACATAGACAGTGAGAAGAGTCAGTCTTCTTGTACTTAAGTCGGCATTGTGCCTTTTGATTGTATTCCGATGCAATTTCTGTGTTTCATCGTCAATAAGAGGGTCAGAGGGATACAGTAAACCTGAAGTGAAGCATCGGAATCTATAACTAGTGTCACAGGAATGGTTCAAAACATACACAGTAAGAAGAGTCAGTTTTGTTGTACTTAATTCGGCATTGTGCCTTTTGTATTTAATTCCGATGCAATTTCTGTGTGTCATCTTCAATAGGTAGGTCAGAGGGATACAGTAAACCTGAAGTGAAGCATCGGAATCTAAAACCGGTCTCACAGGAAAGGTTCAAAACATAGACAGTAAGAAGAGCCAATCTTCTTGTACTTGAGTCGGCATTGTGACTTTTGGTTGTAATTCCGATGCAATTTCTGTGTTTCATCGTCAATAAGACGGCTAGAGGGATACAGCAAACCTGAAGTGAAGCATCGGAATCTATAACTAGTGTCACAGGAATGGTTCAAGCATAGACAGTAAGAAGAGTCAGTCTTCTTGTACTTAAGTTTTCATTGTGCCTATTGTATTTAATTTCGATGCATATTCTGTGTTTCATCGTCAATAAGATGGTCAGAGGGATACATTAAACCTGAAGTGAAGCATCGGAATCTATAAGTAGTGTCACAGGAATGGTTCAAAGCACAGACAGTAAGAAGAGTCAGTTACATTATAATTAAGTCGGCATTGTGCCTTTTGTATTTAATACCGTCGCAATTTCTGTGTTTCAACGTCAATAAGAAGGTCAGAGGGATACAGTAACACTGAAGTGATGCATCGCAATCTATAACTAGTGTTACAGGAATGGTTCAAAACATAGACAGTAAGAAGAGACAGTTTTCTTGTACCTAACCCGGCAATATGCCTTTTCTATTTAATTCCGATGCAATGTCTGTGTTTCGTCGTCAATAAGAAGTGCAAGAGATACAGTAAACCTTAAGTGAAGCATGGGAATCTAAAACCGGTCTCACAGGAAGGGTTCAAAACATAGACAGTAAGAAGAGCCAGTCTTCTTGTACTTGAGTCGGCATTGTGCCTTTTGTTTATAATTCCGATGCAATTTCTGTGTTTCCGTGTCTATAAGAAGGTCAGAGGGATGCAGTAAACCTGAAGTGAAGTATCGGAATCTATTCATAGTGTCACAGGAATGGTTCGAAGCATAGACAGTAAGAAGAGTCAGTTTTCTTGTAGTTAAGTCGGCATTGTGCCATTTATATTTAATTCCGATGCAATTTCTGTGTTTCATCTTCATAAATACGGTCAGAGGGATACAATAAACCTGAAGGGAAGCATCGGAATCTATAACTAGTTTCACAGGAATGGTTAAAACATAGACAGTAAGAAGAGTCAGTTTTCTTGTACTTAAGTCGGTATTGTGCCTTTTGTATTTAATTCCGATGCAATTTCTGTGTTTCATCGTCATTAAGAAGGTCAGAGGGATACATTAAGCCTGAAGTGAAGCATCGGAATCTATAACTAGTGTCACAGGAATAGTTCAAAACATAGACAGTAAGAAGAGTTAGTTTTCTTGTACTTAACCCGGCATTGTGCCTTTTCTATTTAATTCCGATGCAATTTCTGTGTTTCGTCGTCAATAAGATGGTGCAAGGGATACAGTAAACCTTAAGTGAAGATTCGGAATCTAAAACCGGTCTCACAGGAAAGGTTCAAAACATAGACAGTAAGGAGAGCCAGTCTTCTTGTACTTGAGTCGGCATTGTGCCTTTTGTTTATAATTCCGATGCAATTTCTGTGTTTCATCGTCAATAAGACGGTCAGAGGGATACAGCAAACCTGAAGTGAAGCTTTGGAATCTATAACTAGTGTCACAGGAATGGTTCAAAACCTAGACAGTAAGAAGAGTCAGTTGTCTTGTACTTAAATCGGCATCGTGCCTTTTCTATTTAATTCCGATGCACTTTCTGTGTATCGTCGTCAATAACAAGGGCCAAGGGATACAGTAAACCTGAAGTGAAGCATCGGAATCTAAAACCTGTCTCACAGGAAAGGTTCAAAACATAGACAGGAAGGAGAGCCAGTCTTCTTGTACTTGAGTCGGCATTGTGCCTTTTGTATTTAATTCCGATGCAATTTCTGTGTTTCATCGTCAATAAGAAGGTCAGAGGGATACAGTAAACCTGAAGTGAAGCATGGGAATCTATAACTAGTGTCACAGGAATGGTTCAAAACATAGACAGTAAGAAGGGTCAGTCTTCTTGTACTTAAGTCGGCATTGTGCCTTTTGTTTGTATTCCGATGCAATTTCTGTGTTTCATCGTCAATACGAAGGTCACAGGGATACAGTAAACATGAAGGGAAGCATCGGAATCTATAACTAGTGTCACAGGAGTGGTTCAAAACATAAACTGTAAGAAGCGGCAGTTTTCTTGAGCTTATGTCGGCATTGTGCCATTTGTATTTAATTCCGATGCAATATCTGTGTTTCAGCGTCAATACGAAGGTCAGAGGGATACATTAAACCTGAAGAGAAGCATCGGAATCTGTAAATAGTGTCACAGGAATGGTTCAAAACACAGACAGTAAGAAAAGTAATTTACCTTTTACTTAAGTCGGCATTGTGCCTTTTGTATTTAATTCCGATGCAATTTCTGTGTTTCATCGTCAATAAGAGGGTCAGAGGGATACAGTAAACCTGAAGTGAAGCATCGGAATCTATAACAAGTGTCACAGGAATGCTTCAAAATATAGACAGTAAGAAGAGTCAGTTTTCTTGTACGTAATTGGCATTGTGCCTTTTGTATTTAATTCCGATGCAATTTCTGTGTTTCATCGTCAACAAGAAAGTCGTAGGGATCCATTAAACCTGAAGAGAAGCATCGGAATCTATAAATAGTGTCACAGGAATGGTTCAAAACACAGACAGTAAGAAAAGTAATTTACCTTTTACTTAAGTCGGCATTGTGCCTTTTCTATTTAATTCCGATGCAATTTCTGTGTTTCGTCGTCAATAAGAAGGTGCAAGGGATACAGTAAACCTTAAGTGAAGATTCGGAATCTAAAACCGGTCTCACAGGAAAGGTTAAAAACATAGACAGTAAGAAGAGCCACTCTTCTTGTACTTGAGTCGGCATTGTGCCTTTTGTTTATAATTCCGATGCAATTTCTGTGTTTCATCGTCAATAAGACGGTCAGAGGGATACAGCAAACCTGAAGTGAAGCTTTGGAATCTATAACTAGTGTCACAGGAATGGTTCAAGACATAGACAGTAAGAAGAGTCAGTTGTCTTGTACTTAAATCGGCATTGTGCCTTTTCTATTTAATTCCGATGCACTTTCTGTGTATCGTCGTCAATAAGAAGGGCCAAGGGATACAGTAAACCTGAAGTGAAGCATCGGAATCTAAAACCTGTCTCAAGGAAAGGTTCAAAACATAGACAGGAAGAAGAGCCAGTCTTCTTGTACTTGAGTCGGCATTGTGCCTTTTGTATTTAATTCCGATGCAATTTCAGTGTTTCATCGTCAATAAGAAGGTCAGAGGGATACAGTAAACCTGAAGTGAAGCATGGGAATCTATAACTAGTGTCACAGGAATGGTTCAAAACATAGACAGTAAGAAGAGTCAGTCTTCTTGTACTTAAGTCGGCAATGCGCCTTTTGTTAGTATTCCGATGCAATTTCTGTGTTTCATCGTCAATACGAAGGTCACAGGGATACAGTAAACATGAAGTGAAGCATCGGAATCTATAACTAGTGTCACAGGAGTGATTCAAAACATAAACAGTATGAAGCGTCAGTTTTCTTGTGCTTAAGTCGGCATTGTGCCGTTTGTATTTAATTCCGATGCAATATCTGTGTTTCGTCGTCAATAAGAAGGTCAGAGGGATACATTAAACCTGAAGAGAAGCATCGGAACCTATAAATAGTGTCACAGGAATGGTTCAAAACACAGACAGTAAGAAAAGTAATTTTCCTTTTACTTAAGTCGGCATTGTGCTTTTTGTATTTAATTCCGATGCAATTTCTGTGTTTCATCGTCAATAAGAGGGTCAGAGGGATACAGTAAACCTGAAGTGAAGCATCGGAATCTATAACAAGTGTCACAGGAATGGTTCAAAATATAGACAGTAAGAAGAGTCAGTTTTCTTGTACTTAATTGGCATTGTGCCTTTTGTATTTAATTCCGATGCAATTTCTGTGTTTCATCGTCAACAAGAAAGTCAGAGGGATACATTAAACCTGAAGTGAAGCATCGGAATCTATAAATAGTGTCTCAGGAATTGTTCAAAATATAGACAGTAAGAAGAGTCAGTCTTCTTGTACTTAAGTCGGCATTGTGCCTTTTGTATTTAATTCCGTTGCAATTTATGTGTTTCATCGTTAATAAGAATGTCAGAGGGTTACTGTAAACCTGAAGTGAAGCATCGGAAACTATAACTAGTGTCACAGGAATGGTTAAAAACATAGACAGTAAGAAGAGTCAGTTTTCTAATAATTAAGTCGGCATTGTGCCTTTTGTATTTAATTCCGATGCAATTTCTGTGTTTCATCGTCAATAAGAGGGTCAGAGGGATACAGTAAACCTGAAGTGAAGCATGGGAATCTATAACTAGTGTCACAGGAATGGTTCAAAACATAGACAGTAAGAAGAGTCAGTCTTCTTGCACTTAAGTCGGCATTGTGCCTTTTGTTTGTATTCCGATGCAATTTCTGTGTTTCATCGTCAATAAGAAGGTCAGAGGGATACAGTCAACCTGAAGTGAAGCATCGGAATCTATAACTAGTGTCACAGGAATGGTTCAAAACATAGACAGTAAGAAGAGTCAGTTTTCTTGTACTTAAGTCGGCATTGTGCCTTTTGTATTTAATTCCGATGCAATTTCTGTGTTTCATCGTCAATACGAAGGTCACAGGGATACAGTAAACATGAAGTGAAGCATCGGAATCTATAACTAGTGTCACAGGAGTGGTTCAAAACATAAACAGTAAGTAGCGTCAGTTTTCTTGTGCTTAAGTCGGCATTGTGCCTTTTGTATTTAATTCCGATGCAATATCTGTGTTTCATCGTCAATAAGAAGGTCAGAGGGATACAGTAAACCTGAAGTGAAGCATGGGAATCTATAACTAGTGTCACAGGAATAGTTCAAAACATAGACAGTAAGAAGAGTCAGTCTTCTCGTACTTAAGTCGGCATTGTGCCCTTTGTTTGTATTCCGATGCAATTTCTGTGTTTCATCGTCAATACGAAGGTCACAGGGATACAGTAAACCTGAAGTGAAGCATCGGAATCTATAACTAGTGTCACAGGAGTGGTTCAAATCATAGACAGTAAGAAGAGTCAGTTTTCTTGTACTTAACCCGGCATTGTGCCTTTTCTATTTAATTCCGATGCAATTTCTGTGTTTCGTCGTCAATAAGAAGGTGCAAGGGATACAGTAAACCTTAAGTGAAGATTCGGAATCTAAAACCGGTCTCACAGGAAAGGTTAAAAACATAGACAGTAAGAAGAGCCAGTCTTCTTGTACTTGACGCGGCATTGTGTCTTTTGTTTATAATTCCGATGCAATTTCTGTGTTTCATCGTCAATAAGACGGTCAGAGGGATACAGCAAAACTGAAGTGAAGCTTTGGAATCTATAACTAGTGTCACAGGAATGGTTCAAAACATAGACAGTAAGAAGAGTCAGTTGTCTTGTACTTAAATCGGCATTGTGCCTTTTCTATTTAATTCCGATGCACTTTCTGTGTATCGTCGTCAATAAGAAGGGCCAAGGGATACAGTAAACCTGAAGTGAAGCATCGGAATCTAAAACCTGTCTCACAGGAAAGGTTCAAAACATAGACAGTATGAAGAGCCAGTCTTCTTGTACTTGAGTCGGCATTGTGCCTTTTTGTATTTAATTCCGATGCAATTTCTCTGTTTCATCGTCATTAAGAAGGTCACAGGGATACAGTAAACCTGAAGGATAGCATGGGAATCTATAACTAGTGTCACAGGAATGGTTCAAAACATAGACAGTAAGAAGAGTCAGTCTTCTTGTACTTAAGTCGGCATTGTGCCTTTTGTTTGTATTCTGATGCAATTTCTGTGTTTCATCGTCAATAAGAAGGTCAGAGGGATACAGTAAACCTGAAGTGAAGCATCGGAATCTATAAGTAGTGTCACAGGAATGGTTCAAAACATAGACAGTAAGTAGCGTCAGTTTTCTTATGCTTGAGTCGGCATTGTGCATTTTTGTATTTAATTCCGATGCAATATCTGTGTTTCATCGTCAATAAGAAGGTCAGAGGGATACACTAAACCTGAAGAGAAGCATCGGAATCTATAAATAGTGTCACAGAATGGTTCAAAACACAGACAGTAAGAAAAGTAATTTTCCTTGTACTTAAGTCGGCATTGTGCCTTTTGTAATTAATTCCGACGCAATTTCTGTGTTTCATCGCCAATAAGAGGGTCAGAGGGATACAGTAAACCTGAAGTGAAGTATCGGAATCTATAACTAGTGTCACAGGAATGGTTCAAAACATAAGCAGTAAGAAGAGTCAGTTTACTTGTACTTAAGTCGCCATTGTGCCTTTTGTATTTAATTCCGAAGCAATATCTGTGTGTCATCGTCAATACGTAGGTCAGAGGGATACAGTAATCCTGAAGTGAAGCATCGGAATCTAAAACCGGTCTCACAGGAAAGGTTCAAAACATAGACAGTAAGAAGTGCCAATCTTCTTGTACTTGAGTCGGCATTGTGACTTTTGGTTGTAATTCCGATGCAATTTCTGTGTTTCATCGTCAATAAGACGGTCAAAGGGATACAGCAAACCTGAAGTGAAGCATCGGAATCTATAACTAGTGTCACAGGAATGGTTCAAGCATAGACAGTAAGAAGAGTCAGTCTTCTTGTACTTAAGTTTTCATTGTGCTTATTGTATTTAATTTCGATGCAATATCTGTGTTTCATCGTCAATAAGAAGGTCAGAGGGATACATTAAACCTGAAGAGAAGCATCGGAATCTATAAGTAGTGTCACAGGAATGGTTCAAAACACAGACAGTAAGAAGAGTCAGTTGCCTTATAATTAAGTCGGCATTGTGCCTTTTGTATTTAATACCGTTGCAATTTCTGTGTTTCAACGTCAATAAGAAGGTCAGAGGGATACAGTAACACTGAAGTGATGCATCGGAATCTATAACTAGTGTTACAGGAATGGTTCTAAACATAGACAGTAAGAAGAGACAGTTTTCTTGTACCTAACCCGGCATTATGCCTTTTCTATTTAATTCCTATGCAATTTCTGTGTCTCGTCGTCAATAAGAAGGTGCAAGGGATACGGTAAACCTTAAGTGAAGCATCGGAATCTAAAACCGGTCTCACAGGAAAGGTTCAAAACATAGACATTAAGAAGAGCCAGTCTTCTTGTACTTGAGTTGGCATTGTGATTTTGTTTATAATTCCGATGCAATTTCTGTGTTTCATCGTCAATATGACGGTCAGAGGGATACAGCAAACCTGAAGTGAAGCATCGGAATCTATAACTAGTGTCACAGGAATGGTTCAAGCATAGACAGTAAGAAGAGTCAGTCTTCTTGTACTTAAGTTGGCATTGTGCCTATTGTATTTAATTTCGACGAAATTTCTGTGTTTCATCGTCAATAAGAAGGTCAGAGGGATACATTAAGCCTGAAGTGAAGCATCGGAATCTATAAATAGTGTCTCAAGAATGGTTCAAATCTTAGACAGTAAGAAGAGTCAGTCTTCTTGTATTTAAGTAGGCATTGTGCCTTTTGTATTTAATTCCGATCCAATTTCTGTGTTTCGTCGTCAATAAGAAGGTGCAAGGGATACAGTAAACCTGAAGTGAAGATTCGGAAACTGAAACCGGTCTCACAGGAAAGGTTCAAAACATAGACAGTAAGAAGAGCCAGTCTTCTTGTACTTGAGTCGGCATTGTGCCTTTTGTTTATAATTCCGATGCAATTTCTGTGTTTCATCGTCAATAAGACGGTCAGAGGGATACAGCAAACCTGAAGTGAAGCTTTGGAATCTATAACTAGTGTCACAGGAATGGTTCAAAACATAGACAGTAAGAAGAGTCAGTTGTCTTGTACTTAAATCGGCATTGTGCCTTTTCTATTTTATTCCGATGCACTTTCTGTGTATCGTCGTCAATAAGAAGGTGCAAGGGATACAGTAAACCTTAAGTGAAGATTCGGAATCTAAAACCGGTCTCACAGGAAGGGTTAAAAACATAGACAGTAAGAAGAGCCAGTCATCTTGTACTTGAGTCGGCATGGTGCCTTTTGTTTATAATTCCGATGCAATTTCTGTGTTTCATCGTCAATAAGACGGTCAGAGGGATACAGCAAACCTGAAGTGAAGCTTTGGAATCTATAACTAGTGTCACAGGAATGGTTCAAAACATAGACAGTAAGAAGAGTCAGTTGTCTTGTACTTAAATCGGCATTGTGCCTTTTCTATTTAATTCCGATGCACTTTCTGTCTATCGTCGTCAATAAGAAGGGCCAAGGGGTACAGTAAACCTGAAGTGAAGCATCGGAATCTAAAACCTGTCTCACAGGAAAGGTTCAAAACATAGACAGAAAGAAGAGCCAGTCTTCTTGTACTTGAGTCGGCATTGTGCCTTTTTGTATTTAATTCCGATGCAATTTCTGTGTTTCATAGTCAATAAGAAGGTTAGAGGGATACAGTAAACCTGAAGTGAAGCATGGGAATCTATAACTAGTGTCACAGGAATGGTTCAAAACATAGACAGTAAGAAGAGTCAGTCTTCTTGTACTTAAGTCGGCATTGTGCCTTTTGTTTGTATTCCGATGCAATTTCTGTGTTTCATCGTCCA
Organism: Schistocerca piceifrons; assembly: GCF_021461385.2. Taxonomy (NCBI): domain Eukaryota; kingdom Metazoa; phylum Arthropoda; class Insecta; order Orthoptera; family Acrididae; genus Schistocerca; species Schistocerca piceifrons. The sequence goes on from NC_060139.1 coordinate 1,132,633,053, forward strand.
TAAGAAGGTCAGAGGGATACAGTAAACCTGAAGTGAAACATCGGAATCTATAACTAGTGTCACAGGATTGGTTCAAAACATAGACAGTAGGAAGAGTCAGTCTTCTTGTACTTAAGTCGGCATTGTGCCTTTTGTTTGTATTCCGATGCAATTTCTGTGTTTCATCGTCAATACGAAGGTCACAGGGATACAGTAAACATGAAGTGAAGCTTCGGAATCTATAACTAGTGTCACAGGAGTGGTTCAAAACATAAACAGTAAGAAGCGTCAGTTTTCTTGTGCTTACGTCGGCATTGTGCCTTTTGTATTTAATTCCGATGCAATATCTGTGTTTCATCGTCAATAAGAAGGTCAGAGGTATACTTTAAACCTGAAGAGAAGCATCGGAATCTTTAAATAGTGTCACAGGTATGGTTCAAAACACAGACAGTAAAAAAAGTAATTTTCCTTGTACTTAAGTCGGCATTGTGCTTTTTGTATTTAATTCCGATGCAATTTCTGTGTTTCATCGTCAATAAGAGAGTCAGAGGGATACAGTTAACCTGAAGTGAAGCATCGGAATCTAAAACCGGTCTCACAGGAAAGGATCAAAGCATAGACAGTAAGATGAGCCAATCTTCTAGTACTTGAGTCGGCATTGTGCCTTTTGTTTGTAATTCCGATGCAATTTCTGTGTTTCATCGTCAATAAGACGGTCAGAGGGATACAGCAAACCTGAAGTGAAGCTTCGGAATCTATAACTAGTGTCACAGGAATGGTTCAAAACATAGACAGTAAGAAGAGTCAGTCTTCTTGTACTTAAGTTGGCATTGTGCCTATTGTATTTAATTTCGATGCAATTTCTGTGTTTCATCGTCAATAAGAAGGTCAGAGGGATACATTAAACCTGAAGTGAAGCATCGGAATCTATAAATAGTGTCACAGGAATGGTTCAAAACACAGACAGTAAAAAGAGTAATTTTCCTTGTACTTATGTCGGCATTGTGCCTTTTGTATTTAATTCCGATGCAATTTCTGTGTTTCATCGTCAATAAGAAGGTCAGAGGGATACAGTAAACATGAAGTGAAGCGTCGGAATCTATAACTAGTGTCACAGGAGTGGTTCAAAACGTAAACAGTAAGAAGCGTCAGTTTTCTTGTACTTAAGTCGGCGTTGTGCCTTTTGTATTTAATTCCGATGCAATTTCTGTGTTTCATCGTCAATAAAAGGTCAGAGGGATACATTAAACCTGAAGTGAAGCATCTGAATCCAGAAATAGTGTCACAGGAATGGTTCAAATCACAGACAGTAAGATGAGTAATTTTCCTTGTACTTAAGTCGGCATTGTGCCTTTTGTATTTAATTACGATGCAATTTCTGTGTTTCATCGTCAATAAGAAGGTCAGAGGGATACAGTAAACCCGAAGCGAAGCATCGGAAACTATAACAAGTGTCACAGGAATGGTTCAAAATATAGACAGTAAGAAGATTCAGTTTTCTTGTACTTATGTCGGCATTGTGCATTTTGTATTTAATTCCAATGCAATTTCTGTGTTTCATCGTCAACAAGAGTGTCAGAGGGATACAATAAACATGAAGTGAAGTATCGGAATCTATAACTAGTGTCACAGGAATGGTTCAAAACATAGACAGTAAGAAGAATCAGTTTACTTGTACTTAAGTCGGCATTGTGCCTTTTGTATTTAATTCCGATGCAATATCTGTGTGTCATCGTCAATAAGTAGGTCAGAGGGGTTTAATAAACCTGAAGTGAAGCATCGGAATCTATAACTAGTGTCACAGGAATATTTCATAACATAGACAGTAAGAAGAGTCAGTTTCCTAATAAATAAGTCGGCATTGTGCCTTTTGTATTTAATTCCGATGCAATTTCTGTGTTTCATCGTCATTAAGTAAGTCAGAAGGATACAGTAACCCTGAAGTGATGCATCGGAATCTATAACTAGTGTCACAGGAATGGTTCAAAACATAGACAGTAAGAAGATTCAATTTTCTTGTACTTAAGTCGGCATTGCGCCTTTTGTATATAATTCCGATGCAATTTATGTGTTTCATAGTTAATAAGAAGGTCAGAGGGTTACTGTAAACCTGAAGTGAAGCATCGGACACTATAACTAGTGTCACAGGAATGGTTCAAACATAGACAGTTAGAAAAGTCAGTCTTCTTGTACTTAAGTCGGCATTGTGCCTTTTGTTTTTAATACCGATGCAATATCTGTGTTTCATCGTCAATAAGAAAGTCAGAGGGATACAGTAAACCTGAAATGAAGCATCGTAATCTATACCTAGTGTCATAGGAATTGTTCAAAGCATAGACAGTAAGAAGAGTCAGTTATCTTATAATTAAGTCGCCATTGTGCCTTTTGTATTTAATACCGTTGCAATTTCTGTGTTTCAACGTATATAAGAAGGTCAGAGGGATACAGTAACACTGAAGTGATACATCGAAATCTATAACTAGTATCACAGGAATGGTTCAAAATATAGACAGTGAGAAGAGTCAGTTTTCTTGTACCTAACCCGGCATTATGCCTTTTCTATTTAATTCCGATGCAATTTCTGTGTTTCGTCGTCAATAAGAAGGTGCAAGGGATACAGTAAACCTGAAGTGAAGCATCGGAATCTAAAACCGGTGTCACAGGAAAAGTTCAAAACATAGCCAGTAAGAATAGCCAGTCTTCTTGTACTTGAGACGGCATTGTGCCTTTTGTTTATTATTCCGATGCTATTTCTGTGTTTCATCGTCAATACGACGGTCAGAGGGATACAGCAAACCTGAAGTGAAGCATCGGAATCTGTAACTAGTGTCACAGGAATGTTTCAATACATAGACATTAAGAAGAGTCAGTTTTCTTGTACTTAAGTCGGCATTGTGCCTTTTCAATTTAATTCCGATGCAATGTCTTTGTTTCATCGTCAACAAGATGGTCAGAGGGATACAGTAAACATGAAGTGAAGTATCGGAATCTATAACTAGTGTCACAGCAATGGTTCAAAACATAGACAGTTAGAAGAATCAGTTTACTTGTACTGAAGTCGGCATTGTGCCTTTTGTATTTAATTCCGATGCAATTTCTGTGTGTCATCGTCAATAAGTAGGTCAGAGGGATACAATAAATATGAAGTGAAGCATCGGAATCTATAACTAGTGTCACAGGAATATTTCGAATCATAGACAGTAAGAAGAGTCAGTTTTCTAAAAATTAAATCGGCATTGTGCCTTTTGTATTTCATTCCGATGCAATTTCTGGGTTTCATCGTCATTAAGAAGGTCAGAGGGATACAGTAACCCTGAAGTGATGCATCGGAATCTATAACTAGTGTCACAGGAATGGTTCAAAACATAGACAGTAAGAAGAGTCAGTTGTCTTGTACTTAAATCGGCATTGTGCCGTTTCTATTTAATTCCGATGCACTTTCTGTGTATCGTCGTCAATAAGAAGGGCCAAGGGATACAGTAAACCTGAAGTGAAGCATCGGAATCTAAAACCTGTCTCACAGGAAAGGTTCAAAACATAGACAGTAAGAAGAGCCAGTCTTCTTGTACTTGAGTCGGCATTGTGCTTTTTTGTATTTAATTCCGATGCAATTTCTGTGTTTCATCGTCAATAAGAAGGTCAGAGGGATACAGTAAACCTGAAGTGAAGCATCGGAATCTATAACTTGTGTCACAGGAATGGTTCGAAGCATAGACAGTAAGAAGAGTCAGTCTTCTTGTACTTAAGTCGGCATTGTGCCTTTTGTTTGTATTCCGATGCAATTTCTGTGTTTCATCGTCAATACGAAAGTCACAGGGATACAGTAAACATGAAGTGAAGCACCGGAATCTATAACTAGTGTCACAGGAGTGGTTCAAAACATAAACAGTAAGGAGCGTCAGTTTTCTTGTGCTTACGTCGGCATTGTGCCTTTTGTATTTAATTCCGATGCAATATCTGTGTTTCATCGTCAATAAGAAGGTCAGAGGTATACTTTAAACCTGAAGAGAAGCATCGGAATCTATAAATAGTGTCACAGGAATGGTTCAAAACACAGACAGTAAGAAAAGTAATTTTCCTTGTACTTAAGTCGGCATTGTGCTTTTTGTACTTAATTACGATGCAATTTCTGTGTTTAATCGTCAATAAGAGAGTCAGAGGGATACAGTAAACCTGAAGTGAGGCATCGGAATCAAAAACCTGTCTCACAGGAAAGGTTCAAAACATAGACAGTAAGAAGAGTCAGTTTCCTTGTACTTAAGTCGACATTGTGCCTTTTGTATTTCATTCCAATGCAATTTCTGTGTTTCATCGTCAACAAGAAGGTCAGAGGGATACAGTAAACATGAAGTGAAGCATCGAAAACTATAACTAGTGTCACAGGAATGGTTCAAAACATAGACAGTAAGAAGATTCAATTTTCTTGTACTTAAGTCGGCATTGCGCCTTTTGTATATAATTCCGATGCAATTTATGTGTTTCATCGTTAATAAGAAGGTCAGAGGGTTACTGTAAACCTGAAGTGAAGCATCGGACACTATAACTAGTGTCACAGGAATGGTTCAAACATAGACAGTAAGAAGAGTTAGTCTTCTTGTACTTAAGTCAGCATTGTGTCTTTTGTTTTTAATTCCGACGCAATTTATGTGTTTCATCGTTAATAAGAAGGTCAGAGGGTTACAGTAAACATGAAGTGAAGTATCGGAATCTATAACTAGTGGCACAGCAATGGTTCAAATCATAGACAGTAAGAAGAACCAGTTTACTTGTGCTTTAGTCGGTATTGTGCCTTTTGTATTTAATTCCGATGCAATTTCTGTGTGTCATCGTCAATAAGTAGGTCAGAGGGATACAATAAATATGAAGTGAAGCATCGGAATCTACAACTAGTGTCACAGGAATATTTCAAAACATAGACAGTAAGAAGAGTCAGTTTTCTAATAATTAAATCGCCATTGTGCCTTTTGTATTTAATTCCGATGCAATTCCTGGGTTTCATCGTCATTAAGAAGGTCAGAGGGATACAGTAACCCTGAAGTGATGCATCGGAATCTATAACTAGTGTCACAGGAATGGTTCAAATCATAGACAGTAAGAAGAGTCAGTTGTCTTGTACTTAAATCGGCATATAGCCATTTCTATTTAATTACGATGCACTTTCTGTGTATCGTCGCCAATAAGAAGGGCCAAGGGATACAGTAAACCTGAAGTGAAGAATAGGAATCTAAAACCTGTCTCACAAGAAAGGTTCAAACATACACAGTAAGAAGAGCCAGTCTTCTTGTACTTGAGTCGGCATTGTGCCTTTTTGTATTTAATTCCGATGCAATTTCTGTGTTTCATCGTCAATAAGAAGGTCAGAGGGATACAGTAAACCTGACGTGAAGCATCGGAATCTATAACTAGTGTCACAGGAATGGTTCAAAGCACAGACAGTAAGAAGAGTCAGTCTTCTTGTACTTAAGTTGGCATTGTGCCTTTTGTTTTAATTCCGATGGAATTTCTGTGTTTCATCGTCAATACGAAGGTCACAGGGATACAGTAAACATGAAGTGAAGCATCGGAATCTATAACTAGTGTCACAGGAGTGGTTCAAAGCATAAACAGTAAGAAGCGTCAGTTTTCTTGTGCTTACGTCGGCATTGTGCCTTTTGTATTTAATTCCGATGCATTATCTGTGTTTCATCGTCAATAAGAAGGTCAGAGGTATACTTTAAACCTGAAGAGAAGCATCGGAATCTATAAATAGTGTCACAGGAGTGGTTCAAAACACAGACAGTAAGAAAAGTAATTTTCCTTGCACTTAAGTCGGCATTGTGATTTCTGTATTTAATTCCGATGCAATTTCTGTGTTTCATCGTCAATAAGAGAGTCAGAGGGATACAGTAAACCTGAAGTGAAGCATCGGAATCTAAAACCGGTCTCACAGGAAAGGTTCAAAACATAGAAATTAAGAAGAGCTAATCTTCTTGTACTTGAGTCGGCATTGTGCCTTTTGTTTGTAATTCCGATGCAATTTCTGTGTTTCATCGTCAATAAGACGGTCAGAGGGATACAGCAAACCTGAAGTGAAGCATCGGAATCTATAACTAGTGTCACAGGAATGGTTCAAAACATAGACAGTAAGAAGAGTCAGTCTTCTTGTACTTAAGATGGCATTGTGCCTATTGTATTTAATTTCGATGCAATTTCTGTGTTTCATCGTCAATAAGAAGGTCAGAGCGATACATTAAACCTAAAGTGAAGCATCGGAATCTATAAATAGTGTCACAGGGAGGGTTCAAAACACAGACAGTAAGAAGAGTAATTTTCCTTGTACTTAAGTCGGCATTGTACCTTTTGTATTTAATTCCGATGCAATTTCTGTGTTTCATCGTCAATAAGAAGGTCAGAGGGATACAGTAAACCCGAAGCGAAGCATCGGAAACTATAACATGTGTCACAGGAATGGTTCAAAATATAGACAGTAAGAAGATTCAGTTTTCTTGTACTTATGTCGGCATTGTGCATTTTGTATTTAATTCCAATGCAATTTCTGTGTTTCATCGTCAACAAGAGTGTCAGAGGGATACAATAAACATGAAGTGATGTATCGGAATCTATAACTAGTGTCACAGGAATGGTTCAAATCATAGACAGTAAGAAGAATCAGTTTACTTGTACTTAAGTCGGCATTGTGCCTTTTGTATTTAATTCCGATGCAATATCTGTGTGTCATCGTCAAAAAGTAGGTCAGAGGGTACAATAAACCTGAAGTGAAGCATCGGAATCTATAACTAGTGTCACAGGAATATTTCAAAACATAGACAGTAAGAAGAGTCAGTTTTCTAATAAATAAGTCGGCATTGTGCCTTTTGTATTTAATTCCGATGCAATTTCTGTGTTTCATTGTCATTAAGTAGGTCAGAAGGATACAGTAACCCTGAAGTGATGCATCGGAATCTATAACTAGTGTCACAGGAATGGTTCAAAACATAGACAGTAAGAAGAGTCAGTTTTCTTGTACTTAACCCGGCTTTGTGCCTTTTCTATTTAATTCCGATGCAATTTCTGTGTTTCGTCGTCAATGGAAAATGGAAATGTCGTGTGGCTTGGGCCTCCCGTCGGGTAGACCGTTCGCCTGGTGCAGGTCTTTCGATTTGACGCCACTTCGGCGACCTGCGCGTCGATGGGGATGAAATGATGATGATTAGGACAACACAACACCCAGTCCCTGAGCGGAGAAAATTTCCGACCCAGCCGGGAATCGAACCCGGGCCCTTAGGATTGACAGTCTGTCACGCTGACCACTCAGCTACTGGGGCGGACTTCGTCGTCAATAAGAAGGTCCAAGGGATACAGGAAACCTGAAGTGAAGCATCGGAATCTATAACTAGTGTCACAGGAATGGTTCAAAACATAGGCAGTAAGAAGAGTCAGTCTTCTTGTACTTAAGTCGGCATTGTGCCTTTTGTTTGTATTCTGATGCAATTTCTGTGTTTCATCGTCAATAAGAAGGTCGGAGGGATACAGTAAACCTGAAGTGAAGCATCGGAATCTATAACTAGTGTCACAGGAATGGTTCAAATCATAGACAGTAAGAGGAGTCAGTTTTCTTGTACTTAAGTCGGCATTGTGACTTTTGTATTTAATTCCAATGCAATTTCTTTGTTTCATCGTCAATAAGAAGGTCACAAGGATACAGTAAACCAGAAGTGAAGCATCGGAATCTATAACTAGGGTCACAGAAGTGGTTCAAATCATAAACAGTAAGAAGCGTCAGTTTTCTTGTACTTAATTCGGCATTGTGCCTTTTGTAATTAATTCCGATGCATTTTTGTGTTTCATCATCAATAAGAAAGTCAGTGGGATACAGTAAACCTGAAGTGAGGCATCGGCATCCATAACTAGTGTCACAGGATAGGTTGAAAGCATAGACAGTAAGAAGAGTCAGTTTACTTGTACTTAATTCGGCATTGTGCCATTTTGTATTTAATTCCGATGCAATATCTGTGTTTCATCGTCAATAAGAAGGTCGGAGGGATACAGTAACCCTGAAGTGATGCATCGGAATCTATTACTAGTGTCACAGGAATGATTCAAAGCATAGACAGTAAGAAAAGTCAGTTTTCTTGTACTTAAACCGACATTAAGCATTTTCTATTTAATTCCGATGCAACTTCTGTGTTTCGTCGTCAATAAGAAGGTCCAAGGGATACAGTAAACCTGAAGTGAAGCATCGGAATCTAAAACCGGTCTCACAGGAAAGGTTCAAAACATAGACAGTAAGAAGCGCCAATCTTCTTGTACTTGAGTCGGCATTGTGCCTTTTGTTTGTAATTCAGATGCAATTTCTGTGTTTCATCGTCAATAAGACGGTCAGAGGGTTACAGCAAACCTGAAGTGAAGCATCGGAATCTATAACTAGTGTCACAGGAGTGGTTCAAAACATAAACAGTAAGAAGCGTCAGTTTTCTTGTACTTTGTCGGCATTGTGCCTTTTGTATTTATTTCCGATGCAATTTCTGTGTTTCATCGTTAATAAGAAGGTCAGAGGGATACAGTAAACCTGAAGTGAAGCATCGGAATCTATTACTAGTGTCACAGGAATGGTTCAAACATAGACAGTAAGAAGAGTCAGTTTACTTGTACTTAATTCGGCATTGTGCCTTTTGTATTTAATTGCGATGCATTTTCTGTGTTTCATCGTCAATAAGAAAGTCAGAGGAATACAGTAAACCTGAAGTGAGGCATCGGCATCAATAACTAGTGTCACAGGATAGGTTCAAAGCATAGACAGTAAGAAGAGTCAGTTTACTTGTACTTAAGTTGGCATTGTGCGTTTTGTATTTCATTCCGATGCAATTTCTGTGTTTCATCGTCAATAAGAGGGTCAGAGGGATACAGTAAACCTGAATTGAAGCATCGAAATCTAATACTAGTGTCACAGGACTGGTTCAAAGCATAGACAGTAAGAAGATTCAATTTTCTTGTACTTAAGTCGGCATTGCGCCTTTTGTATTTAATTCCGATCCAATTTCTCTGTTTCATCGTTAATAAAAAGGTCAGAGGGATACAGTAAACCTGAAGAGAAGCATCGGAATCTATAACTAGTGTCACAGGAATAGTTCAAAACATAGACAGTAAGAAGAGTCAGTTTACTTGTACTTAATTCGGCATTGTGCCTTTTGTACTTAATTCCGATGCATTTTCTGTGTTTCATCGTCAATAAGAAAGTCAGAGGGATACGGTAAACCTGAAGTGAGGCATCGGCATCAATAACTAGTGTCACAGGATAGGTTCAAAGCATAGACAGTAAGAAGAGTCAGTTTACTTGTACTTAAGTTGGCATTGTGCGTTTTGTATTTCATTCCGATGATATTTCTGTGTTTCATCGTCAATAAGAGGGTCAGAGGGATACAGTAAACCCGAAGTGAAGCATCGAAATCTATAACTAGTGTCACAGGAATGGTTCAAAGCATAGACAGTAAGAAGATTCAATTTTCTTGTACTTAAGTCGGCATTGCGCCTTTTCTATTTAATTCCGATCCAATTTCTGTGTTTCATCGTTAATAAGAAGGTCAGAGGGATACAGTAAACCTGAAGAGAAGCATCGGAATCTATAACTAGTGTCACAGAAATAGTTCAAAACATAGACAGTAAGAAGAGTCAGTTTACTTGTACTTAATTCGGCATTGTGAATTTTGTATTTAATTCCGATGCATTTTCTGTGTTTCATCGTCAATAAGAAAGTCAGAGGGATACGGTAAACCTGAAGTGAGGCATCGGCATCAATAACTAGTGTCACAGGATAGGTTCAAAGCATAGACAGTAAGAAGAGTCAGTTTACTTGTACTTAAGTTGGCATTGTGCGTTTTTGTATTTCATTCCGATGCAATTTCTGTGTTTCATCGTCAATAAGAGGGTCAGAGGGATGCAGTAAACCTGAAGTGAAGAATCGAAATCTGTAACTAGTGTCACAGGAATGGTTCAAAATAGACAGTAAGAAGAGACAGTTTTCTTGTACTTAAGTCGGCATTGTGCCTTTTGTATTTAATTCCGATGCAATTTCTGTGTTTCATCGTCAATAAGAAGGTCAGAGAGATACAGTAAACCTGAAGTGAAGCATCGGAATTTATAACTAGTGTCACAGGAATGTTTCAAAATATAGACAGTATGAAGAGTCAGTTTTCTTGTACTTAAGTCGGCATTGTGCCTTTTCTATTTAATTCCGATGCAATTTCTGTGTTTTATCGTCAACAAGAGGTCAGAGGGATACAGTAAACATGAAGTGAAGTATCGGAATCTATAACTAGTGTCACAGCAATGGTTCAAAACATAGACAGTAAGAAGAATCAGTTTACTTGTACTTAAGTCGGCATTGTGCCTTTTGTATTTAATTCCGATGCAATTTCTGTGTGTCATCGTCAATAAGTAGGTCAGAGGGATACAATAAACATGAAGTGAAGCATCGGAATCTATAACTAGGGTCACAGGAATATTTCAAAACATAGACAGTAAGAAGAGTCAGTTTCCTAATAATTAAGTCGGCATTGTGCCTTTTGTATTTAATTCCGATGCAATTTCTGGGTTTCATCGTCATTAAGAAGGTCAGAGGGATACAGTAAACCTGAAGTGATGCATCGGAATCTACAACTAGTGTCACAGGAATGATTCAAAACATAGACAGTAAGAAAAGTCAGTTTTCTTGTACTTAACCCGGCATGGTGCCTTTTCTATTTAATTCCGATGCAACTTCTGTGTTTCGTCGTCAATAAGAAGGTCCAAGGGATACAGTAAACCTGAAGTCAAGCATCGGAATCTAAAACCGGTCTCACAGGAAAGGTTCAAATCATAGACAGTAAGAAGAGCCAATCTTCTTGTACTTGAGTCGGCATTGTGCCTTTTGTTTGTAATTCAGATGCAATTTCTGTGTTTCATCGTCAATAAGACGGTCAGAGGGATACAGCAAACCTGAAGTGAAGCATCGGAATCTATAACTAGTGTCACAGGAACGGTTCAAAACATTGGCAGTAAGAAGAGTCAGTCTTCTTGTACTTAAGTCGGCATTGTGCCTTTTGTTTGTATTCTGATACAATTTCTGTGTTTCATCATCAATAAGAAAGTCAGAGGGATACAGTATACCTGAAGTGAGGCATCGGAATCTATAACTAGTGTCACAGGAATGGTTCAAATCGTAGACAGTAAGAAGAGTCAGTTTCCTTGTACTTAAGTCGACATTGTGCCTTTTGTATTTATATCCGATCCAATTGCTGTGTTTCATCGTTAATAAGAAGGTCAGAGGGATACAGTAAACCTGAAGAGAAACATCGGAATCTATAACTAGTGTCACAGGAATAGTTCAAAACATAGACAGTAAGAAGAGTCAGTTTACTTGTACTTAATTCGGCATTGTGCCTTTTGTATTTAATTCCAATGCATTTTCTGTGTTTCATCGTCAATAAGAAAGTCAGAGGGATACAGTAAACCTGAAGTGAGGCATCGGCATCAATAACTAGTGTCACAGGATAGGTTCAAAGCATAGACAGTAAGAAGAGTCAGTTTACTTGTACTTAAGTTGGCATTGTGCGTTTTGTATTTCATTCCGATGCAATTTCTGTGTTTCATCGTCAATAAGAGGGTCAGAGGGATACAGTAAACCTGAAGTGAAGCATCGAAATCTATAACTAGTGTCACAGGAATGGTTCAAAGCATAGACAGTAAGAAGATTCAATTTTCTTGTACTTAAGTCGGCATTGCGTCTTTTGTATTTATTTCCGATGCAATTTATGTGTTTCATCGTTAATAAGAAGGTCAGAGGGTTACTGTAAACTTGAAGTGAAGCATCGGAATGTATAACTAGTGTCACAGAAATGGTTCGAACCATAGTCAGTAAGAAGAGTCAGATTACTTGTACTTAAAATGGCATTGTGCGTTTTGTATTTCATTCCGATGCAATTTCTGTGTTTCATCGTCAATAAGAGGGTCAGAGGGATACAGTAAACCTGAAGTGAAGCATCGGTATCTATAACTAGTGTCACAGGAGTGGTTCAAAACATAGACAGTAGGAAGAGTCAGTTTTCTTGTACCTAACCCGGCATTGTGCCTTTTCTATTCAATTCCGATGCACTTTCTGTGTTTCGTCGTCAATAAGAAGGGTCAAGGGATACAGTAAACCTGAAGTGAAGCATCGGAATCTAAAACCTGGCTCAGAGGAAAGGTTCAAAACATAGACAATAAGAAGAGCCAGTCTTCTTGTACTTGAGTCGGCATTGTGCCTTTTGTATTTAATTCCGATGGAATTTCTGTGTTTAATCGTCAATAAGAAGGTCAGAGGGGTACAGTAAACCTGAAGTGAAGCATCGGAATCTATAACTAGAGTCATAGGAATGGTTCAAAGCATAGACATAAGAAGAGTCAGTCTTCCAGTACTTATGTCGGCATTGTGCCTTCTGTTTGTATTCCGATGCGATTTCTGAGTTTCATCGCCAATACGAAGGTCAGAGGTATACAGTAAACCTGAAGTGAAGCATCGGAATCTATAACTAGTGTCACAGGAATGGTTCAAAACATAGACAGTAAGAAGAGACAGTTTTCTTGTACTTAAGTCGGCATTGTGCCTTTTGTATTTAATTCCGATGCAATTTCTGTGTTTCATCGTCAATAAGAAGGTCAGAGAGATACAGTTAACCTGAAGTGAAGCATCGGAATTTATAACTAGTGTCACAGGAATGGTTCAAAATATAGACAGTATGAAGAGTCAGTTTTCTTGTACTGAAGTGGGCATTGTGTCTTTTCTATTTAATTCCGATGCAATTTCTGTGTTTCATCGTCAACAAGAAGGTCAGAGGGATACAGTAAACATGAAGCGAAGTATCGGAATCTATAACTAGTGTCACAGCAATGGTTCAAAACATAGACAGTAAGAAGAACCAGTTTACTTGTACTTAAGTCGGCATTGTGCCCTTTTGTATTTAATTCCGATGCAATTTCTGTGTGTCATCGTCAATAAGTAGGGTGAGAGGGATACAATAAATATGAAGTGAAGCATCGGAATCTATAACTAGTGTCACAGGAATATTTCGAAACATAGACAGTAAGAACAGCTAGTCTTCTTGTACTTGAGTCGGCATTGTGCCTTTTTGTATTTAATTCCGATGCAATTTCATGTGTTTCATCGTCAATAAGAAGGTCAGAGGGATACAGTAAACCTGAAGTGAAGCATGGGAATCTATAACTAGTGTCAACAGGAATGGTTCAAAACATAGACAGTAAGAAGAGTCAGTCTTCTTGTACTTAAGTCGGCATTGTGCGTTTTGTTTGTATTCCGATGCAATTTCTGTGTTTCATCGTCAATAAGAAGGTCAGAGGGATACAGTAAACCTGAAGTGAAGCATCGGAATCTATAACTTGTGTCACAGGAATGGTTCAAAGCATAGACAGTAAGAAGAGTCAGTCTTCTTGTACTTAAGTCGGCATTGTGCCTTTTGATTGTATTCCGATGCAATTTCTGTGTTTCATCGTCAATACGAAGGTCACAGGGATACAGTAAACATGAAGTGAAGCACCGGAATCGATAACTAGTGTCACAGGAGTGGTTCAAACATAAACAGTAAGGAGCGTCAGTTTTCTTGTGCTTACGTCATCAATGTGCCTTTTGTATTTAATTCCGATGCAATATCTGTGTTTCATCGTCAACAAGAAGGTCAGAGGTATACTTTAAACCTGAACAGAAGCATCGGAATCTATAAATAGTGTCACAGGAATGGTTCAAAACACAGACAGTAAGAAAAGTAATTTTCCTTATACTTAAGTCGGCATTGTGCTTTTTGTACTTAATTACGATGCAATTTCTGTGTTTAATCGTCAATAAGAGAGTCAGAGGGATACAGTAAACCTGAAGTGAGGCATCGGAATCTAAAACCGGTCTCACAGGAAAGGTTCAAAACATAGAAATTAAGAAGAGCTAATCTTCTTGTACTTGAGTCGGCATTGTGCCTTTTGTTTGTAATTCCGATGCAATTTCTGTGTTTCATCGTCAATAAGAAGGTCAGAGGGATACAGTAAACCTGAAGCGAAGCATCGGAAACTATAACAAGTGTCACAGGAATGGTTCAAAATATAGACAGTAAGAAGAGTCAGTTTTCTTGTACTTAAGTAGGCATTGTGTCTTTTGTATTTAATTCCAATGCAATTTCTGTGTTTCATCGTCAACAAGAATGTCAGAGGGATACAGTAAACATGAAGTGAAGTATCGGAATCTATAACTAGTGTCACAGGGATGGTTCAAATCATAGACAGTAAGAAGAATCAGTTTACTTGTACTTAAGTCGGCATTGTGCCTTTTGTATTTAATTCCGATGCAATATCTGTGTGTCATCGTCAAAAAGTAGGTCAGAGGGGTACAATAAACCTGAAGTGAAGCATCGGAATCTATAACTAGTGTCACAGGAATATTTCAAAACATAGACAGTAAGAAGAGTCAGTTTTCTAATAAATAAGTCGGCATTGTGCCTTTTGTATTTAATTCCGATGCAATTTCTGTGTTTCATCGTCATTAAGTAGGTCAGAAGGATACAGTAACCCTGAAGTGATGCATCGGAATCTATAACGAGTGACACAGGAATGGTTCAAAACATAGACAGTAAGAAGAGTCAGTTTTTTTGTACTTAACCCGGCTTTGTGCCATTTCTATTTAATTCCGATGCAATTTCTGTGTTTCGTCGTCAATAAGAAGGGTCAAGGGATACAGTAAACCTGAAGTGAAGCATCGGAATCTAAATCCTGGCTCAGAGGAAAGGTTCAAAACATAGACAATAAGAAGAGCCAGTCTTCTTGTACTTGAGTCGGCATTGTGCCTTTTGTATTTAATTCCGATGGAATTTCTGTGTTTAATCGTCAATAAGAAGGTCAGAGGGATACAGTAAACATGAAGTGAAGCATCGGAATCTATAACTAGAGTCATAGGAATGGTTCAAAACATAGACATAAGAAGAGTCAGTCTTCTAGTACTTATGTCGGCATTGTGCCTTCTGTTTGTATTCCGATGCAATTTCTGAGTTTCATCGCCAATACGAAGGTCAGAGGTATAAAGTAAACCTGAAGTGAAGCATAGGAATCTATAACTAGGGTCACAGAAATGGTTCAAATCATAATTAGTAAGAAGCGTCAGTTTTCTTGTACTTAATTCGGCATTGTGCCTTTTGTAATTAATTCCGATGCATTTTCTGTGTTTCATCGTCAATAAGAAAGTCAGAGGGATACAGTAAACCTGAAGTGAGGCATCGGCATCCATAACTAGTGTCACAGGATAGGTTGAAAGCATAGACAGTAAGAAGAGTCAGTTTACTTGTACTTAAGTTGGCATTGTGCGTTTTGTATTTCATTCCGATGCAATTTCTGTGTTTCATCGTCAATAAGATGGTCAGAGGGATACAGTAAACCTAAAGTAAAGCATCGAAAACTATAACTAGTGTCACAGGAATGGTTCAAAACATAGACAGTAAGAAGAATCAATTTTCTTGTACTTAAGTCGGCATTGCGCCTTTTGTATATAATTCCGATGCAATTTATTTGTTTCATCGTTAATAAGAAGGTCAGAGGGTTACTGTAAACCTGAAGTGAAGCATCGGACACTATAACTAGTGTCACAGAAATGGTTCAAACATAGACAGTATGAAGAGTCAGTCTTCTTGTACTTAAGTCGGCATTGTGCCTTTTGTTTTTAATTCCGACGCAATTTATGTGTTTCATCGTTAATAAGAAGGACAGAGGGATACAGTAAACCTGAAATGAAGCATCGTAATCTATACCTAGTGTGACAGGAATTGTTCAAAGCATAGAAAGTAAGAAGAGTCAGTTATCCTATGATTAAGTCGGCATTGAGCCTTTTGTATTTAATTGCGATGCAATTTCTGGGTTTCATCGTCATTAAGAAGGTCAGAGGGATACAGTAACCCTGAAGTGATGCATCGGAATCTATAACTAGTGTCACAGGAGTGGTTCAAAACATAAACAGTGAGAAGCGTCAGTTTTCTTGTACTTAAGTCGGCATTGTGCCTTTTGTATTTATTTCCGATGCAATTTCTGTGTTTCATCGTTAATAAGAAGGTCAGAGGGATACATTAAACCTGAAGTGAAGCATCGGAATCTATTACTAGTGTCAAAGGAATGGTACAAACATAGACAGTAAGAAGAGTCAGTTTCCTTGTACTTAAGTCGACATTGTGCCTTTTGTATTTATATCCGATCCAATTTCTGTGTTTCATCGTTAATAAGAAGGTCAGAGAGATACAGTAAACCTGAAGAGAAGCATCGGAATCTATAACTAGTGTCACAGGAATAGTTCAAAACATAGACAGTAAGAAGAGTCAGTTTACTTGTACTTAAAACGGCATTGTGCCTTTTGTATTTAATTCCGATGCATTTTCTGTGTTTCATCGTCAATAAGAAAGTCAGAGGAATACAGTAAACCTGAAGAGAAGCATCGGAATCTATAACTAGTGTCACAGGAATAGTTCAAAACATAGACAGTAAGAAGAGTCAGGTTACTTGTACTTAATTCGGCATTGTGCCTTTTGTATTTAATTCCGATGCATTTTCTGTGTTTCATCGTCAATAAGAAAGTCAGAGGGATACGGTAAACCTGAAGTGAGGAATCGGCATCAATAACTAGTGTCACAGGATAGGTTCAAAGCATAGACAGTAAGAAAAGTCAGTTTACTTGTACTTAAGTTGGCATTGTGCGTTTTGTATTTCATTCCGATGCAATTTATGTGTTTCATCGTCAATAAGAGGGTCAGAGGGATACAGTAAACCTGAAGTGAAGCATCGAAATCTATAACTAGTGTCACAGGAATGGTTCAAAGCATAGACAGTAAGAAGATTCAATTTTCTTGTACTTAAGTCTTCATTGCGCCTTTTGTAGTTAATTCCGATCCAATTTCTGTGTTTCATCGTTAATAAGAAGGTCAGAGGGATACAGTAAACCTGAAGAGAAGCATCGGAATCTATAACTAGTGTCACAGGAATAGTTCAAAGCATAGACAGTAAGAAGAGTCAGTTTACTTGTACTTAATTCGGCATTGTGCCTTTTGTATTTAATTCCGATGCATTTTCTGTGTTTCATCGTCAATAAGAAAGTCAGAGGGATACAGTAAACTTGAAGTGAGGCATCGGCATCAATAACTAGTGTCACAGGATAGGTTCAAAGCATAGACAGTAAGAAGAGTCAGTTTTCTTGTACTTAAGTAGGCATTGTGTCTTTTGTATTTAATTCCAATGCAATTTCTGTGTTTCATCGTCAACAAGAATGTCAGAGGGATACAGTAAACATGAAGTGAAGTATCGGAATCTATAACTAGTGTCACAGGGATGGTTCAAATCATAGACAGTAAGAAGAATCAGTTTACTTGTACTTAAGTCGGCATTGTGCCTTTTGTATTTAATTCCGATGCAATATCTGTGTGTCATCGTCAAAAAGTAGGTCAGAGGGGTACAATAAACCTGAAGTGAAGCATCGGAATCTATAACTAGTGTCACAGGAATATTTCAAAACATAGACAGTAAGAAGAGTCAGTTTTCTAATAAATAAGTCGGCATTGTGCCTTTTGTATTTAATTCCGATGCAATTTCTGTGTTTCATCGTCATTAAGTAGGTCAGAAGGATACAGTAACCCTGAAGTGATGCATCGGAATCTATAACGAGTGACACAGGAATGGTTCAAAACATAGACAGTAAGAAGAGTCAGTTTTTTTGTACTTAACCCGGCTTTGTGCCATTTCTATTTAATTCCGATGCAATTTCTGTGTTTCGTCGTCAATAAGAAGGGTCAAGGGATACAGTAAACCTGAAGTGAAGCATCGGAATCTAAATCCTGGCTCAGAGGAAAGGTTCAAAACATAGACAATAAGAAGAGCCAGTCTTCTTGTACTTGAGTCGGCATTGTGCCTTTTGTATTTAATTCCGATGGAATTTCTGTGTTTAATCGTCAATAAGAAGGTCAGAGGGATACAGTAAACATGAAGTGAAGCATCGGAATCTATAACTAGAGTCATAGGAATGGTTCAAAACATAGACATAAGAAGAGTCAGTCTTCTAGTACTTATGTCGGCATTGTGCCTTCTGTTTGTATTCCGATGCAATTTCTGAGTTTCATCGCCAATACGAAGGTCAGAGGTATAAAGTAAACCTGAAGTGAAGCATAGGAATCTATAACTAGGGTCACAGAAATGGTTCAAATCATAATTAGTAAGAAGCGTCAGTTTTCTTGTACTTAATTCGGCATTGTGCCTTTTGTAATTAATTCCGATGCATTTTCTGTGTTTCATCGTCAATAAGAAAGTCAGAGGGATACAGTAAACCTGAAGTGAGGCATCGGCATCCATAACTAGTGTCACAGGATAGGTTGAAAGCATAGACAGTAAGAAGAGTCAGTTTACTTGTACTTAAGTTGGCATTGTGCGTTTTGTATTTCATTCCGATGCAATTTCTGTGTTTCATCGTCAATAAGATGGTCAGAGGGATACAGTAAACCTAAAGTAAAGCATCGAAAACTATAACTAGTGTCACAGGAATGGTTCAAAACATAGACAGTAAGAAGAATCAATTTTCTTGTACTTAAGTCGGCATTGCGCCTTTTGTATATAATTCCGATGCAATTTATTTGTTTCATCGTTAATAAGAAGGTCAGAGGGTTACTGTAAACCTGAAGTGAAGCATCGGACACTATAACTAGTGTCACAGAAATGGTTCAAACATAGACAGTATGAAGAGTCAGTCTTCTTGTACTTAAGTCGGCATTGTGCCTTTTGTTTTTAATTCCGACGCAATTTATGTGTTTCATCGTTAATAAGAAGGACAGAGGGATACAGTAAACCTGAAATGAAGCATCGTAATCTATACCTAGTGTCACAGGAATTGTTCAAAGCATAGAAAGTAAGAAGAGTCAGTTATCCTATGATTAAGTCGGCATTGAGCCTTTTGTATTTAATTGCGATGCAATTTCTGGGTTTCATCGTCATTAAGAAGGTCAGAGGGATACAGTAACCCTGAAGTGATGCATCGGAATCTATAACTAGTGTCACAGGAGTGGTTCAAAACATAAACAGTGAGAAGCGTCAGTTTTCTTGTACTTAAGTCGGCATTGTGCCTTTTGTATTTATTTCCGATGCAATTTCTGTGTTTCATCGTTAATAAGAAGGTCAGAGGGATACATTAAACCTGAAGTGAAGCATCGGAATCTATTACTAGTGTCAAAGGAATGGTACAAACATAGACAGTAAGAAGAGTCAGTTTCCTTGTACTTAAGTCGACATTGTGCCTTTTGTATTTATATCCGATCCAATTTCTGTGTTTCATCGTTAATAAGAAGGTCAGAGAGATACAGTAAACCTGAAGAGAAGCATCGGAATCTATAACTAGTGTCACAGGAATAGTTCAAAACATAGACAGTAAGAAGAGTCAGTTTACTTGTACTTAAAACGGCATTGTGCCTTTTGTATTTAATTCCGATGCATTTTCTGTGTTTCATCGTCAATAAGAAAGTCAGAGGAATACAGTAAACCTGAAGAGAAGCATCGGAATCTATAACTAGTGTCACAGGAATAGTTCAAAACATAGACAGTAAGAAGAGTCAGGTTACTTGTACTTAATTCGGCATTGTGCCTTTTGTATTTAATTCCGATGCATTTTCTGTGTTTCATCGTCAATAAGAAAGTCAGAGGGATACGGTAAACCTGAAGTGAGGAATCGGCATCAATAACTAGTGTCACAGGATAGGTTCAAAGCATAGACAGTAAGAAAAGTCAGTTTACTTGTACTTAAGTTGGCATTGTGCGTTTTGTATTTCATTCCGATGCAATTTATGTGTTTCATCGTCAATAAGAGGGTCAGAGGGATACAGTAAACCTGAAGTGAAGCATCGAAATCTATAACTAGTGTCACAGGAATGGTTCAAAGCATAGACAGTAAGAAGATTCAATTTTCTTGTACTTAAGTCTTCATTGCGCCTTTTGTAGTTAATTCCGATCCAATTTCTGTGTTTCATCGTTAATAAGAAGGTCAGAGGGATACAGTAAACCTGAAGAGAAGCATCGGAATCTATAACTAGTGTCACAGGAATAGTTCAAAGCATAGACAGTAAGAAGAGTCAGTTTACTTGTACTTAATTCGGCATTGTGCCTTTTGTATTTAATTCCGATGCATTTTCTGTGTTTCATCGTCAATAAGAAAGTCAGAGGGATACAGTAAACTTGAAGTGAGGCATCGGCATCAATAACTAGTGTCACAGGATAGGTTCAAAGCATAGACAGTAAGAAGAGTCAGTTTTCTTGTACTTAAGTCGGCATTGTGCCTTTTGTATTTAATTCCGATGCAATTTCTGTGTTTCATCGTCAATAAGAAGGTCAGAGAGATACAGTAGACCTGAAGTGAAGCATCGGAATTTATAACTAGTGTCACAGGAATGGTTCAAAATATAGACAGTATGAAGAGTCAGTTTTCTTGTACTTAAGTCGGCATTCTGCTTTTTCTATTTAATTCCGATGCAATTTCTGTGTCTTATCGTCAACAAGAAGGTCAGAGGGATACAGTAAACATGAAGTGAAGTATCGGAAACTATAGCTAGTGTCACAGCAATGGTTCAAATCATAGACAGTAAGAAGAATCAGTTTACTTGTACTTAATTCGGCATTGTGCCTTTTGTATTTAATTCCGATGCAATTTCTGTGTGTCATCGTTAATACGTAGGTCAGAGGGATACAATAAACATGATGTGAAGCATCGGAATCTATAACTAGTGTCACAGGAATATTTCAAAAGATAGACAGTAAGAAGAGTCAGTTTTCTAATAATTAAATCGGCATTGTGCCTTTTGTATTTAATTCCGATGCAATTTCTGGGTTTCATCGTCATTAAGAAGGTCAGAGGTATACTGTAAACCTGAAGTGATGTATCGGAATCTATAACTAGTGTCACAGGAATGATTCAAAACATAGACAGTAAGAAAAGTCAGTTTTCTTGTACTTAACCCGGGATTGTGCCTTTTCTATTTAATTCCGATGCAACTTCTGTGTTTCGTCGTTTATAAGAAGGTCCAAGGGATACAGTAAACCTGAAGTGAAGCATCGGAATCTAAAACCGGTCTCACAGGAAAGGTTCATATCATAGACAGTAAGAAGAGCCAATCTTCTTGTACTTGAGTCGGCATTGTGCCTTTTGTTTGTAATTCAGATGCAATTTCTGTGTTTCATCGTCAATAAGACGGTCAGAGGGATACAGCAAACCTGAAGTGAAGCATCGGAATCTATAACTAGTGTCACAGGAATGGTTCAAAACATTCTCAGTAAGAAGAGTCAGTCTTCTTGTACTTAAGTCGGCATTGTGCCTTTTGTTTGTATTCTGATTCAATTTCTGTGTTTCATCATCAATAAGAATTTCAGAGGGATACAGTATACCTGAAGTGAAGCATCGGAATCTATAACTAGTGTCACAGGAATGGTTCAAATCATAGACAGTAAGAAGAGTTAGTTTCCTTGTACTTAAGTCGACATTGTGCCTTTTGTATTTATATCCGATGCAATTGCTGTGTTTCATCGTTAATAAGAAGGTCAGAGGGATACAGTAAACCTGAAGAGAAACATCGGAATCTATAACTAGTGTCACAGGAATAGTTCAAAACATAGACAGTAAGAAGTGTCAGTTTACTTGTACTTAGTTCGCCATTGTGCCTTTTGTATTTAATTCCGATGCATTTTCTGTGTTTCATCGTCAATAAGAAAGTCAGCAGGATACAGTAAACCTGAAGTGAGGCATCGGCATCAATAACTATTGTCACAGGATAGGTTCAAAGCATAGACAGTAAGAAGAGTCAGTTCACTTGTACTTAAGTTGGCATTGTGCGTTTTGTATTTCATTCCGATGCAATTTCTGTGTTTCATCGTCAATAAGAGGGTCAGAGGGATACAGTAAACCTGAAGTGAAGCATCGAAATCTATAACTAGTGTCACAGGAATGGTTCAAAGCATAGACAGTAAGAAGATTCAATTTTCTTGTACTTCAGTCGGCATTGCGCCTTTTGTATTTAATTCCGATGCAATTTATGTGTTTCATCGTTAATAAGAAGGTCAGAGGGTTACTGTAAACTTGAAGTGAAGCATCGGAAAGTATAACTAGTGTCACAGAAATGGTTCAAACCATAGTCAGTAAGAAGAGTCAGTTTAGTTGTACTTAAAATGGCATTGTGCGTTTTGTATTTCATTCCGATGCAATTTCTGTGTTTCATCGTCAATAAGAGGGTCAGAGGGATACAGTAAACCTGAAGTGAAGCGTCGGAATCTATAACTAGTGTCACAAGAATGGTTCAAATCATAGACAGTAGGAAGAGTCAGTTTTCTTGTACCTAACCAGGCATTGTGCCTTTTCTAATTAATTCCGATGCACTTTCTGTGTTTCGTCGTCAATAAGAAGGGTCAAGGGATACAGTAAACCTGAAGTGAAGCATCGGAATCTAAAACCTGGCTCAGAGGAAAGGTTCAAAACATGGACAATAAGAAGAGCCAGTCTTCTTGTACTTGAGTCGGCATTGTGCCTTTTGTATTTAATTCCGATGGATTTTCTGTGTTTAATCGTCAATAAGAAGGTCAGAGGGATACACAAAACCTGAAGTGAAGCATCGGAATCTATAACTAGAGTCATAGGAATGGTTCAAAACATAGACATAAGAAGAGTCAGTCTTCTTGTACTTATGTCGGCATTGTGCCTTCTGTTTGTATTCCGATGCAATTTCTGAGTTTCATCGCCAATAAGACGGTCAGAGGTATACAGTAAACCTGAAGTGAAGCATCGGAATCTATAACTAGTGTCACAGGAATGGTTCAAAACATAGACAGTAAGAAGAGACAGTTTTCTTGTACTTAAGTCGGCATTGTGCCTTTTGTATTTAATTCCGATGCAATTTCTGTGTTTCATCGTCAATAAGAAGGTCAGAGAGATACAGTAATCCTTAAGTGAAGCATCGGAATTTATAACTAGTGTCGCAGGAATGGTTCAAAATATAGACGGTATGAAGAGTCAGTTTTCTTGTACTTAAGTCGGCATTGTGCCTTTTCTATTTAATTCCGATGCAATTTCTGTGTTTTATCGTCAACATGAAGGTCAGAGGGATACAGTAAACACGAAATGAAGTATCGGAATATATAAC
Organism: Schistocerca piceifrons; assembly: GCF_021461385.2. Lineage (NCBI taxonomy): Eukaryota > Metazoa > Arthropoda > Insecta > Orthoptera > Acrididae > Schistocerca > Schistocerca piceifrons. Next base: position 1,132,656,212 of record NC_060139.1, read on the forward strand.
TAGTGTCACAGCAATGGTTCAAAACATAGACAGTAAGAAGAATCAGTTTACTTGTACTTAAGTCGGCATTGTGCCTTTTGTATTTAATTCCGATGCAATTTCTGTGTGTCATCGTCAACAAGTAGGTCAGAGGGATACAATAAACATGAAGTGAAGCATCGGAATCTATAACTAGTGTCAGAGGAATATTTCAAAACATAGACAGTAAGAAGAGTCAGTTTTCTAATAATTAAATCGGCATTGTGCCTTTTGTATTTAATTCCGATGCAATTTCTGGGTTTCATCGTCATTAAGAAGGTCACAGGGATACAGTAAACCTTAAGTGATGCATCGGAATCTATAACTAGTGTCACAGGAATGATTCAAAACATAGACAGTATAAAAATTCAGTTTTCTTGTACTAAACCCGGCATTGTGCCTTTTCTATTTCATTCCGATGCAACTTCAGTGTTTCGTCGTCAATACGATGGTCCAAGGGATACTGTAAAAATGAAGTGAAGCATCGAAATCTAAAACCGGTCTCACAGGAAAGGTTCAAATCATAGACAGTAAGAAGAGCCAAACTTCTTGTACTTGAGTCGGCATTGTGCCTTTTGTTTGTAATTCAGATGCAATTTCTGTGTTTCATCGTCAATAAGACGGTCAGAGGGATACAGCAAACCTGAAGTGAAGCATCGGAATCTATAACTAGTGTCACAGGAATGGTTCAAAACATTGGCAGTAAGAAGAGTCAGTTTCCTTGTTTTTAAGTCGACATTGTGCCTTTTGTATTTATATCCGATCCAATTGCTGTGTTTCATCGTTAATAAGAAGGTCAAAGGGATACAGTAAACCTGAAGAGAAACATCGGAATCTATAATTAGTGTCACAGGAATAGTTCAAAACATAGACAGTAAGAAGGGTCAGTTTACTTGTACTTAATTCGGCATTGTGCTTTTTGTATTTAATTCCAATGCATTTTCTGTGTTTCATCCTCAATAAGAAAGTCAGAGGGATACAGTAAACCTGAAGTGAGGCATCGGCATCAATAACTAGTGTCACAGGATAGGTTCAAAGCATAGACAGTAAGAAGAGTCAGTTTACTTGTACTTAAGTTGGCATTGTGCGTTTTGTATTTCATTCCGATGCAATTTCTGTGTTTCATCGTCAATAAGAATGTCAGAGGGATACAGTAAACCTGAAGTGAAGCATCGAAATCTATAACTAGTGTCACAGGAATGGTTCAAAGCATAGACAGTAAGAAGATTCAATTTTCTTGTACTTAGGTCGGCATTGCGCCTTTTGTATTTAATTCCGATGCAATTTATGTGTTTCATCGTTAATAAGAAGGTCAGAGGGTTACTGTAAACTTGAAGTGAAGCATCGGAAAGTATAACTAGTGTCACAGAAATGGTTCGAACCATAGTCAGTAAGAAGAGTCAGATTAATTGTACTTAAAATGGCATTGTGCGTTTTGTGTTTCATTCCGATGCAATTTCTGTGTTTCATCGTCAATAAGAGGGTCAGAGGGATACAGTAAACCTGAAGTGAAGCATCGGAATCTATAACTAGAGTCACAGGAATGGTTCAAAACATAGACAGTAGGAAGAGTCAGTTTTCTTGTACCTAATCCGGCATTGATCCTATTCTATTTAATTCCGATGCACTTACTGTGTTTCGTCGTCAATAAGAAGGGTCAAGGGATACAGTAAACCTGAAGTGAAGCATCGGAGTCTAAAACCTGGCTCAGAGGAAAGGTTCAAAGCATAGACAATAAGAAGAGCCAGTCTTCTTGTACTTGAGTCGGCATTGTGCATTTTGTATTTAATTCCGATGGAATTTCTGTGTTTAATCGTCAATAAGAAGTCAGAGGGATACAGTAAACCTGAAGTGAAGCATCGGAATCTATAACTAGAGTCATAGGAATGGTTCAAAACATGGACATAAGAAGAGTCAGTCTTCTAGTACTTATGTCGGCATTGAGCCTTCTGTTTGTATTCCGATGCAATTTCTGAGTTTCATCGCCAATACGAAGGTCAGAGGTATACAGTAAACCTGAAGTGAAGCATCGGAATTTATAACTAGTGTCACAGGAATGGTTCAAAACATAGACAGTAAGAAGAGACAGTTTTCTTGTACTTAAGTCGGCATTGTGCCTTTTGTATTTAATTCCGATGCAATTTCTGTGTTTCATCGTCAATAAGAAGGTCAGAGAGATACAGTTAACCTGAAGTGAAGCATCGGAATTTATAACTAGTGTCACAGGAATGGTTCAAAATATAGACAGTATGAAGAGTCAGTTTTCTTGTACTTAAGTCGGCATTGTGCCTTTTGTATTTAATTCCGATGCAATTTCTGGGTTTCATCGTCATTAAGAAGGTCAGAGGGATACAGTAAACCTGAAGTGATGCATCGGAATCTATAACTAGTGTCACAGGAATGATTCAAATCATAGACAGTAAGAAAAGTCAGTTTTCTTGTACTTAACCCGGCATTGTGCCTTTTCTATTTAATTCCGATGCAACTTCTGTGTTTCGTCGTCAATAAGAAGGTCCAAGGGATACAGTAAACCTGAAGAGGAGCTTCGGAAACTAAAACCGGTCTCACAGGAATGGTTCAAAACATAGACAGTAAGAAGAGCCTATCTTCTTGTACTTGAGTCGGCATTGTGCCTTTTGTTTGTAATTCAGATGCAATTTCTGTGTTTCATCGTCAATACGACGGTCACAGGGATACAGCAAACCGGAAGTGAAGCATCGGAATCTATAACTAGTGTCACAGGAATGGTTCAAAACATTGGCATTAAGAAGAGTCAGTCTTCTTGTACTTAAGTCGGCATTATGCCTTTTGTTTGTATTCTGATACAATTTCTGTGTTTCATCATCAATAAGAAGGTCAGAGGGATACAGTATACCTGAAGTGAAGCATCGGAATCTATAACTAGTGTCACAGGAATGGTTCAAATCATAGACAGTAAGAAGAGTCAGTTTCCTTGTACTTAAGTCGACATTGTGACTTTTGTATTTATATCCGATCCAATTTCTGTGTTTCATCGTTAATAAGAAGGTCAGAGGGATACAGTAAACCTGAAGAGAAACATCGGAATCTATAACTAGTGTCACAGGAATAGTTCAAAGCATAGACAGTAAGAAGAGTCAGTTTACTTGTACTTAATTCGGCATTGTGCCTTTTGTATTTAATTCCGATGCATTTTCTGTGTTTCATCGTCAATAAGAAAGTCAGAGGGATACAGTAAACCTGAAGTGAGGCATCGGCATCAATAACTAGTGTCACAGGATAGGTTCAAAGCATAGACAGTAAGAAGAGTCAGTTTACTTGTACTTAAGTGGGCATTGTGCGTTTTGTATTTCATTCCGATGCAATTTCTGTGTTTCATCGTCAATAAGAGGGTCAGAGGGATACAGTAAACCTGAAGTGAAGCATCGGAATCTATAACTAGTGTCACAGGAATGGTTCAAAACATAGACAGTAGGAAGAGTCAGTTTTCTTGTACCTAACCCGGCATTGTGCCTTTTCTATTTAATTCCGATGCACTTTCTGTGTTTCGTCGTCAATAAGAAGGGTCAAGGGATACAGTAGACCTGAAGTGAAGCATCGGAATCTAAGACCTGGCTCAGAGGAAAGGTTCAAAACATAGACAATAAGAAGAGCCAGTCTTCTTGTACTTGAGTCGGCATTGTGCCTTTTGTATTTAATTCCGATGGAATTTCTGTGTTTAATCGTCAATAAGAAGGTCAGAGGGATACAGTAAACCTGAAGCGAAGCATCGGAATCTATAACTAGAGTCATAGGAATGGTTCAAAACATAGACATAAGAAGAGTCAGTCTTCTTGTACTTATGTCGGCATTGTGCCTTCTGTTTGTATTCCGATGCAATTTCTGTGTTTCATCGCCAATATGAAGGTCAGAGGTATACAGTAAACCTGAAGTGAAGCATCGGAATCTATAACTAGTGTCACAGGAATGGTTCAAAACATAGACAGTATGAAGAGACAGTTTTGTTGTACTTAAGTCGGCATTGTGCCGCTTGTATTTAATTCCGATGCAATATCTGTGTTTCATCGTCAATAAGAAGGTCAGAGGGATACAGAAAACCTGAAGTGAAGCATCGGAATTCATAACTATTGTCACAGGAATGGTTCAAAATATAGACAGTATGAAGTAACAGTTTTCTTGTACTTAAGTCGGCCCTGTGCCCTTTGTATTTAATTCCGATGCAATTCCTGTGTTTCATCGTCAACAAGAAGGTCAGAGGGATACAGTAAACCTGAAGTGAAGTATCGGAATCAATAACTAGTGTCACAGGAATGGTTCAAACATAGACAGTAAGAAGAGTTAGTTTACTTGTACTTAAGTCGGCATTGTGCCTCTTGTATTTAATTCCGATGCAATTTCTGTGTGTCATCGACAATAAGAAGGTCAGAGGGATACAGTAAACCTGAAGTGAAGCATCGGAATCTATAACTAGTGTCACAGGAATGGTTCAAACATAGACAGTAAGAAGAGTCAGTTTACTTGTACTTAAGTTGGCATTGTGCGTTTTGTATTTCATTCCGATGCAATTTCTGTGTTTCATCGTCAATAAGAATGTCAGAGGGATACAGTAAACCTGAAGTGAAGCATCGAAATCTATAACTAGTGTCACAGGAATGGTTCAAATCATAGACAGTAAGAAGATTCAATTTTCTTGTACTTAGGTCGGCATTGCGCCTTTTGTATTTAATTCCGATGCAATTTATGTGTTTCATCGTTAATAAGAAGGTCAGAGGGTTACTGTAAACTTGAAGTGAAGCATCGGAAAGTATAACTAGTGTCACAGAAATGGTTCGAACCGTAGTCAGTAAGAAGAGTCAGATTAATTGTACTTAAAATGGCATTGTGCGTTTTGTGTTTCATTCCGATGCAATGTCTGTGTTTCATCGTCAATAAGAGGGTCAGAGGGATACAGTAAACCTGAAGTGAAGCATCGGAATCTATAACTAGAGTCATAGGAATGGTTCAAAACATGGACATAAGAAGAGTCAGTCTTCTAGTACTTATGTCGGCATTGAGCCTTCTGTTTGTATTCCGATGCAATTTCTGAGTTTCATCGCCAATACGAAGGTCAGAGGTATACAGTAAACCTGAAGTGAAGCATCGGAATTTATAACTAGTGTCACAGGAATGGTTCAAAACATAGACAGTAAGAAGAGACAGTTTTCTTGTACTTAAGTCGGCATTGTGCCTTTTGTATTTAATTCCGATGCAATTTCTGTGTTTCATCGTCAATAAGAAGGTCAGAGAGATACAGTTAACCTGAAGTGAAGCATCGGAATTTATAACTAGTGTCACAGGAATGGTTCAAAATATAGACAGTATGAAGAGTCAGTTTTCTTGTACTGAAGTCGGCATTGTGTCTTTTCTATTTAATTCCGATGCAATTTCTGTGTTTCATCGTCAACAAGAAGGTCAGAGGGATACAGTAAACATGAAGTGAAGTATCGGAATCTATAACTAGTGTCACAGCAATGGTTCAAAACATAGACGGTAAGAAGAATCAGTTTACTTGTACTTAAGTCGGCATTGTGCCTTTTGTATTTAATTCCGATGCAATTTCTGTGTGTCATCGTCAATAAGTAGGTCAGAGGGATACAATAAACATGAAGTGAAGCATCGGAATCTATAACTAGTGTCACAGGAATATTTCAAAACATAGACAGTAAGAAGAGTCAGTTTTCTAATAATTAAATCGGGATTGTACCTTTTGTATTTAATTCCGATGCAATTTCTGGGTTTCATCGTCATTAAGAAGGTCAGAGGGATACAGTAAACCTGAAGTGATGCATCGGAATCTATAACTAGTGTCACAGGAACGATTCAAATCATAGACAGTAAGAAAAGTCAGTTTTCTTGTACTTAACCCGGCATTGTGCCTTTTCTATTTAATTCCGATGCAACTTCTGTGTTTCGTCGTCAATAAGAAGGTCCAAGGGATACAGTAAACCTGAAGAGGAGCTTCGGAATCTAAAACCGGTCTCACAGGAATGGTTCAAAACATAGACAGTAAGAAGAGCCTATCTTCTTGTACTTGAGTCGGCATTGTGCCTTTTGTTTGTAATTCAGATGCAATTTCTGTGTTTCATCGTCAATAAGACGGTCAGAGGGATACAGCAAACCTGAAGTGAAGCATCGGAATCTATAACTAGTGTCACAGGAATGGTTCAAAACATTGGCATTAAGAAGAGTCAGTCTTCTTGTACTTAAGTCGGCATTATGCCTTTTGTTTGTATTCTGATACAATTTCTGTGTTTCATCATCAATAAGAAGGTCAGAGGGATACAGTATACCTGAAGTGAAGCATCGGAATCTATAACTAGTGTCACAGGAATGGTTCAAATCATAGACAGTAAGAAGAGTCAGTTTCCTTGTACTTAAGTCGACATTGTGACTTTTGTATTTATATCCGATACAATTTCTGTGTTTCATCGTTAATAAGAAGGTCAGAGGGATACAGTAAACCTGAAGAGAAACATCGGAATCTATAACTAGTGTCACAGGAATAGTTCAAAGCATAGACAGTAAGAAGAGTCAGTTTACTTGTACTTAATTCGGCATTGTGCCTTTTGTATTTAATTCCGATGCATTTTCTGTGTTTCATCGTCAATAAGAAAGTCAGAGGGATACAGTAAACCTGAAGTGAAGCATCGGAATCTAAGAGCTGGCTCAGAGGAAAGGTTCAAAACATAGACAATAAGAAGAACCAGTCTTCTTGTACTTGAGTCGGCATTGTGCCTTTTGTATTTAATTCCGATGGAATTTCTGTGTTTAATCGTCAATAAGAAGGTCAGAGGGATACAGTAAACCTGAAGCGAAGCATCGGAATCTATAACTAGAGTCATAGGAATGGTTCAAAACATAGACATAAGAAGAGTCAGTCTTCTTGTACTTATGTCGGCATTGTGCCTTCTGTTTGTATTCCGATGCAATTTCTGTGTTTCATCGCCAATATGAAGGTCAGAGGTATACAGTAAACCTGAAGTGAAGCATCGGAATCTATAACTAGTGTCACAGGAATGGTTCAAACATAGACAGTAAGAAGAGTCAGTTTACTTGTACTTAAGTCGGCATTGTGCCTCTTGTATTTAATTCCGATGCAATTTCTGTGTGTCATCGACAATAAGAAGGTCAGAGGGATACAGTAAACCTGAAGTGAATCATCGGAATCTATAACTAGTGTCACAGGAATGGTTCAAACATAGACAGTAAGAAGAGTCAGTTTACTTGTACTTAAGTCGGCATTGTGCCTTTTGTATTTAGTTCCGATGCAATTTCTGTGTTTCACCGTCAATAAGAAAGTCAGAGGGATACAGTAAACCAGAATTGAAGCATCAGAATCTATAACTAGTGTTACAGGAATGGTTCAAAACATAGACAGTAAGGAGAGTCAGTTTTCGTGTACTGAAGTCGCCATTGTGCTTTTTGTATTTAATTCCGATGCAATTTCTGTGTGTCATCGTCAATAACAAGGTCAGAGGGATACAGTAAATCTGAAGTGAAGCATTGGAATCTATAGCTAGTGTCACAGGAATGGATCAAAACATAGACAGTAAGAAGAGTCAGTTTACTTGTAGTTAAGTCGTCATTGTGCCTTTTGTATTTAATTCCGATGCAATTTCTGTGTTTCATCGTCAATACGACGGTCAGAGGGATACAGTGAACCTGAAGTGAAGCATCGGAATCTATAACTAGTGTCACAGGAATATTTCAAAACATAGACAGTAAGAAGTATCAGTCTTTATGTACTTAAGTCGGCATTGTGGCTTTTTGTATTCAATTCCGATGTAATTTCCTTGTTTCAACGTCAATAAGAAGGTCAGAGGGTTACAGTAAACCAGAAGTGAAGCATCGGAATCTATAACTAGTGTCACAGGAATGGTTCAAAACATAGACAGTAAGATGTGTCAGTTTACTTGTACTTAAGTCGGCATTGTGCCTTTTGTATTTAATTCCGATGCAATTTCTGTGTTTCATCGTCAATAAGAAGGTCAGAGGGATACAGTAAACCTGAAGTGAAGCATCGCAATCTATAACTAGTGTCATAGGAATGGTTCAAAACATAGACAGTATGAAGAATCAGGTTTCTTGATCATAAGTCGGGATTGTGCCTTTTCTATTTAATTCCGATGCAATTTCTGTGTTTCATCGTCAACAAGAAGGTCAGAGGGATACAGTAAACCTGAAGTGAAGTATCGGAATCTATAACTAGTGTCACAGGAATGATCCAAAACATAGACAGTAAGGAGAGTCAGTTTACTTGTACTTAAGTCGGCATTGTGCCTTTTCTATTTCATTCCGATGCAATTTCTGTGTGTCATCGAAAATAAGAATGTCAGAGGGATACAGTACACCTGAAGTGAAGCATCGGAAGCTATAACTAGTGTCACAGGACTGGTACAAACATAGACAGTAAGAAGAGTCAGTTTACTTGTAGTTAAGTCGGCATTGTGCCTTTTGTGTTTAGTTCCGATGCAATTTCTGTGTTGCACCGTCAATAAGAAAGACAGAGGGATACAGTAAACCTGAAGTGAAGCATCAGAATCTATAACTAGTGTCACAGGAATGGTTCAAAGCATAAACAGTAAGAAGAGTCAGTTTACATGTACTTAAATCGGCATTGTGCCTTTTGTATTTAATTCCGATGCATTTTCTGTATTTCATCGTCAATAAGAAAGTCAGAGGGATACAGTAAACCTGAAGTGAGGCATCGGCATCTATAACTAGTGTCACAGGATAGGTTCAAAGCGTAGAGAGTAAGAAGAGTCAGTTTACTTGTTCTTAAGTTGGCATTGTGCGTTTTGTATTTCATTCCGATGCAATTTTTGTGTTTCATCGTCAATAAGAGGGTCAGAGGGATACAGTAAACCTGAAGTGAAGCATCGTAATATATACCTAGTGTCACAGGAATTGTTCAAAGCATAGACAGTAAGAAGAGCCAATCTTCTTGTACTTGAGTCGGCATTGTGCCTTTTGTTTGTAATTCCGATGCAATTTCTGTGTTTCATCGTCAATAAGACGGTCAGAGGGATACAGCAAACCTGAAGTGAAGTATTGGAATCTATAACTAGTGCAACAGGAATGGTTCGAAACATAGGCAGTAAGAAGAGTCAGTTTCCTTGTACTTAAGTCGGCATTGTGACTTTTGAATTTAATTCGGATGCAATTTCTGTGTTTCATCGTCATTACGAAGGTCACAGGTATACAGTAAACCTGAAGTGAAGCATCGGAATCTATAACTACAGTCACAGGAGTGGTTCAAAGCATAGACAGTAAGAAGAGTCAGTTTCCTTGTACTTAAGTCGACATTGTGCCTTTTGTATTTAATTCCGATCCAATTTCTGTGTTTCATCGTTAATAAGAAGGTCAGAGGGATACAGTAAACCTGAAGTGAAGCATCGGTATCTATAACTAGTGTCACAGGAATAGTTCAAAACATAGACAGTAAGAAGGGTCAGTCTTCTTGTACTTAAGTCGGCATTGTGCCCTTTGTATTCAATTCCGATGCAATTTCCTTGTTTCATCGTCAATAAGAAGGTCAGAGTGTTACAGTAAACCTGAAGTGAAGCATCGGAATCTATAACGAGTGTCACAGAAATGGTTCAAATCATAGACAGTAAGAAGAGTCAGTTTACTTGTACTTAAGTCGGCATTGTGCCTTTTGTATTTAATTCCGACGCAATTTCTGTGTTTCATCGTCAATAAGAAGGTCAGAGGGATACAGTAAACATGAAGTGTAGCATCGGAATCTATAACTAGTGTCACAGGAATGGTTCAAACATAGACAGTAAGAAGAGTCAGTTTACTTGTACTTAAGTCGGCATTGTGCCTTTTGTATTTAGTTCCGATGCAATTTCTGTGTTTCACCGTCAATAAGAAAGTCAGACAATACAGTAAACCTGAAGTGAAGCATCAGTATCTATAACTAGTGTCACAGGAATGGTTCAAAACATATACAGTAAGAAGAGTCAATTTTCACGTACTTAAGTCAGCATTGTGCCTTTTGTATTTAATGCCGATGAAATTACTGTGTTTCATCGTTAATAAGAAGGTCAGAGGGATACAGTAAACCTGAAGTGAAGCATCGAAATCTATAACTAGTGTCACAGGAATGGTATAAAACATAGACAGTAACAAGATTCAATTTTCTTGTACTTAAGTCGGCATTGCGCCTTTTGTATTTAATTCCGATGCAATTTATGTGTTTCATCGTTAATAAGAAGGTCAGAGGGTTACTGTAAACCTGAAGTGAAGCATCGGAAACTATAACTAGTGTCACAGAAATGGTTCAAACCATAGAGTGTAAGAAGAGTCAGTTTACTTGTACTTAAGTTGGCATTGTGCGTTTTGTATTTCATTCCGATATAATTTCTGTGTTTCATCGTCAATACGAGGGTCAGAGGGATACAGTAAACCTGAAGTGAAGCATCGGAATCTATAACTAGTGTCACAGGAATGTTTCAATACATAGACAGTAAAAAGAGTCAGTTTTCTTGTACTTAAGTCGGCATTGTGCCTTTTCTATTTAATTCCGATGCACTCTCCGTGTTTCGTCGTCAATAAGAAGGGCCAAGGGATACAGTAAACCTGAAGTGAAGCATCGGAATCTAAAACCTGTCTCACAGGAAAGGTTCAAAACATAGACAGTAAGAAGAGCCAGTCTTCTTGTACTTGAGTCGGCATTGTGCCTTTTGTATTTAATTCCGATGCAATTTCTGTGTTTAATCGTCAATAAGAAGGTCAGAGGGATACAGTAAACCTGAAGTGAAGCATCGGAATCTATAACTAGAGTCACAGGAATGGTTCAAAGCATAGACAGTAAGAAGAGTCAGTCTTCTCGTACTTAAGTCGGCATTGTGCCTTCTGTTTGTATTCCGATGCAATTTCTGAGTTTCATCGTCAATACGAAGGTCAGAGGGATACAGTAAACCTGATGTGAAGCATCGGAATCTATAACTAGTGTCACAGGAATGGTTCAAAACATAGACAGTAACGAGAGAGAGTTTTCTTGTACTTCAGTCGGCATTGTGCATTTTGTATTTAATTCCGATGCAATTTCTGTGTTTCATCGTCAATAAGAAGGTCACAGGGATACAGTAAACCTGAAGTGAAGCATCGGAATCTATAAATAGTGTCACAGGAATGGTTCAAAGCACAGACAGTAAGAAGAGTTAGTTTCCTTGTACTTAAGTCGGCATTGTGCCTTTTGAATTTAATTCCGATGCAATTTATGTGTTTCATCGTCAATAAGAAGGTCAGAGGGATACAGTAAACCTGAAGTGAAGCATCGGAATCTATAACTAGTGTCACAGGAATGGTTTAAAAAAAAAACAGTAGATGAGTCAGTTTTCTTGTACTTAAGTTGGCACTGTGCCTTTTGTATTTAATTGCGATGCTATTCCTGTGTTTCATCGTCAACAAGAAGGTCAGAGGGATACAGTAAACCTGAAGTGAAGTATCGGAATCTATAACTAGTGTCACAGGAATGGTTCAAAACATAGGTAGTAAGAAGAGTCAGTTTACTTCTACTTAAGTCGGCATTGTGCCTTTTGTATTTAATTCAGATGCAATTTCTGTGTGTCATCGACAATAAGAAGGTCAGAGGGATACAGTAAACCTGAAGTGAAGCATCGGAATCTATAACTAGTGTCACAGGAATGGTTGAAACATAGACAGTAAGAGGAGTCAGTTTACTTGTACTTAAGTCGGCATTGTGCCTTTTGTATTTAGTTCCGATGCAATTTCTGTGTTTCACCGTCAATAAGAAAGTCAGAGGGATACAGTAAAACTGAAGTGAAGCATCAGAATCTATAACTAGTGTCACAGGAATGGTTCAACACATAGACAGTAAGAAGAGTCAGTTTTCTTGTACTTAAGTCGGCATTGTGCCTTTTGTATTTAATGCCGATGAAATTTCTGTGTTACATCGTCAATTAGAAGGACAGAGGGATACAGTAAACCTGAAATGAAGCATCGGAATCTATAACTAGTGTCACAGGAATGGTTCAAAACATAGACAGTAAGAAGAGTCAGTTTTCTTGTACTGAAGTCGACATTGTGCCTTTTGTATTTAATTCCGATGCAATTTCTGTGTGTCATCGTCAATAAGAAGGTCAGAGGGATACAGTAAACCTGAAGTGAAGCATCGGATTCTAAAACTGGTCTCACAGGAAAAGTTCAAACATAGACAGTAAGAAGAGTCAGTTTACTTGTAGTTAACTCGGCATTGTGCCTTTTGTGTTTAATTCCGATGCAATTCCTGTGTTTCATGGTCAATACGATGGTCAGAGGGATACAGTGAACCTGAAGTGAAACATCGGAATCTATAACTAGTGTCACAGGAATGGTTCAAAACATAGACAGTAAGAAGAGTCAATCTTCTTGTACTTATTTCGGCATTGTGCCTTTTGTATTCAATTCCGATTCAATTTCCTTGTTTCATCGTCAATAAGAAGGTCAGAGGGTTATAGTAAACCTGAAGTGAAGCATCGGAATCTATAACTAGTGTCACACAAATGGTTCAAATCATAGACAGTAAGAAGAGTCAGTTTACTTGTACTTAAGTCGGCATTGTGCCTTTTGTATTTAATTCCGATGCAATTTCTGTGTTTTATCGTCAATAAGAAGGTCAGAGGGATACAGTAAACCTGAAGTGAACCATCGCAATCTATAACTAGTGTCATAGGAATGGTTCAAAACATAGACAGTATGAAGAATCAGTTTTCTTGATCATAAGTCGGCATTGTGCCTTTTCTATTTAATTCCGATGCAATTTCTGTGTTTCATCATCAACAAGAAGGTCAGAGGGATACAGTAAACCTGAAGTGAAGTATCGGAATCTATAACTAGTGTCACAGGAATGGCTCAAAACATAGACAGTAAGAAGAGTTAATTTACTTGTACTTAAGTCGGCATTGTGCCTTTTGTATTTAATTCCGATGCAATTTCTGTGTGTCATCGACAATAAAAATGTCAGCGGGATACAGTAAACCTGAAGTGAAGCATCGGAATCTATAGCTAGTGTCACAGGAATGGTTCAAAACATAGACAGTAAGAAGAGTCAGTTTACTTGCACTTAAGTCGGCATTGTGCCTTTTGTATTTAATTCCGATCCAATTTCTGTGTTTCGTCGTCAATAAGAAGGTGCAAGGGATACAGTAAACCTGAAGTGAAGCATCGGAATCTAAAACCGGTCTCACAGGAAAGGTTCAAAACATAGACAGTAAGAAGAGCCAATCTTCTTGTACTTGAGTCGGCATTGTGCCTTTTGTTTGTAATTCCGATGCAATTTCTGTGTTTCATCGTCAATAAGACGGTCAGAGGGATACAGCAAACCTGAAGTGAAGTATTGGAATCTATAACTAGTGCAACAGGAATGGTTCGAAACATAGGCAGTAAGAAGAGTCAGTTTCCTTGTACTTAAGTCGGCATTGTGACTTTTGAATTTAATTCGGATGCAATTTCTGTGTTTCATCGTCAATACGAAGGTCACAGGGATACAGTAAACCTGAAGTGAAGCATCGGAATCTATAACTACAGTCACAGGAGTGGTTCAAAACATAGACAGTAAGAAGAGTCAGTTTCCTTGTACTTAAGTCGACATTGTGCCTTTTGTATTTAATTCCGATCCAATTTCTGTGTTTCATCGTTAATAAGAAGGTCAGAGGGATACAGCAAACCTGAAGTGAAGCATCGGTATCTATAACTAGTGTCACAGGAATAGTTCAAAACATAGACAGTAAGAAGAGTCAGTTTACTTGTACTTAATTCGGCATTATGCCTTTTGTAATTAATTCGGATGCATTTTCTGTGTTTCATCGTCAATATGAAAGTCAGAGGGATATAGTAAACCTGAAGTGAGGCATCGGCATCTATAACTAGTGTCATAGGATAGGTTCAAAGCATAGACAGTAAGAAGAGTCAGTTTACTTGTACCTAAGTTGGCATTGTGCGTTTTGTCTTTCATTCCGATGCAATTTCTGTGTTTCATTGTCAATAAGAGGGTCGGAGGGATACAGTAAACCTGAAGTGAAGCATCGGAATCTATAACTAGTGTCACAGGAATGGTTCAAAACATAGACAGTAAGAAGGGTCAGTCTTCTTGTACTTAAGTCTGCATTGTGCCCTTTGTATTCAATTCCGATGCAATTTCCTTGTTTCATCGTCAATAAGAAGGTCAGAGTGTTACAGTAAACCTGAAGTGAAGCATCGGAATCTATAACGAGTGTCACAGAAATGGTTCAAATCATAGACAGTAAGAAGAGTCAGTTTACTTGTACTTAAGTCGGCATTGTGCCTTTTGTATTTAATTCCGATGCAATTTCTGTGTTTCATCGTCAATAAGAAGGTCAGAGGGATACAGTAAACCTGAAGTGTAGCATCGGAATCTATAACTAGTGTCACAGGAATGGTTCAAACATAGACAGTAAGAAGAGTCAGTTTACTTGTACTTAAGTCGGCATTGTGCCTTTTGTATTTAGTTCCGATGCAATTTCTGTGTTTCACCGTCAATAAGAAAGTCAGACAATACAGTAAACCTGAAGTGAAGCATCAGTATCTATAACTAGTGTCACAGGAATGGTTTAAAAAAAAAACAGTAAGATGAGTCAGTTTTCTTGTACTTAAGTTGGCACTGTGCCTTTTGTATTTAATTGCGATGCTATTCCTGTGTTTCATCGTCAACAAGAAGGTCAGAGGGATACAGTAAACCTGAAGTGAAGTATCGGAATCTATAACTAGTGTCACAGGAATGGTTCAAAACATAGGTAGTAAGAAGAGTCAGTTTACTTCTACTTAAGTCGGCATTGTGCCTTTTGTATTTAATTCAGATGCAATTTCTGTGTGTCATCGACAATAAGAAGGTCAGAGGGATACAGTAAACCTGAAGTGAAGCATCGGAATCTATAACTAGTGTCACAGGAATGGTTCAAACATAGACAGTAAGAGGAGTCAGTTTACTTGTACTTAAGTCGGCATTGTGCCTTTTGTATTTAGTTCCGATGCAATTTCTGTGTTTCACCGTCAATAAGAAAGTCAGAGGGATACAGTAAAACTGAAGTGAAGCATCAGAATCTATAACTAGTGTCACAGGAATGGTTCAACACATAGACAGTAAGAAGAGTCAGTTTTCTAGTACTTAAGTCGGCATTGTGCCTTTTGTATTTAATGCCGATGAAATTTCTGTGTTACATCGTCAATTAGAAGGACAGAGGGATACAGTAAACCTGAAATGAAGCATCGGAATCTATAACTAGTGTCACAGGAATGGTTCAAAACATAGACAGTAAGAAGAGTCAGTTTTCTTGTACTGAAGTCGACATTGTGCCTTTTGTATTTAATTCCGATGCAATTTCTGTGTGTCATCGTCAATAAGAAGGTCAGAGGGATACAGTAAACCTGAAGTGAAGCATCGGATTCTAAAACTGGTCTCACAGGAAAAGTTCAAACATAGACAGTAAGAAGAGTCAGTTTACTTGTAGTTAACTCGGCATTGTGCCTTTTGTGTTTAATTCCGATGCAATTCCTGTGTTTCATGGTCAATACGATGGTCAGAGGGATACAGTGAACCTGAAGTGAAACATCGGAATCTATAACTAGTGTCACAGGAATGGTTCAAAACATAGACAGTAAGTAGAGTCAATCTTCTTGTACTTATTTCGGCATTGTGCCTTTTGTATTCAATTCCGATTCAATTTCCTTGTTTCATCGTCAATAAGAAGGTCAGAGGGTTATAGTAAACCTGAAGTGAAGCATCGGAATCTATAACTAGTGTCACACAAATGGTTCAAATCATAGACAGTAAGAAGAGTCAGTTTACTTGTACTTAAGTCGGCATTGTGCCTTTTGTATTTAATTCCGATGCAATTTCTGTGTTTCATCGTCAATAAGAAGGTCAGAGGGATACAGTAAACCTGAAGTGAACCATCGCAATCTATAACTAGTGTCATAGGAATGGTTCAAAACATAGACAGTATCAAGAATCAGTTTTCTTGATCATAAGTCGGCATTGTGCCTTTTCTATTTAATTCCGATGCAATTTCTGTGTTTCATCGTCAACAAGAAGGTCAGAGGGATACAGTAAACCTGAAGTGAAGTATCGGAATCTATAACTAGTGTCACAGGAATGGCTCAAAACATAGACAGTAAGAAGAGTTAGTTTACTTGTACTTAAGTCGGCATTGTGCCTTTTGTATTTAATTCCGATGCAATTTCTGTGTGTCATCGACAATAAAAATGTCAGCGGGATACAGTAAACCTGAAGTGAAGCATCGGAATCTATAGCTAGTGTCACAGGAATGGTTCAAAACATACACAGTAAGAAGAGTCAGTTTACTTGCACTTAAGTCGGCATTGTGCCTTTTGTATTTAATTCCGATCCAATTTCTGTGTTTCGTCGTCAATAAGAAGGTGCAAGGGATACAGTAAACCTGAAGTGAAGCATCGGAATCTGAAACCGGTCTCACAGGAAAGGTTCAAAACATAGACAGTAAGAAGAGCCAATCTTCTTGTACTTGAGTCGGCATTGTGCCTTTTGTTTGTAATTCCGATGCAATTTCTGTGTTTCATCGTCAATAAGACGGTCAGAGGGATACAGCAAACCTGAAGTGAAGTATTGGAAACTATAACTAGTGCAACAGGAATGGTTCGAAACATAGGCAGTAAGAAGAGTCAGTTTCCTTGTACTTAAGTCGGCATTGTGACTTTTGAATTTAATTCGGATGCAATTTCTGTGTTTCATCGTCAATACGAAGGTCACAGGGATACAGTAAACCTGAAGTGAAGCATCGGAATCTATAACTACAGTCACAGGAGTGGTTCAAAACATAGACAGTAAGAAGAGTCAGTTTCCTTGTACTTAAGTCGACATTGTGCCTTTTGTATTTAATTCCGATCCAATTTCTGTGTTTCATCGTTAATAAGAAGGTCAGAGGGATACAGTAACCCTGAAGTGAAGCATCGGTATCTATAACTAGTGTCACAGGAATAGTTCAAAACATAGACAGTAAGAAGAGTCAGTTTACTTGTACTTAATTCGGCATTATGCCTTTTGTAATTAATTCGGATGCATTTTCTGTGTTTCATCGTCAATATGAAAGTCAGAGGGATATAGTAAACCTGAAGTGAGGCATCGGCATCTATAACTAGTGTCATAGGATAGGTTCAAAGCATAGACAGTAAGAAGAGTCAGTTTACTTGTACCTAAGTTGGCATTGTGCGTTTTGTCTTTCATTCCGATGCAATTTCTGTGTTTCATCGTCAATAAGAGGGTCAGAGGGATACAGTAAACCTGAAGTGAAGCATCGGAATCTATAACTAGTGTCACAGGAATGGTTCAAAACATAGACAGTAAGAAGGGTCAGTCTTCTTGTACTTAAGTCGGCATTGTGCCCTTTGTATTCAATTCCGATGCAATTTCCTTGTTTCATCGTCAATAAGAAGGTCAGAGTGTTACAGTAAACCTGAAGTGAAGCATCGGAATCTATAACGAGTGTCACAGAAATGGTTCAAATCATAGACAGTAAGAAGAGTCAGTTTACTTGTACTTAAGTCGGCATTGTGCCTTTTGTATTTAATTCCGATGCAATTTCTGTGTTTCATCGTCAATAAGAAGGTCAGAGGGATACAGTAAACCTGAAGTGTAGCATCGGAATCTATAACTAGTGTCACAGGAATGGTTCAAACATAGACAGTAAGAAGAGTCAGTTTACTTGTACTTAAGTCGGCATTGTGCCTTTTGTATTTAGTTCCGATGCAATTTCTGTGTTTCACCGTCAATAAGAAAGTCAGACAATACAGTAAACCTGAAGTGAAGCATCAGTATCTATAACTAGTGTCACAGGAATGGTTCAAAACATATACAGTAAGAAGAGTCAATTTTCATGTACTTAAGTCAGCATTGTGCCTTTTGTATTTAATGCCGATGAAATTACTGTGTTTCATCGTTAATAAGAAGGTCAGAGGGCTACAGTAAACCTGAAGTGAAGCATCGAAATCTATAACTAGTGTCACAGGAATGGTATAAAACATAGACAGTAACAAGATTCAATTTTCTTGTACTTAAGTCGGCATTGCGCCTTTTGTATTTAATTCCGATGCAATTTATGTGTTTCATCGTTAATAAGAAGGTCAGAGGGTTACTGTAAACCTGAAGTGAAGCATCGGAAACTATAACTAGTGTCACAGAAATGGTTCAAACCATAGAGTGTAAGAAGAGTCAGTTTACTTGTACTTAAGTTGGCATTGTGCGTTTTGTATTTCATTCCGATATAATTTCTGTGTTTCATCGTCAATACGAGGGTCAGAGGGATACAGTAAACCTGAAGTGAAGCATCGGAATCTATAACTAGTGTCACACGAATGTTTCAATACATAGACAGTAAAAAGAGTCAGTTTTCTTGTACTTAAGTCGGCATTGTGCCTTTTCTATTTAATTCCGATGCACTCTCCGTGTTTCGTCGTCAATAAGAAGGGCCAAGGGATACAGTAAACCTGAAGTGAAGCATCGGAATCTAAAACCTGTCTCACAGGAAAGGTTCAAAACATAGACAGTAAGAAGAGTCAGTTTACTTGTACTTAAGTCGGCATTGTGCCTTTTGTATTTAATTCCGATGCAATTTCTGTGTTTCATCGTCAATAAGAAGGTCAGAGGGATACAGTAAACCTGAAGTGTAGCATCGGAATCTATAACTAGTGTCACAGGAATGGTTCAAACATAGACAGTAAGAAGAGTCAGTTTACTTGTACTTAAGTCGGCATTGTGCCTTTTGTATTTAGTTCCGATGCAATTTCTGTGTTTCACCGTCAATAAGAAAGTCAGACAATACAGTAAACCTGAAGTGAAGCATCAGTATCTATAACTAGAGTCACAGGAATGGTTCAAAGCATAGACAGTAAGAAGAGTCAGTCTTCTCGTACTTAAGTCGGCATTGTGCCTTCTGTTTGTATTCCGATGCAATTTCTGAGTTTCATCGTCAATAAGAAGGTCAGAGGGATACAGTAAACCTGATGTGAAGCATCGGAATCTATAACTAGTGTCACAGGAATGGTTCAAAACATAGACAGTAAGGAGAGAGGGTTTTCTTGTACTTCAGTCGGCATTGTGCATTTTGTATTTAATTCCGATGCAATTTCTGTGTTTCATCGTCAATAAGAAGGTCACAGGGATACAGTAAACCTGAAGTGAAGCATCGGAATCTATAAATAGTGTCACAGGAATGGTTCAAAGCACAGACAGTAAGAAGAGTTAGTTTCCTTGTACTTAAGTCGGCATTGTGCCTTTTGAATTTAATTCCGATGCAATTTATGTGTTTCATCGTCAATAAGAAGGTCAGAGGGATACAGTAAGCCTGAAGTGAAGCATCGGAATCTATAACTAGTGTCACAGGAATGGTTTAAAAAAAAAAACAATAAGATGAGTCAGTTTTCTTGTACTTAAGTTGGCACTGTGCCTTTTGTATTTAATTGCGATGCTATTCCTGTGTTTCATCGTCAACAAGAAGGTCAGAGGGATACAGTAAACCTGAAGTGAAGTATCGGAATCTATAACTAGTGTCACAGGAATGGTTCAAAACATAGGTAGTAAGAAGAGTCAGTTTGCTTCTACTTAAGTCGGCATTGTGCCTTTTGTATTTAATTCAGATGCAATTTCTGTGTGTCATCGACAATAAGAAGGTCAGACGGATACAGTAAACCTGAAGTGAAGCATCGGAATCTATAACTAGTGTCACAGGAATGGTTCAAACATAGACAGTAAGAGGAGTCAGTTTACTTGTACTTAAGTCGGCATTGTGCCTTTTGTATTTAGTTCCGATACAATTTCTGTGTTTCACCGTCAATAAGAAAGTCAGAGGGATACAGTAATACTGAAGTGAAGCATCAGAATCTATAACTAGTGTCACAGGAATGGTTCAACACATAGACAGTAAGAAGAGTCAGTTTTCTTGTACTTAAGTCGGCATTGTGCCTTTTGTATTTAATGCCGATGAAATTTCTGTGTTACATCGTCAATAAGAAGGACAGAGGGATACAGTAAACCTGAAATGAAGCATCGGAATCTATAACTAGTGTCACAAGAATGGTTCAAAACATTGACAGTAAGAAGAGTCAGTTTTCTTGTACTGAAGTCGACATTGTGCCTTTTGTATTTAATTCCGATGCAATTTCTGTGTGTCATCGTCAATAAGAAGGTCAGAGGGATACAGTAAACCTGAAGTGAAGCATCGGATTCTAAAACTGGTCTCACAGGAAAAGTTCAAACATAGACAGTAAGAAGAGTCAGTTTACTTGTAGTTAACTCGGCATTGTGCCTTTTGTGTTTAATTCCGATGCAATTCCTGTGTTTCATGGTCAATACGATGGTCAGAGGGATACAGTGAACCTGAAGTGAAACATCGGAATCTATAACTAGTGTCACAGGAATGGTTCAAATCATAGACAGTAAGAAGAGTCAGTTTACTTGTACTTATGTCGGCATTGTGCCTTTTGTATTTAATTCCGATGCAATTTCTGTGTTTCATCGTCAATAAGAAGGTCAGAGGGATACAGTAAACCTGAAGTGAGCCATCGCAATCTATAACTAGTGTCATAGGAATGGTTCAAAACATAGACGATATGAAGAATCAGTTTTCTTGATCATAAGTCGGCATTGTGCCTTTTCTATTTAATTCCGATGCAATTTCTGTGTTTCATCGTCAACAAGAAGGTCAGAGGGATACAGTAAACCTGAAGTGAAGTATCGGAATCTATAACTAGTGTCACAGGAATGGCTGAAAACATAGACAGTAAGAAGAGTTAGTTTACTTGTACTTAAGTCGGCATTGTGCCTTTTGTATTTAATTCCGATGCATTTCTGTGTGTCATCGACAATAAAAATGTCAGCGGGATACAGTAAACCTGAAGTGAAGCATCGGAATCTATAGCTAGTGTCACAGGAATGGTTCAAAACATAGACAGTAAGAAGAGTCAGTTTACTTGCACTTAAGTCGGCATTGTGCCTTTTGTATTTAATTCCGATGCAATTTCTGTGTTTCATCGTCAATACGACGGTCAGAGGGATACAGTGAACCTGAAGAGAAGAATCGGATTCTATAACTAGTGTCACAGGAATGGTTCAAAACATAGACAGTAAGAAGAGTCAGTCTTCTTGTACTTAAGTCGGCATTGTGCCTTTTGTATTCAATTCCGATGTAATTTCTGTGTTTCATCGTCAATAAGAAGGTCAGAGGGTTACAGTAAACCTGAAGTGAAGCATCGGAATCTAAAACTAGTGTCACGCAAATGGTTCAAATCATAGACAGTAAGAAGAGTCAGTTTACTTGTACTTAAGTCGGCATTGTGCCTTTTGTATTTAATTCCGATGCAATTTCTGTGTTTCATCGTCACTAAGAAGGTCAGAGGGATACAGTAAACCTGAAGTGAAGCATCGCAATCTATAACTAGTGTCACAGGAATGGTTCAAAACATAAACAGTAAGAAGAGTCAGTTTACATGTACTTAAATCGGCATTCTGCCTTTTGTATTTAATTCCGATGCATTTTCTGTATTTCATCGTCAATAAGAAAGTCAGAGGGATACAGTAAACCTGAAGTGAGGCATCGGCATCTATAACTAGTGTCACAGGATAGGTTCAAAGCGTAGAGAGTAAGAAGAATCAGTTTACTTGTTCTTAAGTTGGCATTGTGCGTTTTGTATTTCATTCCAATGCAATTTCTGTGTTTCATCGTCAATAAGAGGGTCAGAGGGATAAAGTAAACCTGAAGTGAAGCATCGTAATATATACCTAGTGTCACAGGAATTGTTCGAAGCATAGACAGTAAGAAGAGTCAGTTATCTTATATTTAGTCGGCATTGTGCCTTTTGTATTTAATTCCGTTGCAATTTCTGTGTTTCAACGTCAATAAGAAGGTCAGAGGGATACAGTAACAGTGAAGTGATGCATCGGAATCTATAACTAGTGTCACAGGAATGGTTCAAAACATAGACAGTAAGAAGAGTCAGTTTTCTTGTACCTAACCCGGCATTATGACTTTTCTATTTAATTCCGATGCAATTTCTGTGTTTCGTCGTCAATAAGAAGGTGCAAGGGATACTGTAAACCTGAAGTGAAGCATCGGAATCTAAAACCGGTCTCACAGGAAAGGTTCAAAACATAGACAGTAAGAAGAGCCAATCTTCTTGTACTTGAGTCGGCATTGTGCCTTTTGTTTGTAATTCCGATGCAATTTCTGTGTTTCATCGTCAATAAGACGGTCAGAGGGATACAGCAAACCTAAAGTGAAGTATTGGAATCTATAACTAGTGCAACAGGAATGGTTCGAAACATAGGCAGTAAGAAGAGTCAGTTTCCTTGTACTTAAGTCGGCATTGTGACTTTTGAATTTAATTCGGATGCTATTTCTGTGTTTCATCGTCAATAAGAAGGTCACAGGGATACAGTAAACCTGAAGTGAAGCATCGGAATCTATAACTACAGTCACAGGAGTGGTTCAAAACATAGACAGTAAGAAGAGTCAGTTTCCTTGTACTTAAGTCGACATTGTGCCTTTTGTATTTAATTCCGAACCAATTTCTGTGTTTCATCGTTAATAAGAAGGTCAGAGGGATACAGTAAACCTGAAGTGAAGCATCGGTATCTATAACTAGTGTCACAGGAATAGTTGAAAGCATAGACAGTAAGAAGAGTCAGTTTACTTGTACCTAAGTTGGCATTGTGCGTTTTGTCTTTCATTCCGATGCAATTTCTGTGTTTCATCGTCAATAAGAGGGTCAGAGGGATACAGTAAACCTGAAGTGAAGCATCGGAATCTATAACTAGTGTCACAGGAATGGTTCAAAAGATAGACAGTAAGAAGGGTCAGTCTTCTTGTACTTAAGTCGGCATTGTGCCCTTTGTATTCAATTCCGATGCAATTTCCTTGTTTCATCGTCAATAAGAAGGTCAGAGTGTTACAGTAAACCTGAAGTGAAGCATCGGAATCTATAACGAGTGTCACAGAAATGGTTCAAATCATAGACAGTAAGAAGAGTCAGTTTACTTGTACTTAAGTCGGCATTGTGCCTTTTGTATTTAATTCCGATGCAATTTCTGTGTTTCATCGTCAATAAGAAGGTCAGAGGGATACAGTAAACCTGAAGTGTAGCATCGCAATCTATAACTAGTGTCATAGGATGGTTCAAAACATAGACAGTGTGAAGAATCAGGTTTCTTGATCATAAGTCGGCATTGTGCCTTTTCTATTTAATTCCGATGCAATTTCTGTGTTTCATCGTGAACAAGAAGGTCAGTGGGATACAGTAAACCTGAAGTGAAGTATCGGAATCTATAACTAGTGTCACAGGAATGGTTCAAAACATAGACAGTATGGAGAGTCAGTTTACTTGTACTTAAGTCGGCATTGTGCCTTTTGTATTTAATTCCGAAGCAATTTCTGTGTGTCATCGACAATAAGAATGTCAGAGGGATACAGTAAACCTGAAGTGAAGCATCGGAATCTATAACTAGTGTCACAGGAATGGTTCAAACATAGACAGTAAGAAGAGTCAGTTTACTTGTACTTAAGTCGGCATTGTGCGTTTTGTATTTCTTTCCGATGCAAAATTCTGTGTTTCATCGTCAACACGAGGGTCAGAGGGATACAGTAAACCTGAAGTGAAGCTTTGGAATCTATAACTAGTGTCACAGGAATGGTTCAAAAAAAAAAACAGTAAGATGAGTCAATTTTCATGTACTTAAGTCTGCATTGTGCCTTTTGTATTTAATGCCGATGAAATTACTGTGTTTCATCGTTAATAAGAAGGTCAGAGGGATACAGTAAACCTGAAGTGAAGTATCGGAATGTATAACTAGTGTCACAGGAATAGTTCAAAACAGAGACAGTAAGAAGAGTCAGTTTACTTGTACTTAAGTTGACATTGTGCGATTTGTATTTCTTTCCGATGCAAAATTCTGTGTTTCAACGTCAATAAGAGGGTCAGAGGGATACAGTAAACCTGAAGTGAAGCATCGAAATCTATAACTAGTGTCACAGGAATGGTATAAAACATAGACAGTAACAAGATTCAATTTTCTTGTACTTAAGTCGGCATTGCGCATTTTGTATTTAATTCCGATGCAATTTATGTGTTTCATCGTTAATAAGAAGGTCAGAGGGTTACTGTAAACCTGAAGTGAAGCATCGGAAACTATTACTAGTGTCGCAGAAATGGTTCAAACCATAGAGTGTAAGAAGGGTCAGTTTACTTGTACTTAAGTTGGCATTGTGCGTTTTGTATTTCATTCCGATGCAATTTCTGTGTTTCATCGTCAACACGAGGGTCAGAGGGATACAGTAAACCTGAAGTGAAGCTTTGGAATCTATAACTAGTGTCACAGGAATGGTTCAAAAAAAAAACAGTAAGATGAGTCAGTTTTCTTGTACTTAAGTTGGCACTGTGCCTTTTGTATTTAATTGCGATGCAATTTCTGTGTTTCATCGTCAATAAGAAGGTCACAAAGATACAGTAAACCTGAAGTGAAGCATCGGAATCTATAAATAGTGTCACAGGAATGGTTCAAAGCACAGACAGTAAGAAGAGTTAGTTTCCTTGTACTTAAGTCGGCATTGTGCCTTTTAAATTTAATTCCGATGCAATTTATGTGTTTCATCGTCAATAAGAAGGTCAGAGGGATACAGTAAACCTGAAGTGAAGCATCGGAATCTATAACTAGTGTCACAGGAATGGTTCAAAAAAAAAAACAGTAAGATGAGTCAGTTTTCTTGTACTTAAGTTGGCACTGTGCCTTTTGTATTTAATTGCGATGCTATTCCTGTGTTTCATCGTCAACAAGAAGGTCAGAGGGATACAGTAAACCTGAAGTGAAGTATCGGAATCTATAACTAGTGTCACAGGAATGGTTCAAAACATAGATAGTAAGAAGAGTCAGTTTACTTCTACTTAAGTCGGCATTGTGCCTTTTGTATTTAATTCAGATGCAATTTCTGTGTGTCATCGACAATAAGAAGGTCAGAGGGATACAGTAAACCTGAAGTGAAGCATCGGAATCTATAACTAGTGTCACAGGAATGGTTCAAACATAGACAGTAAGAGAAGTCAGTTTACTTGTACTTAAGTCGGCATTGTGCCTTTTGTATTTAGTTCCGATGCAATTTCTGTGTTTCACCGTCAATAAGAAAGTCAGAGGGATACAGTAAAACTGAAGTGAAGCATCAGAATCTATAACTAGTGTCACAGGAATGGTTCAACACATAGACAGTAAGAAGAGTCAGTTTTCTTGTACTTAAGTCGGCATTGTGCCTTTTGTAATTAATGCCGATGAAATTTCTGTGTTACATCGTCAATAAGAAGGACAGAGGGATACAGTAAACCTGAAATGAAGCATCGGAATCTATAACTAGTGTCACAGGAATGGTTCAAAACATAGACAGTAAGAAGAGTCAGTTTTCTTGTACTGAAGTCGACATTGTGCCTTTTGTATTTAATTCCGATGCAATTTCTGTGTGTCATCGTCAATAAGAAGGTCAGAGGGATACAGTAAACCCGAAGTGAAGCATCGGATTCTAAAACTGGTCTCACAGGAAAAGTTCAAACATAGACAGTAAGAAGAGTCAGTTTACTTGTAGTTAACTCGGCATTGTGCCTTTTGTGTTTAATTCCGATGCAATTCCTGTGTTTCATGGTCAATACGATGGTCAGAGGGATACAGTGAACCTGAAGTGAAACATCGGAATCTATAACTAGTGTCACAGGAATGGTTCAAAACATAGACAGTAAGAAGAGTCAATCTTCTTGTACTTAATTCGGCATTGTGCCTTTTGTATTCAATTCCGATTCAATTTCCTTGTTTCATCGTCAATAAGAAGGTCAGAGGGTTATAGTAAACCGGAAGTGAAGCATCGGAATCTATAACTAGTGTCACACAAATGGTTCAAATCATAGACAGTAAGAAGAGTCAGTTTACTTGTACTTAAGTCGGCATTGTGCCTTTTGTATTTAATTCCGATGCAATTTCTGTGTTTCATCGTCAATAAGAAGGTCAGAGGGATACAGTAAACCTGAAGTGAAGCATCGCAATCTATAGCTAGTGTCATAGGAATGGTTCAAAACATAGACAGTATGAAGAATCAGTTTTCTTGATCATAAGTCGGCATTGTGCCTTTTCTATTTAATTCCGATGCAATTTCTGTGTTTCATCGTCAACAAGAAGGTCAGTGGGATACAGTAAACCTGAAGTGAAGTATCGGAATCTATAACTAGTGTCACAGGAATGGCTCAAAACATAGACAGTAAGAAGAGTTAGTTTACTTGTACTTAAGTCGGCATTGTGCCTTTTGTATTTAATTCAGATGCAATTTCTGTGTGTCATCGACGTTAAAAATGTCAGCGGGATACAGTAAACCTGAAGTGAAGCATCGGAATCTATAGCTAGTGTCACAGGAATGGTTCAAAACATAGACAGTAAGAAGAGTCAGTTTACTTGCACTTAAGTCGGCATTGTGCCTTTTGTATTTAATTCCGATGCAATTTCTGTGTTTCATCGTCAATACGACGGTCAGAGGGATACAGTGAACCTGAAGAGAAGAATCGGAATCTATAACTAGTGTCACAGGAATGGTTCAAAACATAGACAGTAAGAAGAGTCAGTCTTCTTGTACTTAAGTCGGCATTGTGCCTTTTGTATTGAATTCCGATGTAATTTCTGTGTTTCATCGTCAATAAGAAGGTCAGAGGGTTACAGTAAACCTGAAGTGAAGCATCGGAATCTAAAACTAGTGTCACGCAAATGGTTCAAATCATAGACAGTAAGAAGAGTCAGTTTACTTGTACTTAAGTCGGCATTGTGCCTTTTGTATTTAATTCCGATGCAATTTCTGTGTTTCATCGTCACTAAGAAGGTCAGAGGGATACAGTAAACCTGAAGTGAAGCATCGCAATCTATAACTAGTGTCACAGGAATGGTTCAAAATATAGACAATAAGAAGAGTCAGTTTTCTTGTACTTAAGTCGGCACTGTACCTTTTCTATTTAATTATGATGCAATTTCTATGTTTAGTCGTCAGTATGAAGGTCCAAGGGATATAGTAAACCTGAAGTGAAGCATTGGAATCTAAAACCGGTCTCACAGGAAAGGTTCAAAACATAGACAGTAAGAAGAGCCAGTCTTCTTGTACTTGAGTCGGCACTGTGCTTTTCTATTTAACTCCGATGCAATTTCTGTGTTTCCTCGTCAATAAGAAGTTCAGAGGGATACAGTGAACCTGAAGTGAAATATCGGAATCGATAACTAGTGTCACAGGAATGGTTCAAACATAGACAATAAGAAGCGTCAGTTTCCGTGTGCTTGAGTCGGCATTGTACCTTTTCTATTTCATTCCGATGCAGTTTCCGTGTTTTGTCGTCAAAAAGAAGGTCCAAGGGATACAGTAAAGCTGAAGTGAAGCATCGGAATCTAATACTGGTCTCACAGGAATGGTTCAAAGCATATACTGTAAGAAGAGTCAGTTTTCTTATAATTAAGTCGGCATTGTGCCTTTTGTATTTAATTCCGATGCAATTTCTGTGTTTCATGGTCAATAAGACGGTCAGAGGGATACAGTAAACCTGAAGTGAAGCATCGTAATCTATAACTAGTGTCACAGGAGTGGTTCAAAACATAGTCAGTAAGAAGAGTCAGTTTCCTTGTACTTTAGTCGGCATTGTACTTTTCTATTTAATTCCGATAAGATTTCTGTGTTTCGTCGTTAATAAGGAGGTCCAAGGGATACAGTAAACCTGAAGTGAAGCATCGGAATCTATAACTAGTGTCACAGGAATGGTTCAAACATAGACAGTAAGAAGAGTCAGTTTTCTTGTACTTATGTCGGCATTGTACGTTTTCTATTTAATTCCGATGCAATTTCTGTGTTTCGTCGTCAATAAGAAGGTCCAAGGGATACAGTAAACCTGAAGTGAAGCATCGGAATCTATAACTAGTGTCACAGGAATGGTTCAAAACATAGACAGTAAGAAGAGTCAGTCTTCTTGTACCTAAGTCGGTATTGTACCTTTTGTATTCAATTCTGATGCAATTTCCTTGTTTCATCGTCAATAAGAAGGTCAGAGGGTTACAGTAAACCAGAAGTGAAGCATCGGAATCTATAACTAGTGTCACACAAATGGTTCAAATCATAGACAGTAAGAAGAGTCAGTTTACTTGTACTTAAGTCGGCATTGTGCTTTTTGTATTTAATTCGGATGCAATTTCTGTGTTTCATCGTCAATACAAAGATCAGAGAGATACAGTAAACCTGAAGTGAAGCATCGCTATCTATAACTAGTGTCACAGGAATGGTTCAAAACATAGACAGTATGAAGAATCAGTTTTCTTGATCATAAGTCGGCATTGTGCCTTTTCTATTTAATTCCGATGCAATTTCTGTCTTTCATCGTCAACAAGAAGGTCAGAGGGATACAGTAAACCAGAAGTGAAGTATCGGAATCTATAACTAGTGTCACAGAAATGGTTCAAAACATAGACAGTAGGAAGAGTCAGTTTACTTGTACTTAAGTCGGCATTGTGCCTTTTGTATTTAATTCCGATGCAATTTCTGTGTGTCATCGACAATACGAATGTCAGAGGGATACAGTAAACCTGAAATGAAGCATTGGAATCTATAACTAGTGTCACTGAAATGGTTCAAAACATAGACAGTAAGAAGAGTCAGTTTTCTTGTACTTAAGTCGGCATTGTGCCTTTTGTATTTAATTCCGATGCAATTTCTGTGTGTCATCGTCAAGAAGAAGCTCAGAGAGATACAGTAAACCTGAAGTGAAGCATTGGCATCTATAGCTAGTGTCACAGGAATGGTTCAAACATAGACAGTAAGAAGAGTCAGTTTACTAGAACTTAAGTCGGCATTGTGCCTTTTGTATTTAATTCCGATGCAATTTCTGTGTCTCATCGTCAATACGACGGTCAGAGGGATACAGTGAACCTGAAGAGAAGCATCGGAATCTATAACTAGTGTCACAGGAATGGTTCAAAACATAGACAGTAGGAAGAGTCAGTTTACTTGTACTTAAGTCGACATTGTGCATTTTGTATTTAATTCCGATGCAATTTCTGTGTTTCATCGTCAATAATAAGGTCAGAGGGATACAATAAACCTGAAGTGAAGCATCGCAAACTATAACTAGTGTCACAGGAATGGTTCAAAACGTAGACAGTAAGAAGAATCAGTTTTCTTGACCTTAAGTCGGCATTGTGCATTTTCTATTTCATTATGATGCAATTTCTGTGTTTCGTCGTCAGTACGAAGGTCCAAGGGATACAGTAAACCTGAAGTCAAGCATCGGAAACTAAAACTGGTCTCACAGGAAAGGTTCAAAACATAGACAGTAAGACGACCCAGTCTTCTTGTACTTGAGTGTGCATAGTGCCTTTTGTATTTAATTCCGATGCAATTTCTGTGTTTGATCGTCAATAAAAAGCTGAGAGGGATACAGTAAACCTGAAGTGATGCATCGGAATCTATAACTAGTCTCACAGGAATGGTTCAAAACATAGACAGTAAGAAAAGTCAGTTTTCATGTACTTTTGTCGGCATTGTGCTTTTCTATTTAACTCTGATGCAATTTCTGTGTTTCGTCGTCAATAAGAAGGTCAGAGGGATACAGAGGACCTGAAGTGAAATATCGGAATCTATAACTAGTGTCACAGGAATGGTTCAGACATAGACAGTAAGAAGAGTCAGTTTCCGTGTGCTTAAGTCGGCATTGTACCTTTTCTATTTAATTCCGATGCAATTTCTGTGTTTCGTCGTCAATAAGAACGTCCAAAGGATACAGTAAACCTGTAGTGAAGCATCGGAATCTAAAACCTGTCTCACAGGAAAGGTTCACAACATAGACAGTAAGAAGAGCCAGTCTTCTTGTACTAGAGTCGCCATTGTGTCTTTTGAATTTAATTCCGATGCAATTTCTGTGTTTCATCGTCAATAAGAAAGTCAGAGGGATACAGTCAACCTGTAGTGATGCATCGGAATCTATTACTAGTCTCACAGGAGTGGTTCTAAATATAGACAGTTAGAAGAGTCAGTTTTCTTGTACTTAAGTCGGTATTGTGCGTTTTGTATTTACTGCCGATGAAATTTCTGTGTTACATCGTCAATAAGAAGGACAGAGGGATACAGTAAACCTGCAATGAAGCATCGGAATCGATAACTAGTGTCACAGGAATGGTTCAAAACATAGACAGTAAGAAGAGTCAGTTTTCTTGTACTTAAGACGGCATTGTGCCTTTTGTATTGAATTCCAATGCATTTTCTGTGTGTCATCGTCAATTAGAAGGTCAGAGGGATACAGTAAACCTGAAGTGAAGCATTGGAATCTATAGCTAGTGTCACAGGAATGGTTCAAAACATAGACAGTAAGAAGAGTCAGTTTACATATACTTAAGTCGGCATTGTGCCTTTTGTATTTAATTCCGATGCAAATTTCTGTGTTTCATCGTCAATACGACGGTCAGAGGGATTCAGTGAACCTGAAGTGGAGCTTCGGAATCTATAACTAGTGTCACAGGAATGGTTCAAAACATAGACAGTAAGAAGAGTCAGTCTTCTTGTACCTAAGTCGGCATTGTGCCTTTTGTATTCAATTCCAATGCAATTTCCTTGTTTCATCGTCAATAAGAAAGTCAGAGGGTTACAGTAAACCTGAAGTGAAGCATCGGAATCTATAACTAGTGTCACACAAATGGTTCAAATTATAGACAGTAAGAAGAGTCAGTTTACTTGTACTTAAGTCGGCATTGTGCTTTTTGTATTTAATTCCGATGCAATTTCTGTGTTTCATCGTCAATACAAAGGTCAGAGGGATACAGTAAACCTGAAGTGAAGCATCGCAATCTATAACTAGTGTCACAGGAATGGTTCAAAACATAGACAGTATGAAGAATCAGTTTTCTTGATCATTAGTCGGCATTGTCCCTTTTCTATTTAATTCCGATGCAATTTCTGTGTTTCATCGTCAACAAGAAGGTCAGAGGGAAACAGTAAACCTGAAGTGAAGTATCAGAATCTATAACTAGTGTCACAGGAATGGTTCAAAACATAGACAGTAGGAAGAGTCAGTTTACTTGTACTTAAGTCGGCATTGTGCCTTTTGTATTTAATTCCGATGCAATTTCTGTGTGTCATCGACAATAAGAATGTCAGAGGGATACAGTAAACCTGAAATGAAGCATCGGAATCTATAACTAGTGTCACTGAAATGGTTCAAAACATGGACAGTAAGAAGAGTCAGTTTCTTGTACTTAAGTCGGCATTGTACCTTTTTTATGTAATTCCGATGTAATTTCTGTGTGTCATCGTCAAGAAGAAGGTCAGAGGGATATAGTAAACCTGAAGTGAAGCATTGGCATCTATAGCTAGTGTCACAGGAATGGTTCAAACATAGACAGTAAGAAGAGTCAGTTTACTTGTAGTTAAGTCGGCATTGTGCCTTTTGTATTTAATTCCGATGCAATTTCTGTGTCTCATCGTCAATACGACGGTCAGAGGGAAACAGTGAACCTGAAGAGAAGCATCGGAATCTATAACTAGTGTCACTGGAATGGTTCAAAACATAGACATTATTGAAGAATCAGTTTTCTTGATCTTAAGTCGGCATTGTGCCTTTTCTATTTCATTATGATGCAATATCTGTGTTTCGTCGTCAGTATGAAGGTCCAAGGGATACAGTAAACCTGAAGTCAAACATCGGAACCTAAAACTGGTCTCACAGGAAATGTTCAAAACATAGACAGTAAGAAGAGCCAGTCTTCTTGTACTTGAGTGTGCATTGTGCCTTTTGTATTTACTTCCGATGCAATTTCTGTGTTTGATCGTCAATAAAAAGCTGAGTGGGATACGGCAAACCTGAAGTGATGCATCGGAATCTAGAACTAGTCTCACAGGAATGGTTCAAAACATAGACCTTAAGAAGAGTCAATTTTCATGTACTTTTGTCGGCATTGTGCTTTTTCTATCTAATTCCGATGCAGTTTCTGTGTTTCGTCGTCAATAAGAAGGTCCAAGGGATATAGTAAACCTGAAGAGAAGCATTGGAATCTAAACCGGTCTCACAGGAAAGGTTCAAAACATAGACAGTAAGAGGAGCCAGTCTTCTTATACTTGAGTCGGCATTGTGCTTTTCTATTTAACTCCGATGCAATTTCTGTGTTTCGTCGTCAATAAGAAGGTAAGAGTGATACAGAGAACCTGAAGTGAAATATCGGAATCTATAACTAGTGTCACAGGAATGGTTCAGACATAGACAGTAAGAAGAGTCAGTTTTCGTGTGCTTAAGTCGGCATTGTACATTTTCTATTTAATTCCGATGCAATTTCTGTGTTTCGTCGTCAATAAGAAGGTCCAAAGGATACAGTAAACCTGTAGGGAAGCATCGGAATCTAAAACCTGTCTCACAGGAAAGGTTCAAAACATAGACAGTAAGAAGAGCCAGTCTTCTTGTACTAGAGTCGCCATTGTGCCTTTTGTATTTAATTCCGATGCAATTTCTGTGTTTAATCGTCAATAAGAAAGACAGAGGGATACAGGTAAACCTGAAGTGATGCATCGGAATCTATAACTAGTCTCACAGGAATGGTTCAAAACATAGACAGTAAGAAGAGTCAGTTTTCATGTACTTAAGTCGGCATTTTGCCTTTTCTATTTAATTCCGATGCAGTTTCCGTCTTTCGTCGTCAAAAAGAAGGTCCAAGGGATACAGTTAAGCTGAAGTGAAGCATTGGAATCTAAAGCCGCTCTCACAGGAAAGGTTCAAAACATAGACAGTAAGAAGAGTCAGTCTTCTTGTACTAGAGTCGCCATTGTGTCTTTTGTATTTAATTCCGATGCAATTTCTGTGTTTGATCGTCAATAAGAAAGTCAGAGGGATACAGTCAACCTGAAGTGATGCATCGGAATCTATAACTAGTCTCACAGGAGTGGTTCTAAATATAGATAGTAAGAAGAGTCAGTTTTCTTGTACTTAAGTCGGCATTGTGCTTTTGTATTTAATGCCGATGAAATTTATGTGTTACATCGTCAATAAGAAGGACAGAGGGATACAGTAAACCTGCAATGAAGCATCGGAATCTATAACTAGTGTCACAGGAATGGTTCAAAACATAGACAGTAAGAAGAGTCAGTTTTCTTGTACTTAAGTCGGCATTGTGCCTTTTGAATTTAATTCCGATGCAATTTCTGTGTGTCATCGTCAATTAGAAGGTCAGAGGGATACAGTAAACCTGAAGTGAAGCATTGGAATCTATAGCTAGTGTCACAGGAATGGTTCAAAACATAGACAGTAAGAGGAGTCAGTTTACTTGTACTTAAGTCGGCATTGTGCCTTTTGTATTTAATTCCGATGCAATTTCTGTGTATCATCGTCAATACGACGGTCAGAGGGATACAGTGAACCTGAAGTGGAGCTTCGGAATCTATAACTAGTGTCACAGGAATGGTTCAAAACATAGACAGTAAGAAGAGTCAGTCTTCTTGCACCTAAGTCAGCATTGTGCCTTTTATATTCAATTCCGATGCAATTTCCTTGTTTCATCGTCATTAAGAAGGTCAGAGGGTTACAGTAAACCTGAAGTGAAGCATCGGAATCTATAACTAGTGTCACACAAATGGTTCAAATCATAGACAGTAAGAAGAGTCAGTTTACTTTTACTTAAGTCGGCATTGTGCTTTTTGTATTTAATTCCGATGCAATTTCTGTGTTTCATCGTCAATACAAAGGTCAGAGGGATACAGTAAACCTGAAGTGAAGCATCGCAATCTATAACTAGTGTCACAGGAATGGTTCAAAACATAGACAGTATGAAGAATCAGTTTTCTTGATTCAGTACAATAAGTCGGCATTGTGCCTTTTCTATTTAATTCCGATGCAATTTCTGTGTTTCATCGTCAACAAGAAGGTCAGAGGGATACAGTAAACCTGAAGTGAAGTATCGGAATCTATAACTAGTGTCACAGGAATGGTTCAAAACATAGACAGTAGGAAGAGTCAGTTTACTTGTACTTAAGTCGGCATTGTGCCTTTTGTATTTAATTCCGATGCAATTTCTGTGTGTCATCGACAATAAGAATGTCAGAGGGATACAGTAAACCTGAAATGAAGCATCGGAATCTATAACTAGTGTCACTGAAATGGTTCAAAACATAGACAGTAAGAAGAGTCAATTTACTTGTAGTTAAGTCGGCATTGTGCCTTTTGTATTTAATTCCGATGCTATTTCTGTGTCTCATCGTCAATACGACGGTCAGAGGGATACAGTGAACCTGAAGAGAAGCATCGTAATCTATAACTAGTGTCACAGAAATGGTTCAAAACATAGACAGTAAGAAGAGTCAGTCTACTTGTACTTAAGTCGGCATTGTGCCTTTTGTATTCAATTCCGATGCAATTTCTGTGTTTCATCGTCCATAAGAAGGTCAGAGAGTTACAGTAAACCTGAAGTGAAGTATCGGAATCTATAACTAGTGTCACACAAATGGTTCAAATCATAGACTGTAAGAAGAGCTAGTTTACTTGTACTTAACTCGACATTGTGCATTTTGTATTTAATTCCGATGCAATTTCTGTGTTTCATCGTCAATAATAAGGTCAGAGGGATACAGTAAACCTGAAGTGAAGCATCGCAAACTATAACTAGTGTCACAGGAATGGTTCAAAACATAGACATTATGAAGAATCAGTTTTCTTGACCTTAAGTCGGCATTGTGCCTTTTCTATTTCATTATGATGCAATTTCAGTGTTTCGTCGTCAGTATGAAGGTCCAAGGGATACAGTAAACCTGAAGTCAAGCATCGGAAACTAAAACTGGTCTCACAGGAAATGTTCAAAACATAGACAGTAAGAAGAGCCGGTCTTCTTGTACTTGAGTGTGCATTGTGCCTTTTGTAATTACTTCCGATGCAATTTCTGTGTTTGACCGTCAATAAAAAGCTGAGTGGGATACAGTACACCTGAAGTGATGCATCGGAATCTATAACTAGTCTCACAGGAATGGTTCAAAACATAGACCGTAAGAAGAGTCAGTTTTCATGTACTTTTGTCGGCATTTTGGTTTTTCTATTTAATTCCGATGCAGTTTCTGTGTTTCGTCGTCAATAAGAATGGCCCAAGGGATATAGTAAACCTGAAGAGAAGCATTGAAATCTAAAACCGGTCTCACAGGAAAGGTTCAAAACATAGACAGTAAGAGGAGCCAGTCTTCTTGTACTTGAGTCGGCATTGTGCTTTTCTATTTAACTCCGATGCAATTTCTGTGTTTCGTCGTCAATAAGAATGTAAGAGGGATACAGAGAACCTGAAGTGAAATATCGGAATCAATAACTAGTGTCACAGGAATGGTTCAGACATAGACAGTAAGAAGAGTCAGTTTCCGTTTGCTTAAGTCGGCATTGTACCTTTTCTATTTAATTCCGATGCAATTTCTGTGTTTCGTCGTCAATAAGAAGGTCCAAAGGATACAGTAAACCTGTAGTGAAGCATCGGAATCTAAAACCTGTCTCACAGGAAAGGTTCAAAACATAGACAGTAAGAAGAGCCAGTCTTCTTGTACTAGAGTCGCCATTGTGCCTTTTGTATTTAATTCCGATGCAATTTCTGTGTTTAATCGTCAATAAGAAAGTCAGAGGGATACAGTACACCTGAAGTGATGCATCGGAATCTATAACTAGTCTCACAGGAATGGTTCAAAGCATAGACAGTAAGAAGAGTCAGTTTTCATGTACTTAAGTCGGCATTTTGCCTTTTCTATTTAATTCCGATGCAGTTTCCGTGTTTCGTCGTCAAAAAGAAGGTCCAAGGGATACAGTTAAGCTGAAGTGAAGCTTTGGAATCTAAAGCCGGTCTCACAGGAAATTTTCAAAACATAGACAGTAAGAAGAGCCAGTCTTCTTGTACTTGTGTCGGCCTTGTGCATTTTGTATTTAATTCCGACACTATTTTTGTGTTTCCTGGTTAATAAGAAGGTCATAGGGATACAGTAAACCGGCAGTGAAACATCGGAATCTGTAACTAATGTCACAGGAATGGTTCAAAACATAGACAGCAAGAAGAGTCAGTTTTCTTGTACTTAAGTCGGCATTGTGCCTTTTGTAATTAATTCCGATGTAATTTCTGTGTTTCATCGTCAATAAGATGGTCAGAGGGATACAGTAAACCTGAAGTGAAGCATCGGAATCTATAACTAGTGTCACAGGAATGGTTAAAACCATAGACAGTTAGAAGAGTCAGTTTTCCAGTACTTAAGTCGGCATTGTGCCTTTTCTATTTAATTCCGATGCAATTTCTGTGTTTTTTCGTCAGTAAGAAGGTCGGAGGGATACAGTAAACCTGAAGTGAAACATCGGATTCAATAACTAGTGTCACAGGAATGGTTCAAAACATAGACAGTAAGAAGAGTCAGTTTTCTTGTACTTTTGTCGGCAATGTGCCATTTGTATTTAATTCCGATGCAATTTCTATGTTACATCGTCAATAAGAAGGTCCAAGGGATACGGTAAACATGAAGCCAAGCATCGGTATCTAATACTGGTCTCACAGGAAAGGTTCAAAGCATAGACTGTAAGAAGAGTCAGTTTTCTTATAATTAAGTCGGCATTGTGCCTTTTGTATTTAATTCCGATGCAATTTCTGTGTTTCATGGTCAATAAGACGGTCAGAGGGATACAGTAAACGTGAAGTGAAGCGTCGGAATCTATAACTAGTGTCACAGGAGTGGTTCAAAACATAGTCAGTAAGAAGAGCCAGTTATCTTGTACTTTCGTCGGCATTGTGCTTTTCTTTTTAATTCCGATGAGATTGCTGTGTTTCGTCGTTAATAAGGAGGTCCAAGGGATACAGTAAACCTGAAGTGAAGCATCGGAAACTATAACTAGTGTCACAGGAACGGTTCAAACATAGACAGTAAGAAGAGTCAGTTTTCTTTAACTTAAGTCGGCATTGTGCCTTTTGAATTTAATTTTCGATGCAATTTCTGTGTTTCATCGTCAATAAGAAGGTCGGAGGGATACAGTAAACCTGAAGTGAAGCATCGGAATCTGTACCAAGTGTCACAGGTATGGTTCAAGACATAGACAGTAAGAAGAGTAAGTCTCCGTGTGCTTAAGTCGGCATTGTGCATTTTCTATGTAATTCCGATGCAATTTCTGTGTTTCGTCGTCAATACGAAGGTCGGAGGGATACGGTAAAACTGCAGTGAAGCATCGGAATCTATAACTAAAGTCACGGGAATGGTTCAAACATAGACAGTAAGGAGAGTCAGTTTTCATGTACTTTTGTCGGCATTGTGGTTTTTCTATTTAATTCCGATGCAGTTTCTGTGTTTCGTCGTCAATAAGAATGGCCCAAGGGATATAGTAAACCTGAAGAGAAGCATTGAAATCTAAAACCGGTCTCACAGGAAAGGTTCAAAACATAGACAGTAAGAGGAGCCAGTCTTCTTGTACTTGAGTCGGCATTGTGCTTTTCTATTTAACTCCGATGCAATATCTGTGTTTCGTCGTCAATAAGAAGGTCAGAGGGTTACAGTGAACCTGAAGTGAAATATCGGAATCTATAACTAGTGTCACAGGAATGTTTCAAACATAGACAGCAAGAAGAGTCAGTGTCCGTGTGCTTAAGTCGGCATTGTACCTTTTCTATTTAATTCCGATACAATTTCTGTGTTTCGTCGTCAATAAGAAGGTCCAAGGGATACAGTAAACCTGTAGTGAAGCATCGGAATCTGAAACCTGTCTCACAGGAAAGGTTCAAAACATAGACAGTAAGATAAGCCAGTCTTCTTGTACTAGAGTCGCCATTGTGCCTTTTGTATTTAATTCCGATGCGATTTCTGTGTTTCATCGTCAATAAGAAGGTCAGAGGGATACAGTAAACCTGAAGTGATGCATCTGAATCCATAACTAGTCTCACAGGAATGGTTCAAAACATAGACAGTAAGAAGAGTCAGTTTTCATGTACTTAAGTCGGCATTTTGCCTTTTCTATTTAATTCTGATGCAGTTTCCGTGTTTCGTCGTCAAAAAGAAGGTCCAAGGGATACAGTAAACCTGAAGCGATGCATCGGAATCTAAAAACCGGTCACACAGGAGAGGTTCTAAATATAGACAGTAAGAAGAGCCAGTCTTCTTGTACTAGAGTCGGCATTGTGCCTTTTGTATTTAATTTTGATGCAATTTCTGTGTTTCATCGTCAATAAGAAGGTCAGAGGGATACAGTAAACCTGAAGTGAAGCATCGGAATCTATAACAAGTGTCACAGGAATGGTTCAAAACATAGACAGTAAGAAGAGTAAGTTTTCGTGTGCTTAAGTCGGCATTGTGCCTTTTCTATTTAATTCCGAGGCAATGTCTGTGTTTCGTCGTCAATACGAACGTCGGAGGGATACAGTAAACCTGAAGTGAAGCATCGGAATCTATAACTAAAGTCACGGGAATGGTTCAAAACATAGACAAGTAAGGAGAGTCAGTTTTCTTGTACTTAGGTCGGCATTGTGCCTTTTGTATTTAATCCCGATGCAATTTCTGTGTTTCATCGTCAATAAGAAGGTCCAAGATATACATTAAACCTGAAGTCAAGCATCGAAATCTAAAACTGGTCTCACAGGAGAGGTTCAAAACATAGACAGTGAGAAGAGCCAGTTGTCTTGTACTTGAGTCGTTATTGTGCCTTTTGTATTTAATTCCGATGCATTTTCCGTGTTTCATCGTCAATAAGAAGGGCTGAGGGATACAGTAAACCTGAAGTGAAGCATCGGAATCGATACTAGTGTCACAGGAGTGGTTCAAAACATAGACAGTAAGAAGAGTCAGTTTTCTTGTACTTAAGTCGGCATTGTGCTTTTCTATTTAATTCCGATGCAATTTCTGTGTTTCGTCGTCAATAAGAAGGTCCAAGGGATACAGTAAACCTGAAGTGAAGCATCGGAATCTATAACTAGTGTCACAGGAAAGGTTCAAACATGGACAGTAAGTAGAGTCAGTCTTCTTGTACTTAAGTCGGCATTGTGCTTTTCTATTTAATTCCGATGCAATTTCTGCGTTTCATGGTCAATAAGACGGTCAGAGGGATACAGTAAACCTCAAGTGAAGCATCGGAATCTATTACTAGTGTCACAGGAGTGTTTCAAAACATAGATAGTAAGAAGAGTCACTTTCCTTGTACTTAAGTCGGCATGGTGCTTTTCTATTTAATTCCGATGCTATTTCTGTGTTTCGTCCTCAATGAGAAGGTCCAAGGGATACTGTAAACCTGAAGTGAAGCATCGGAATCTATGACTAGTGTGTCAGGAATGGTTAAAAACATAGACCATAAGAAGAATCAGTTTTCTTGTACTTAAGTCGGCATTGTGCCTTTTGTATTTCATTCTGATGCAATTTCTGTGTTTCATCGTCAATAAGATGGTGAGAGGGATACAGTAAACCTGAAGTGAAACATCGGAATCTATAACTAGTGTCACAGGAGTGGTTCAAACATAGTCTGTAAGAAGAGTCTGTTTTCTTGTACTTTAGTCGGCATTGTGCTTTTCTATTTAACTCCGATGCAATTTCTGTGTTTCGTCGTCAATAAGAAGGTCCAAGGGATACAGTAAACCTGAAGCGAAGCATCGGAATCTAGAACCGGTCTCACAGGAAAGGTTCAAAATATAGACAGTAAGAAGAGGCAGTCTTCTTTTACTAGAGTCATCATTGTGCCTTTAGTATTTACTTTCGATGCAATTTCTGTGTATCATCGTCAATAAGAAGGTCAGAGGGATACAGTAAACCTGAAGTGAAGCATCGGAATCTATAACTAGTGTCACAGGAGTTGTTCAAAACATAGTCAGTAAGAAGAGTCAGTTTTCTTGTACTTTAGTCGGCCCTGTGCTTTTCTATTTAATTCCGATGCAATTTCTGTGTTTCGTCGTTAATAAGGAGGTCCAAGGATACAGTAAACGTGAAGTGAAGCATCGGAATCTATAACTAGTGTCACAGGAATGGTTCAAACATAGACAGTAAGTAGAGTCAGTCTTCTTGTACTTAAGTCGGCATTGTGCCTACTGTTTGTATTCCATTTGCAATTACCGTGTTTCATCGTCAATAAGAAGGTCAAAGGGATACAGTAAACCTGAAGTGAAGCATCGGAATCTTTAACTAGTGTCATAGGAGTGATTCGAAACATAGACAGTAAGAAGAGTCAGTTTTCTTGTACTTAAGTCGGCATTGTGCTTTTGTATTTAATTCCGATGCTATTTCTGTGTTTCGCAGTCTATAAGAAGGTCCAAGGGATACAGTAAACCTGAAGTGAAGCATCGGAATCTATAACTAGTGTCACAGGAATGGTTCAAACTTCGACAGTAAGAAGAGTCAGTTTTCTTGTACTTAAGTCGCCATTGTACCTTTTCTATTTAATTCTGATGGAATTTCTGTGTTTCGTCGTCAATAAGAATGTCCAAGGGATACAGTAAAGCTGAAGCGAAGCATCGGAATCTAAAACCGGTCCCACAGGAGAGGTTCTAAATATAGACAGTAAGAAGAGCCAGTCTTCTTGTACTAGAGTTGGCATTGTGCCTTTTGTATTTAATTTTGATGCAATTTTCTGTGTTTCATCGTCAATAAGAAGGTCAGAGGGATACCGTAACCCAGAAGTGAAGCATCGGAATCTATAACAAGTGTCACAGGAATGGTTAAAACATAGACAATAAGAAGAGTAAGTTTCCGTGTGCTTAAGTCGGCATTGTGCCTTTTGTATTTAATTCCGATGCAATTTCCGTGTTTCATCGTCAATATGAAGGGCAGAGGGATACAGTAAACCTGAAGTGAAGCATCGGAATCTATAACTAGTGTCACAGGAGTGGTTCAAAACATAGACAGTAAGAAGAGTCACTTTTCTTGTACTTAAATCGGCATTGTGCTTTTCTATTTAATTCCGATGCTATATCTGTGTTTCGTCGTCAATAAGAAGGTCCAAGGGATACAGTAAACGTGAAGTGAAGCATCGGAATCTATAACTAGTGTCACAGGAATGGTTCAAACTTAGACAGTAAGTAGAGTCAGTCTTCTTGTACTTAAGTCGGCATTGTGCCTACTGTTTGTATTCCTTTGCAATTACCGTGTTTCATCGTCAATAAGAAGGTCAAAGGGATACAGTAAACCTGAAGTGAAGCATCGGAATCTATAACTAGTGTCACAGGAATGGTTCAAACTTCGACAGTAAGAAGAGTCAGTTTTCTTGTACTTAAGTCGCCATTGTACCTTTTCTATTTAATTCTGATGGAATTTCTGTGTTTCGTCGTCAATAAGAAGGTCCAAGGGATACAGTAAAGCTGAAGCGAAGCATCGGAATCTAAAACCGGTCTCACAGGAGAGGTTCTAAATATAGACAGTAAGAAGAGCCAGTCTTCTTGTACTAGAGTCGGCATTGTGCCTTTTGTATTTAATTTTGATGCAATTTCTGTGTTTCATCGTCAATAAGAAGGTCAGAGGGATACCGTAAACCAGAAGTGAAGCATCGGAATCTATAACAAGTGTCACAGGAATGGTTAAAACATAGACAATAAGAAGAGTAAGTTTCCGTGTGCTTAAGTCGGCATTGTGCTTTTTGTATTTAATTCCGATGCAATTTCCGTGTTTCATCGTCAATATGAAGGGCAGAAGGATACAGTAAACCTGAAGTGAAGCATCGGAATCTATAACTAGTGTCACAGGAGTGGTTCAAAACATAGACAGTAAGAAGAGTCACTTTTCTTGTACTTAAATCGGCATTGTGCTTTTCTATTTAATTCCGATGCTATATCTGTGTTTCGTCGTCAATAAGAAGGTCCAAGGGATACAGTAAACATGAAGTGAAGCATCGGAATCTATAACTAGTGTCACAGGAATGGTTAACAACATAGACCGTAAGAGGAATCAGTTTTCTTGTACTTAAGTCGGCATTGTGCCTTTTGTACTTCATTCCGATGCAATTTCTGTGTTTCATCGTCAATACGAAGGTGAGAGGGATACAGTAAACCTGAAGTGAAGCATCGGAATTTATAACTAGTGTCACAGGAATGGTTCAAAACATAGGCAGTAAGAAGAGTCAGTTTACTTGTACTTAAGTCGACATTGTGCCTTTTCTATTTAATTCCGATGCAATTTCTGTGTTTCGTCGTCAATAAGTAGGTCCAAGGGATACAGTAAACCTGAAGCGAAGCATCGGAATCTAGAACCGATCTCAC
This sequence comes from Schistocerca piceifrons, assembly GCF_021461385.2. Classification (NCBI taxonomy): domain Eukaryota; kingdom Metazoa; phylum Arthropoda; class Insecta; order Orthoptera; family Acrididae; genus Schistocerca; species Schistocerca piceifrons. Next base: position 1,132,698,477 of record NC_060139.1, read on the forward strand.
ACGAAAGGTTCAAAATATATACAGCAAGAAGAGGCAGTCTTCTTTTACTAGAGTCATCATTGTGCTTTAGTATTAAATTTCGATGCAATTTCTGTGTTTCATCGTCAATAAGAAGGTCAGAGGGATACAGTAAACCTGAAGTTAAGCATGGGAATCTATAACTAGTGTCACAGGAATGGTTAGAAACATAGACAGTAAGAAGAGTCAGTTTCCTTGTACTTAAGTCGGCATTGTGCCTTTTCTATTTAATTCCGATGCAATTTCAGTGTTTCGTCGTCAATAAGAAGGTCCAAGGGATGCAGTAAACAAGAAGTGAAGCATCGGAATCTAAAACCGGTCTCACAGGAAAGGTTCAAATCATAGACAGTAAGAAGAGCCAGTCTTCTAGAGCTTGAGTCGGCATTGTGCCTTTTGTATTTAATTCCGATGCAATTTCTGTGTTTCATCGTCAATAAGAAGGTCAGAGGGATACAGTAAACCTGAAGTGAAGCATCGGAATCTATAACAATTGTCACAGGAATGGTTCAAAACATAGACAGTAAGATGAGTCAGTTTCCGTGTGCTTATGTCGGCATTGTGCATTTTCTATTTAATTCCGGTGGAATTTCTGTGTTTCGTTGTCAATAAGAAGGTCCTAGGGATACAATAACCTGTAGTGAAGCATCGGTATCTAAAACCGGTCTCACAGGAAAGGTTCAAAACATAGACAGTAAGAAGAGCCAGTCTTCTTGTACTAGAGTCGGCATTGTGCCTTTGTTATTTAATTCCGATGCAATTTCTGTGTTTCATCGTCAATATGAAGGTCAGAGCTATACAGTAAACCTGAAGTGAACCATCGGAATCTATAACTAGTGTCACAGGAATGGTTCAAAACATAGCCAGTAATAGGAGTCAGTTTCCGTGTGCTTAAGTCGGCATTGTGCCTTTTGTATTTAATTCCGATGCAATATCTGTGTTCCATCGTCAATACGAAGGTCCAAGGGACTCTGTAAACCTGAAGTCAAGCATCGGAATCTTAAACTGGTCTCACAGGAAAGGTTCAAAACATAGACAGTAAAAAGAGCCAGTCTTCTTGTACTTGTGTCGGCATTGTACCTTTTCTATTTAATTCCGATGCAATTTCTGTGTTTCGACGTCTATAAGAAGGTCCAAGGTATACAGTAAACCATGAAGCGAAGCATCGGAATCTAAAACCGGTCTCACAGGAAAGGTTCAAAATATAGACAGTAAGAAGAGCCAGTCTTCTTGTACTAGAGTCGGCATTGTGCCTATTGTATTTAATTTCGATGCAATTTCTGTGTTTCATCGTCAATAAGAAGGTCAGAGGGACACAGTAAACCTGAAGTGAAGCATTGGAATCTATAACTAGTGTCACAGGAATGGTTCAAAACATAGACAGTAATAAGAGTCAGTTTCCGTGTGCTTATGTCGGCATTGTGCCTTTTCTATTTAAATCCGATGCAATTTCTGTGCTTCGTCGTCAATAAGAAGGTCCAAGGGATACAGTAAACCTGTAGTGAAGCATCGGAATCTAAAACCGGTCTCACAGGAAAGGTTCAAATTATAGACAGTTAATTCTTGTACTAAAGTCGGCATTGTGCCTTTTGTATTTAATTCCGATGCAATTTCTGTGTTTCATCGTTAATAAAAAGGTCAGAGTGTTACAGTAAACCGGAAGTGAACCATCGGAATCTGTAACTAGTGTCACAGGAATGGTTCAAAACATAGACAGTAAGAAGATTCAGTCTTCTTGTACTTAAGTTGGCATTGTGCCTTTTGTTTGTATTCCGATGCAATATCTGTGTTTCATCGACATTAAGAAGGTCAGAGCGATACAGTATACCTGAAGTGAAGCATCGGAATCTGTAACTAGTGTCACAGGAATGGTTGAAACATAGACAGTGAGAAGAGTCAGTTTTCTTGTACCTTAGTCGGCATTGTGCCTTTTCAATTTACTTCCGATGCAATTTCTGTGTTTCGTCGTCAATAAGAAGGTCTAAGGGATACAGTAAACCTGAAGCGAAGCATCGGAATCTAAAACCGGTCTCTCAGGAAAGGTTCAGAATATAGACAGTAAGAAGTGCCAGTCTTCTTGTACTAGAGTCGGCATTGTGCCTTTTGTGATTCATCGTCAATAAGAAGGTCAGAGGGATACAGTAAACCTGAAGTGAAGCATCGGAATCTATAACTAACTTCACAGGAATGGTTTAAAACATAGACAGTAAGAAGAGTCAGTTTTCTTGTACTTAAGTCTGCATTGTGTCTTTTGTAATTAATTCCGATGCAATTTCTGTGGTTCATCGTCAATAAGAAGGTCAGAGGGATAGAGTAAACCTGAAGTGAAGCATCGGAATCTAAAACTAGTGTCACAGGAATTGTTAAAATCATAGTCAGTAAGAAGAGTCAGTTTTCTTGTACTTAAGTTGGCATTTTGCCTTTTCTATTTAATTACGATGCAATTTCTGTGTTTCATCGTCAATAAGAAGGTCGGAGGGATACAGTAAACCTGAAGAGAAGCATCGGAATCTATAACTAGTGTCACAGGAGTGGTTCAAAACATAGTCAGTAAGAAGAGTCAGTTTTCTTGTACTTTAGTCGGCATTGTGCTTTTCTATTTTAATTCCGATGCAATTTCTGTGTTTCGTCGTTAATAAGGAGGTCCAAGGGATACAGTAAACGTGAAGTGAAGCATCGGAATCTATAACTAGTGTCACAGGAATGGTTCAAACTTAGACAGTAAGAAGAGTCCAGTTTTCTTGTACTTAAGTCGGCATTGTACCTTTTTCTATTTAATTCCGATGCAATATCTGTGTTCCATCGTCAATAACAAGGTCCAAGGGATTCTGTAAACCTGAAGTCAAGCATCGGAATCTTAAACTGGTCTCACAGGAAAGGTTCAAAACATAGACAGTAAAAAGAGCCAGTCTTCTTGTACTTATGTCGGCATTGTACCTTTTCTATTTAATTCCGATGCAATTTCTGTGTTTCGACGTCTATAAGAAGGTCCAAGGGATACAGTAAACCTGAAGCGAAGCATCGGAATCTAAAACCGGTCTCACAGGAAGGTTCAAAATATAGACAGTAAGAAGAGCCAGTCTTCTTGTACTAGAGTCGGCATTGTGCCTATTGTATTTAATTTCGATGCAATTTCTGTGTTTCATCGTCAAAAAGAAGGTCGGAGGGACACAGTAAACCTGAAGTGAAGCATTGGAATCTATAACTAGTGTCACAGGAATGGTTCAAAACATAGACAGTAATAAGAGTCAGTTTCCGTGTGCTTATGTCGGCATTGTGCCTTTTCTATTTAAATCCGATGCAATTTCTGTGCTTCGTCGTCAATAAGAAGGTCCAAGGGATACAGTAAACCTGTAGTGAAGCATCGGAATCTAAAACCGGTCTCACAGGAAGGTTTCAAATTATAGACAGTTAATTCTTGTACTAAAGTTGGCATTGTGCCTTTTGTATTTAATTCCGATGCAATTTCTGTGTTTCATCGTTAATAAAAAGGTCAGAGGGTTACAGTAAACCGGAAGTGAACCATCGGAATCTGTAACTAGTGTCACAGGAATGGTTCAAAAACATAGACAGTAAGAAGATTCAGTCTTCTTGTACTTAAGTTGGCATTGTGCCTTTTGTTTGTATTCCGATGCAATATCTGTGTTTCATCGACATTAAGAAGGTCAGAGCGATACAGTATACCTGAAGTGAAGCATCGGAATCTGTAACTAGTGTCACAGGAATGGTTGAAACATAGACAGTGAGAAGAGTCAGTTTTCTTGTACCTTAGTCGGCATTGTGCCTTTTCAATTTACTTCCGATGCAATTTCTGTGTTTCGTCGTCAATAAGAAGGTCCAAGGGATACAGTAAACCTGAAGCGAAGCATCGGAGTCTAAAACCGTCTCACAGGAAAGGTTCAGAATATAGACAGTAAGAAGTGCCAGTCTTCTTGTACTAGAGTCGGCATTGTGCCTTTTGTGATTCATCGTCATTAAGAAGGTCAGAGGGATACAGTAAACCTGAAGTGAAGCATCGGAATCTATAACTAACTTCACAGGAATGGTTTAAAACATAGACAGTAAGAAGAGTCAGTTTTCTTGTACTTATGTCTGCATTGTGTCTTTTGTAATTAATTCCGATGCAATTTCTGTGGTTCATCGTCAATAAGAAGATCAGAGGGATAGAGTAAACCTGAAGTGAAGCATCGGAATCTAAAACTAGTGTCACAGGAATTGTTAAAATCATAGACAGTAAGAAGAGACAGTTTTCTTGTACTTAAGTTGGCATTGTGCCTTTTCTATTTAATTCCGACGATGCAATTTCTGTGTTTCATCGTCAATAAGAAGGTCGGAGGGATACAGTAAACCTGAAGAGAAGCATCGGAATCTATAACTAGTGTCACGGGAATGGTTCAAAACATAGACAGTAATAAGAGTCAGTTTTCTTGTACTTATTTTCGGCATTGTGCCTTTTGTATTTAATTCCGAATCAATTTCTGTGTTTCATCGTCAATAAGAAGGTCCAACGGATACGTTAAACCTCACGTCAAGCATCGGAGTCTAAAACTGGTCTCACAGGAGAGGTTCAAAACATAGACAGTAAGAAGAGCCAGACTTCTTGTACTTGAGTCGTTATTGTGCCTTTTGTATTTAATTCCGATGCAATATCTGTGTTTCATCGTGCAGTAAGAAGGTCAGAGGGATACACTAAACCTGAAGTGAAGCATCGGAATCTATAACTAGTGTCACAGGAATAAATCAAAACATAGAGAGTAAGAGAAGCCAGTTTTCGTGTACTTAAGTCGGCATTGTCCCTTTTGTATTTAATTCCGATGCAATTTCTATGTTTCATGGTCAATAAGACGGTCAGAGGGATACAGTAAACCTGAAGTGAATCATCAGAATCTATAACTAGTGTCACAGGAGTGGTTCAAAACATAGACAGTAAGAAGAGCCAAGTTTTTCTTGTACTTAAGTCGGCATTGTGCTTTTCTATTTAATTCCGATGCAATTTCTGTGTTTCATGGTCAATAAGACGGTCGGAGGGATACAGTAAACCTGAAGTGAGCATCGGAATCTATAACTAGTGTCACAGGAATGGTTAAAAACAAAAACAGTAAGATGAATCAGTTTTCTTGTACTTAAGTCGGCATTGTGCCTTTTGTATTTAATTCTGATGCAATTTTTGTGTGTCAATACGAGGGTCAGAGGTATACAGTAAACCTGAAGTGAAGCAACGGAATCTATAACTAGTGTCACAGGAATGGTTAAAACCATAACCAGTAAGAAGAGTCAGTTTTCTTGTACTTAAGTCGGCATTGTGATTTTTCTGTCTAATTCCGATGCAATATCTGTGTTTCATCATCAATAAGAAGGTCGGAGGGGTACAGTAAACCTGAAGTGATGCATCAGAATCTATAACTAGTGTCACAGGAATGGTTCAAAACATAGACAGTAAGAAGAGTCAGTTTTCTTGTACTTGAGTCTGCATTGTGCCTTATGTATCTAATTCCGATGCAATATCTGTGTTCCATCGTCAATATGAAGGTCCAAGGGATTCAGTAAACCTGAAGTCAAGCATCGGAATCTTAAACTGGTCTCACAGGAAAGGTTCAAAACATAGACAGTAAGAAGAGCCAGTCTTCTTGTACTTGAGTCGGCATTGTGCCTTTTGTATTAATTCCGATGCAATTTCTGCGTTTCATCGTCAATAAGAAGGTCAGAGGGATACAGTAAACCTGGAATGAAGCATCGGAATCCATAACTTGTGTCACAGGAATGGATCAAAACATAGACAATAAGAAGAGTCAGTTTTCTTATAATTAAGTCGGCATTGTACCTTTTGTATTTAATTCCGATGCAATTTCTGTGTTTCATCGTCAATAAGAAGGTGAGAGGGATACAGTAAACCTGAAGTGAAGCATCGGAATCTATAACTAGTGTCACAGGAATGGTTCAAAACATAGTCAGTAAGAAGAGTCTGTTTTCTTGTACTTAAGTCGGCATTGTGCGTTTTCTATTTAATTCCGATGCAGTTTCTGTGTTTCTTCGTCAATAAGAAGGTCCAAGGGATACAGTAAACCTGAAGCGAAGCATCGGAATCTAAAACCGGTCTCACAGGAAAAGTTCAGAATATAGACAGTAAGAAGAGCCAGTCTTCTTGTACTAGAGTCGGCATTGTGCCTTTTGTATTTAATTCCGGTGCAATTTCTGCGTTTCAACGTCAAGAAGAAGGTCAGAGGGGTACAGTAAACCTGAAGTGAAGCATCGGAATCTATAACTAATGTCACAGGAATGGTTCAAATCATATACAGTAAGAGAAGTCAGTTTCCGTGTACTCATGTCGGCATTGTGCCTTTTCAATTTTATTCCGAAGCAGTTTCTGTGTTTCGGTCGTCAAAAGAAGGTCTAAGTGATACAGTAAACCTGAAGTGAAGCATCGGATTCTAAAACTGGTCTCACAGGAAAAGTTCAAAACATAGACAGTAAGAAGAGCCGGACTTCTTGTACTAGAGTCGGCATTGTGCCTTTTGTATTTATTTCCGATGCAATTTCTGTGTTTCATCGTCAATAAGAAGGTCCAAGCGATACAGTAAACCTGAAGTGAAGCATCGGAATCTAAAACTAGTGTCACAGGAATTGTTAAAATCATAGACAGTAAGAAGAGTCAGTTTTCTTGTACTTAAGTTGGCATTGTGCCTTGTCTATTTAATTCCGATGCAATTTCTGTTTTTCATCGTCTATAAGAAGGTCGGAGGGATACAGTAAACCTGAAGAGAAGCATCGGAATCTATAACTAGTGTCACGGGAATGGTTCAAAACATAGACAGTAATAAGAGTCAGTTTTCTTGTACTTATTTTCAGCATTGTGCCTTTTGTATTTAATTCCGAATCAATTTCTGTGTTTCATTGTCAATAAGAAGGTCCAACGGATACGTTAAACCTGACGTCAAGCATCGGAGTCTAAAACTAGTCTCACAGGAGAGGTTCAAAACATAGACAGTAAGAAGAGCCAGACTTCTTGTACTTGAGTCGTTATTGTGCATTTGTATTTAATTCCGATGCAATTTCTGTGTTTCATCGTCAGTAAGAAGGTCAGAGGGATACAGTAAACCTGAAGTGAAGCATCGGAATCTATAACTAGTGTCACTGGAATGAATCAAAGCATAGAGAGTAAGAGAAGCCAGTATTCGTGTACTTAAGTCGGCATTGTCCCTTTTGTATTTATTTCCGATGCAATTTCTGTGTTTCATGGTCAATAAGACGGTCAGAGGGATACAGTAAACCTGAAGTGAATCATCAGAATCTATAACTAGTGTCACAGGAGTGGTTCAAAGCATAGACAGTAAGAAGAGCCAGTTTTCTTGTACTTAAGTCGGCATTGTGCTTTTCTATTTAATTCCGATGCAATTTCTGTGTTTCATGGTCAATAAGACGGTCAGAGGGATACAGTAAACCTGAAGTGATGCATCGGAATCTAAAGTGTCACAGGAGTGGTTCAAAACATAGACAATAAGAAGAGCCAGTTTTCTTATACTTAAGTCGGCATTGTGCTCTTCTATTTAATTCCGATGCAATTTCTGTGTTTCGTCGTCAATAAGAAGGTCCAAGGGATACAGTAAACCTGAAGTAAGCATCGGAATCTATAACTAGTGTCACAGGAATGGTTAAAAACAAAAACAGTAAGATGAATCAGTTTTCTTGTACTTAAGTCGGCATTGTGCCTTTTGTATTTAATTCTGATGCAATTTTTGTGTTTCATCGTCAATACGAGGGTCAGAGGTATACAGTAAACCTGAAGTGAAGCAACGGAATCTATAACTAGTGTCACAGGAATGGTTAAAACCATAACCAGTAAGAAGAGTCAGTTTTCTTGTACTTAAGTCGGCATTGTGATTTTTCTGTTTAATTCCGATGCAATATCTGTGTTTCATCATCAATAAGAAGGTCGGAGGGGTACAGTAAACCTGAAGTGATGCATCGGAATCTATAACTAGTGTCACAGGAATGGTTCAAAACATAGACAGTAAGAAGAGTCAGTTTTCTTGTACTTGAGTCTGCATTGTGCCTTTTGTATGTAATTCCGATGCAATATCTGAGTTCCATCGTCAATATGAAGGTCCAAGGGATTCAGTAAACCTGAAGTCAAGCATCGGAATCTTAAACTGGTCTCACAGGAAAGGTTCAAAACATAGACAGTAAGAAGAGCCAGTCGTCTTGTACTTGAGTCGGCATTGTGCCTTTTGTATTTAATTCCGATGCAATTTCTGCGTTTCATCGTCAATAAGAAGGTCAGAGGGATACAGTAAACCTGAAATGAAGCATCGGAATCCATAACTTGTGTCACAGGAATGGATCAAAACATAGACAATAAGAAGAGTCAGTTTTCTTATAATTAAGTCGGCATTGTACCTTTTGTACTTAATTCCGACGCAATTTCTGTGTTTCATCGTCAATAAGAAGGTGAGAGGGTTACAGTAAACCTGAAGTGAAGCTTCGGAATCTATAACTAGTGTCACAGGAATGGTTCAAAACATAATCAGTAAGAAGAGTCAGTTTTCTTGTACTTAAGTCGGCATTGTGCGTTTTCTATTAATTCCGATGCAGTTTCTGTGTTTCTTCGTCAATAAGAAGGTCCAAGGGATACAGTAAACCTGAAGCGAAGCATCGGAATCTAAAACCGGTCTCACAGGAAAAGTTCAGAATATAGACAGTAAGAAGAGACAGTCTTCTTGTACTAGAGTCGGCATTGTGCCTTTTGTATTTAATTCCGGTGCAATTTCTGCGTTTCAACGTCAAGAAGAAGGTCAGGGGGGTACAGTAAACCTGAAGTGAAGCATCGGAATCTATAACTAATGTCACAGGAATGGTTCAAAACATATACAGTAAGAGAAGTCAGTTTCCGTGTACTCATGTCGGCATTGTGCCTTTTCAATTTTATTCCGAAGCAGTTTCTGTGTTTCGTCGTCAAAAGAAGGTCTAAGTGATACAGTAAACCTGAAGTGAAGCATCGGATTCTAAAACTGGTCTCACAGGAAAAGTTCAAAACATAGACAGTAAGAAGAGCCGGACTTCTTGTACTAGAGTCGGCATTGTGCCTTTTGTATTTATTTCCGATGCAATTTCTGTGTTTCATCGTCAATAAGAAGTTCCAAGCGATACAGTAAACCTGAAGTGAAGCATCGGATTCTAAAACTGGTCTCACAGGAAAGGTTCAAAACATAGACACTAAGAAGAGCCAGTCTTCTTGTACTTTAGTAGGCATTGAGCCTTTTTTATTTAATTTCGATGCAATTTCTGTGTTTCATCGTCAATACGACGGACAGAGGGATACGGTAAACCTGAAGTGAACCATCGGAATCTACAACTAGTATCACAGGAATGGTTCAAAGCATAGACAGTAAGAAGAGTCAGTTTTCTTGTAATTAAGTCGACATTGTGACTTTTCTATTTCCTTCCGATGCAGTTTCTGTGTTTCGTCGTCAATAAGAAGGTCAAAGGGATACAGTAAACCTGATGTGAAGCATCGGAATCTATAACTAGTGTCACAGGAATGGTTCAGAGCATAGACAGTAAGAAGAGTCAGTTTTCTTATACTTAAGTCGGCATTGTGCCTTTTGTATTTAATTCCGATGCAATTTCTGTGTTTGATCGTCAATAAGAAGGTCAAAGGGATACAGTAAACCTGTAGTGAAGCATCGGAATCTATAACTAGTGTCACAGGAATGGTTCAAAGAATAGACAGTCAGAAGCGTCAGTTTTCTTATACTTAGTCCGGCATTGTGCGTTTTGTATTTAATTCCGATGCATTTTCTGTGTTTCATCGTCAATACGAAGGTAAGAGGGATACAGTAAACTTGAAGCGATGCATCGGAATCTATAACTAGTGTCACAGGAATGGTTCAAAACTTAGATATTAGGTAGAGTCTGTTTTCTTGTACTTAAGTCGGCATTGTGCCTTTTCTATTTAATTCCGATGCAATTTCTGTGTTTTTCGTCGTCAATAAGAAGGTCCAAGGGATACAGTAAACCTGAAGTGAAGCATCGGAATCAAGTCGGCATTGTGCCTTTTCTATTTAGTTCCTATGCATATTCTGTGTTTCGTCGTCAATAAGAAGGTGCAATGGATACAGTAAACCTGAAGTCAAGCATCGGAATCTAAAACTGGTCTTACAGGAAAGGTTCAAAACATAGACAGTAAGAAGAGCCAGTCTTATTGTACTTGAGTCGGCATTGTACCTTTTGTATTTAATTCCAATGCAATTTCTGTGTTTCATCGTCAATAAGAAGGTCAGAGGGATACAGTAAACCTGAAGTGATGCATCGGAACCTATAACTAATGTCACAGGAATGGTTCAAATCATCGACAGTAAGAAGAGTTAGTTTTCTTGTAATTAAGTCGACATTGTGACTTTTCTATTTCCTTCCGATGCAGTTTCTGTGTTTCGTCGTCAATAACAAGGTCCAAGGGATACAGTAAACCTGAAGTGAAGGGTCGGAATCTAAAACCGGTATCACAGGAAAGGTTCAAAAGATAGACAGTAAGAAGAGCTAGTCTTCTTATACTTAGGTCCGCATTGTGCCTTTTGTATTTAATTCCGATGCAATTTCTGTGTCTTATCGTCAATAAGAAGATCAGAGGGATACAGTAAAGCTGAAGTCATTCATCGGAATCTATAACTATTGTCACAGTAATGGTTCAAACAAAGACGTAAGAAGAAGAGTCAGTTCTCTTGTACTTAAGTCGGTATTGGGCCGTTTCTATCTAATTCCGATGCAATTCCTGTGTTTCGTCGTCAATAAGAATGTCCAGGGGATACAGTACACCTGAAATGAAGTATCGGAATCTATAACTGGTGTCACACGAATGGTTCAAAACATAGACACCAAGAAGAGTCAGTTTTCCTGGACTTAAGTCGGCATTGTGCCTTTCCTATTTAATTGCAATGCATATTCTGTGTTTCGTCGTCAATAAGAAGGTCCAATGGATACAGTAACCCTGAAGTCAAGCATCGGAATCTAAAACTGGGCTTGCAGGTAAGGTTCAAATCATAGACAGTAAGAAGAGCCAATCTTCTTGTACTTGAGTCGGCATTGTGCCTTTTGTATTTAATTCCGATGCAATTTCTGTGTTTCATCGCCAATAAGAGGGTCAGAGGGATACAGTAAACCTGAAGTGAAGCATCGGAATCTATAACTAGTGTCACAGGAATGGTTGCAAACATACACAGTAAGAGGAGTCTGATTTCTTGTACTTAAGTCGGCATTGTGCCTTTTGTATTTAATTCCGATGCTATTTCTGTGATTCGTCGTCAATGAAAAGGTCCAAATGATACAGTAAACCTGAAGTGAAGCATCAGAATCTAAAACCGGTCTTACAGGAAAGGTTCAAAACATAGAAAGTAAGTAGAGCCAGTCTTCTTGTACTTGAGTCGGCATTGTGCCTTTTGTATTTAATTCTGATGCAATATCTGTGTTTCATCGTCAATAAGAGGGTCAGAGGGATACAGTAAACCTGAAGTGAAGCATCGGAATCTAGAACTAGTGTCACAGGAATGGCTCCAAACATAGACAGTAAGAAGAGTCAGTTTTCTTGTTCTTAAGTCGACATTGTGCCTTTGCTATTGAATTCCAATGCAATTTCCGGGTCTCGTCTTCGATAAGAAGGTCCAAGGGAAACAGTAAATCTGAAGTGAAGCATCGGAATCTAAAACCGGTCTCACAGGAAAGGTTCAAACATAGACAGTAAGAAGAGCCACTCTTCTTGTACTAGAGTCAACATTGTGCCTTTTGTATTTAATTCAGATGCGATTTCTGTGTTTCATCGTCAATATGAAGGTCAGAGGGATACAGTAAACCTGAAGAGAAGCATCGGAATCTATAACTAGTGTCACAGGAATGGTTCAAAACATAGAGAGTAAGAAGAGTAAGTCTTCTTGTACTTTACGCGGCATTGTGCCTTTTATTTGTATTCTGGTGCAATTTCTGTGTTTCATCGTCATTAAGAAGGTCAGAGGGATACAGTTAACCTCAAGTGAAGCATCGGAATCTGTAACTAGTGGCACAGGAATGGTTAAAAACATAGACAGTAAGAAGAGTCTGTTTTCTTGTTCTTCAGTCGGCATTGTGCCTTTTCAATTGAATTACGATGCAATTTCTGTATTTCGTCGTCTATAAGGAGGTCCAAGGAATACAGTAAACCTGAAGTGAAGCATCGGATTCTAAAACTGTTCTCACAGGAAAGGTTCAAAACATAGACAGTAAGAAGTGCCAGTCTTCTTGTACTTGAGTCGGCATTGTGCCTTTTTTTTTAATTCCGATGCAATTTCTGTGTTTCATCGTCAATAAGAGGGTCAGAGGGATACAGTAAACCTGAAGCGAAACATCGGAATCTATAACTAGTGTCACAGGAATGGTTAAAAACATACACAGCAAGAGGAGTCAGTTTTCTTGTACTTAAGTCGGCATTGTGCCTTTTGTATTTAATTCCGATGCAATTTCTGTGATTCGTCGTCAATGAAAAGGTCCAAGGGATACGGTAAACCTGAAGTGAAGCATCGGAATCTAAAACCGGTCTTACAGGATAGGTTCAAAACATAGAAAGTAAGTAGAGCCAGTCTTCTTGCACTTGAGTCGGCATTGTGCCTTTTGTATTTAATTCCGATGCAATTTCTGTGTTTCATCGTCAATAAGAGGGTCAGAGGGATACAGTAAACCTGAAGTGAAGCATCGTAATCTCTAAATAGTGTCACAGGAATGGTTCATAACATAGACAGTAAGAAGAGTCAGTTTTCTTGTACTTAAGTCGGCTGTGTTTTTTTGTATTTAATTCCGGTGCAATTTCTGTGTTTGATCGTCAATAAGACAGTCCAAGGGATACAGTAAACCAGAAGTGAAGCATCGGAATCAAGTTGGCATTGTGCCTTTTCTATTTAATTCCTATGCATATTCTGTGTGTCGTTGTCAAAAAGAAGGTCCAATGGATACAGTAAACCTGAAGTGAAGCATCGGAATCTAAAACTGGTCTTACAGGAAATGTTCAAAACATAGACAGTAAGAAGAGCCAGTCTTCTTGTACTTGAGTCGGCATTGTGCCTTTTGTATTTAATTCCGATGCAATTTCTGTTTTTCATCGTCAATAAGAAGGTCAGAGGGATACAGTAAACCTGAAGTGAAGCATCGGAATCTATAACTAGTGTCACAGGAATGGTTCAAAGCATAGACAGTAAGAACAGTTAGTTTTCTTATACTTAAGCCGGCATTGTTCCTTTTGTATTTAATTCCGATGCAATTTCTGTGTTTCATCGTCAATCAGAATGTCAGAGGGATACAGTAAACATGAAGTGATGCATCGGAACCTAAAACTATAGTCACAGGAATGGATCAAATCATAGACAGTAAGAAGAGTCAGTTTTCTTGTAATTAAGTCGACATTGTGCCTTTTCTATTTACTTTCTGATGCAGTTTCTGTGTTCCTTCGTCAATAAGAAGGTCCAAGGGATACAGTAAACCAGAAGTGAAGGGTCGGAATCTAAAACCGGTATCACAGGAATGGTTCAAAAGATAGACAGTAAGAAGAGCCAGTCTTCTTGTACTTGAGTCGGCATTGTGCCTTTTGTATTTAATTCCGATGCAATTTCTGTGATTCATCGTCAATAAGAAGGTCAGAGGGATACAATAAACCTGAAGAAAAGGATCGGAGTTCATAACTAGTGTCACAGGAATGGTTTAAAGCATAGACAGTAAGAAGAGTCAGTTTCCTTATACTTAGGTCCGCATTGTGCATTTTGCATTTAATTCCGAAGCAGTTTCTGTGTCTTATCGTCAATAAGAAGGTCAGAGGGATACAGTGAACCTGAAGTGATTCATCGGAATCTATAACTAGTGTCACAGTAATGGTTCAAAACATAGACGTAAGAAGAAGAGACAGTTCTCTTGTACTTAAGTCGGCATTGGGCCTTTTCTATTTAATTCCGATTCAATACCTGTGTTTCGTCGTCAATAAGAATGTCCAAGGGATACAGTACACCTAAAGTGAAGCATCGGAATCTAAAACCAATTTTACAGGAAAGGTTCAAATCATAGACAGTAAGAAGAGCCAGACGTCTTGTACTTGACCCTTCATTGTGCCTTTTGTATTAAATTCCGATGCAATTTCTGTGTTTCATCATCAATAAGACTGTCAGAGGGATACAGTAAACCTGAAGTGAAGCATCGGAATCTATAACTAGTGTCACAGGAATGGTTCAAAGCATAGACACTAAGAAGAGTCAGTTTTCCTGTACTTAAGTGGGCATTGTGCCTCTTCTATTTAATTCCAATGCATATTGTGTGTTTCGTCTTCAATACGAAGGTCCAATAGATACAGTAAACCTGAAGTCAAGCATCATAATCTAAAACTGCTTTGCAGGTAAGGTTCAAATCATAGACAGTAAGATGAGCCAGTCTTCTTGTACTTCAGTCGGCATTGTGCCTTTTGTATTTAATTCCGATGCAATTTCTGTGTTTCATCGTCAATAAGAGGGTCAGAGGGATACAGCAAACCTGAAGTGAAGTATCGGAATCTATAACTAGTGCCACAGGAATGGTTAAAAACATAGACAGTAAGAAGAATCAGTTTTCTTGTACTTATGTCGGCATTGTGTGTTTTGTATTTAATTCCGATGCAATTTCTATGTTTCATAGTCAATAAGAAGGTCAGAGGGATACAGTAAACCTAAAGTGAAACATCGGAATCTATGACTAGTGTCACAGGAATGGTCCAAAACATAGAAATTAAGTAGAGCCAGTCTTCTTTTACTTGAGTCGGCATTGTGCCTTTTGTATTTAATTCTGATGCAATATCTGTGTTTCATCGTCAATAAGAGGGTCAGAGGGATACAGTGAACCTGAAGTGAAGCATCGGAATCTAGAACTAGTGTCACAGGAATGGTTGAAACATAGGCAGTAGGAAGACTCAGTTTTCTTTTTCTAAAGTCGGCAATGTGCCTTTTCTATTTAATTCCGATGCAATTTCTGTGTTTCGTCGTCAATAAGAAGGTCCAATGGATACTGTAAACCTGAAGTCAAGCACCGGAATCTAAGACTGGTCTCACAGGAAAGGTTCAAAACATAGACAGTTAGAAGAATCAGTTTTCTTGAACTGAAGTCGGCATTGTGCCTTTTGTATTTAATTTCGATGCAATTTCTGTGTTTCATCGTCAATAAGAAGGTCAGAGGGATACAGTAACCCTGAAGTAAAGCATCGGAATCCATAACTAGTGTCACAGGAATGGTTCAAAACATAGACAGTAAGAAGAGTCAGTTTTCTTGTACTTAAGTTGGCATTGTGCCTTTTGTATTTAATTCCGATGCAATTTCTGTGTTTGATCGTCAATAAGAAGGCCCAAGGGATACAGTAAACATGAAGTGAAGCATCGGAATCTATAACTAGTGTCACAATAATGGTTCAAACCATAGACAGTAAGAAGAGTCAGTCTTCTTGTACTTAAGTCGGCATTGTGCCTTTTGTATTTAATTCCGATGCAATTTCTGTGTTTCATCGTCAATAAGAAGATCAGAGGGATACAGTAAACCTGAAGTGAAGCATCGGAATCTATAACTAGTGACACTGGAATGGTTCAAAACATAGACAGTAAGAAGAGTCAGTTTTCTTATACTTAAGTCGGCATAGTGCCTTTTGTATTTAATTCCGATGCAATTTCTGTGTTTCATCGTCAATAAGAAGATCAGGGGGATACAGTAAACCTGAAGTGAAGCATCGGAAACTATAACTAGTGTCACAGGAATGGTTCAAATCATAGACAGTAAGAAGAGTCAGTCATCTTGTACTTAAGTCGGCATTGTGCCGTTTCTATTTAATTCCGATGCAATTTCCGTGTTTCATCTTCAATAGGAAGGGCAGAGGGATACAGTAAACCTGAAGTGATGCTTCGGAATTAATAACTAGTGTCACAGGAATGGTTCAAAACATAGACTGCAAGAAGAGTCAGTTTTCTTGTTCTTAAGTCGGCATTGTGCCTTTTCAATTGAATTACGATGCAATTTCTGTGTTTCGTCGTCAATAAGAAGGTCAGAGGGATACAGTAAACCTCAAGTGAAGCATCGTAATCTGTAACTAGTGTCACAGGAATGGTTCAAAACATAGACTGTAAGAAGAGTCAGTTTTCTTGTTCCTAAGTCGGCATTGTGCCTTTTCAATTGAATTACGATGCAATTTCTGTGTTTCGTCGTCAACAAGAAGGTCCAAGGTATACAGTAAACCTGAAGTGAAGCATCGGATTCTAAAACTGTTCTCACACACTAGGTTCAAAACATAGACAGTAAGAAGAGCCAGTCTTCTTGTACTTGAGTCGGCATTGTGCCTTTTGTATGTAATTCCGATGCAATTTCTGTGTTTCATCGTCAATAAGAAGGTCAGAGGGATACCGTAAACCTGAAGTGAAGCACCGGAATCTATAACTAGTGTCACAGGAATGGTTCAAATCATAGACAGCAAGAACAGTCAGTTTACTTATGCTTAAGTCGGCATCGTGCGTTTTGTATTTAATGCCGATGCAATTTCTGTGTTTCATCGTCAATAAGAAGGTCAGAGGGATACAGTAAACCTGAAGTGAAGCATCTGAATCTATAACTAGTGGCACAGGAACGGTTAAGAACATAGACAGTAAGAAGAGTCAGTTGTCTTGTACTTAAGTCGACATTGTGCCTTTTGTATTTAATTCCGATGTAATTTCTGTGTTTCATCGTCAATAAGAAAATCCAAGGGATACAGTAAACCTGAAGTGAAGCATCGGAATATAGAATCGGTATCACAGGAAAGGTTCAAAGTATAGACAGTAAGAAAAGCCAGACTTCTTGTACTTGACTCTTCATTGTGCCTCGTGTATTTAATTCCGATGTAAATTCTGTGTTTCATCATCAATAAGGCTGTCAGAGGGATACAGTAAACCTGAAGTGAAGCATCGGAATCTATAACTAGTGTCACAGGAATGGTTCAAAAATAGCCACACAGAAGAGTCAGTTTTCTAGTACTTAAGTCGGCATTGTGCCTTTTCAATTTAATTATAATCCATATGCTGCGTTTCGTCCTCAATAAGAAGGTCCAATGGATACAGTAAACCTGAAGACAAGCATCGTAATCTAAAACTGGTCTTACCGAAAAGTTCAAAAGATAGACAGTAATAAGAGCCAGTCAACTTGTACTTGAGTCGGCATTGTGCCATTTGTATTTAATTCCGATGCAATTTCTGAGGTTCATCGTCAATAAGAAGGTCATAGGGATACAATAAAGCTGAAGTGAAGCATAGGAATCTATAACTAGTGCCACAGGGATGGTTCAAAGCATAGACAGTAAGAAGAGTCAGTTTTCTTATACTGAAGTCGGCAATATGCGATTTGTATTTAATTCCGATGCATTTTCTGTTTTTCATCGTCAATAAGAAGGTCAGAGGGATACAGTAAACCTGAAGTGATGCATCGGAATCTATGACTAGTGTCACAGGAATGGTTCGCAACATAGACAGTAAGAAGAGTCAGTCTTCTTGTACTTGAGTTGGCTTTGTGCCTCTTGTATTTATATGCAATGCAATTTTTATGTTTCATCGTCAACACGAAGGTAAAAGGGATACAGTAAAACTGAAGTGAAGCATCGGAATCTATAACTAATGTCACAAGAATGGTTCAAATCATAGACAGTAAGAAGAGTCAGTCTTCTGGTACTTAAGTCGGCATTGTGCCTTTTGTATTTAATTCCGTTACTATTTCTGTGTTTCATCGTCAATCAGAAGTTCAGAGGGATACAGAAAACCAGAAGTGATGCATCGGAACCTATAACAATTGTCACAGGAATGGTTCAAATCATAGACAGTAAGAAGAGTCAGTTATCTTGTAAATAAGTCGACATTGTGCCTTTTCTATTTACCTCCGATGCAGTTTCTGTGTTTCGTCGTCAATAAGAAGGTCCAAGGGATACAGTAAACCTGAAGTGAAGGGTAGGAATCTAAAACCTGTATCACAGGAAAGGTTCAAAAGATAGACTGCAAGAAGAGCCAGTCTTCTTGTACTTGAGTCGGCATTGTGCCTTTTGTATTTAATTCCGATGCAATTTCTGTGTTTCATCGTCAATAAGACGGACAGAGGGATACAGTAAACCTGAATTGAAGCATCGGAATCTATAACTAGTGTCACAGGAATGGTTAAATACATAGACAGTAAGAAAAATCAGTTTTCTTGTACTTATGTCGGCATTGCGTCATTTGTATTTAATTCCGATGCAATATCTGTGTTTCATCGTCAATAAGAAGGTCAGAGTGGTACAGTAAGCCTAAAGTGACGCATCGGAATCTATAACTAGTATCACAGGAATGGTTCAAAACATAGACAGTAAGAAGAGTCAGTTTTCTTGTACTTAAGTCGGCATTGTGCCTTTTATATTTAATTCCGATGCAATTTCAGTGTTTCGTCGTCAATAAGAAGGTCCAAGGGAAACAGTAAACCTGAAGTGAAGCATCGGAATCTAAAACCGGTCTTACAGGAAAGGTTCAAAGCATAGAAAGCAAGTAGAGCCAGTCTTCTTGTACTTGGGTCGGCATTGGGCCTTTTGTATTTAATTCTGATGTAATATCTGTGTTTCATCGTCAATAAGTGGGTCCAAGGGATACTGTAAACCTGAAGTGAAGCATCTGAATCTAGAACTAGTGTCACAGGAATGGTTCAAACATAGACAGTAAGAAGACTCAGTTTTCTTGTTCTAAAGTCGGCATTGTGCATTTTCTATTTAATTCCGATGCAATTCATGTGTTTGATCGTCAATAAGAAGGTCCAAGGGATACAGTAAACATGAAGTGAAGCATCGGAATCTATAACTAGTGTCACAGGAATGGTTCAAAGCATAGACAGTAAGAAGAGTCAGTCTTCTTGTACTTAAGTCGGCATTGTGCCTTTTGTATTTAATTCCGATGCAATTTCTGTGTTTCATCGTCAATAAGAAGATCAGAGGGATACAGTAAACCTGAAGTGAAGCATCGGAATTTATAACTAGTGTCACAGGAATGGTTTAAAACATAGACAGTAAGATGAGTCAGTCTTCTTGTACATAAGTCGGCATTGTGCCTTTTCTATTTAATTCCGATGCAATTTCTGTGTTTCATCGTCAATAACAAGGTCCAAGGGATACAGTAAACCTGAAGTGAAGCATCGGAATCTATAACTAGTGTCACAGGAATGGTTCAAAACATTGACAGTAAGAAGAGTCAGTCATCTTGTACTTACGTCGGCATTGTGCCTTTTCTATTTCATTCCGATGCAATTTCCGTGTTTCATCATCCATAGGAAGGTCAGAGGGATACAGTAAACCTGAAGTGAAGCATCGGAATCTATAACTAGCACACAGGAATGGTTCAAAACATAGACACTAAGTAGAGTCAGTTTTCTTGTACTTAAGTCGGCATTGTGCCTTTTCTATTTAATTCCAATGCATATTCTGTGATTCGTAGTCAATAAGAAGGTCCAAAGGATGCAGTAAACCTGAAGTGAAGCATCCGAATCTAAAACTGGTCTTACAGGAAAGCTTCAAATCATAGACAGTAAGAAGAGCCAGTCTTCTTGTACTTCAGTCGACATTGTGCCTTTTGTATTTAATTCCGATGCAATTTCTGTGTTTCATCGTCATTAAGAAGGTCAGAGGGATACAGTAAACCTGAAGTGAAGCATCGGAATCTATAACTAGTGTCACAGGAATGGTTCAAAGCATAGACAGTAAGAAGAGTCAGTTTTCCTGTTCTTAAGTCGGCATTGTGCCTTTTCAACTGAATTCCGATGCAATTTCTGTGTTTCGTCGTCAATAAGAAGGTCCAAGGGATACAGTAAACCTGAAGTGAAGCATCGGATTCTAAAACTGTTCTCACAGGAAAGGTTCATAACATAGACAGTAAGAAGAGCCAGTCTTCTTGTACTTGGGTCGGCATTGTGGCTTTTGTATTTAATTCCGATGCAATTTCTGTGTTTGATCGTCAATAAGACGGTCAGAGGGATACATTAAACCTGAAGTGAAGCATCGGAATCTATAACTAGTGTCACGGGAATGGGTAAAATCATTGACATTAAGAAGAATCAGTTTTCTTGTACTTATGTCGGCATTGTGAATTTTGTATTTAATTCCGATGCAATTTCTGTGTTTCATCGTCAATAAGAGGGTCAGAGGGATACAGTAAACCTGAAGTGATGCATCGGAACCTATAACTAGTGTCACAGGAATGGTTCAAAACATAGACAGTAAGAAGAGTCAGTTTTCTTGTAATTAAGTCAACATTGTGCCTTTTCTATTTACTTCCGATGCAGTTTCTGTGTTTCGTCGTCAATAAGAAGGTCCAAGGGATACAGTAAACCTGGAGTGAAGGGTCGGAATCTAAAACCGGTATCATAGGAAAGGTTCAAAAGATAGACTGTAAGAAGAGCCAGTCTTCTTGTGCTTGAGTCGGCATTGTGCATTTTGTATTTAATTCCGATGCAATTTCTGTGTTTCATCGTCAATAAGACGGTCAGAGGGATACAGTAAACCTGAAGTGAAGCATCGGAATCTATAACTAGTGTCACAGGAATGGTTAAATACATAAACAGTAAGAACAATCAGTATTCTTGTACTTATGTCGGCATTGTGTCTTATGTATTTAATTCCGATGCAATTTCTGTGTTTCATCGTCAATAAGAAGGTCAGAGTGGTACAGTAAACCTAAAGTAAAGCATCGGAATCTATAACTAGTGTCACAGGAATGGTTCACAAAATAGCCACTCAGAAGGGTCAGATTTCTTGTACTTAAGTCGGCATTGTGCCTTTTCAATTTATTTCCAATCCATATGCTGTGTTTCGTCCTCAATAAGAAGGTCCAATGGATTCAGTAATCCTGAAGTCAAGCATCGGAATCGAAAACTGGTCTTACCGGAAAGGTTCAAAACAAAGACAGTAAGAAGAGCCAGTCTACTTGTACTTGAGTCTTCATTGTGCCTTTTGTATTTAATTCCGATGCAATTTCTATGTTTCATCGTCAATACGAAGTTAAAAGGGATACACTAAAACTGAAGTGAAGCATCGGAATCTATAACTAATGTCACAGGAATGGTTCAAATCATAGACAGTAAGAAGAGTCAGTCTTCTGGTACTTAAGTTGGCATTGTGCCTTTTCTACTTAATTCCGATGCAATTTCTGTGTTTCATCGTCAATCAGAAGGTCAGAGGGATACAGAAAACCAGATGTGATGCATCGGAACCTTTAACAATTGTCACAGGAATGGTTCAAATCATAGACAGTAAGAAGAGACAGTTTTCTTATACTGAAGTTGGCAATATGCGATTTGTATTTAATTCCGATGCATTTTCTAATTTTCATCGTCAATAAGAAGGTCAGAGGGATACAGTAAACCTGACGTGATGCATCGGAATCTATGACTAGTGTCACAGGAATGGTTCAAAACATAGACAGTAAGAAGAGTCAGTTTTCTTGTAATTAAGTCAACATTGTGCCTTTTCTATTTACTTCCGATGCAGTTTCTGTGTTTCGTCGTCAATAAGAAGGTCCAAGGGATACAGTAAACCTGGAGTGAATGGTCGGAATCTAAAACCGGTATCATAGGAAAGGTTCAAAAGATAGACTGTAAGAAGAGCCAGTCTTCTTGTGCTTGAGTCGGCATTGTGCATTTTGTATTTAATTCCGATGCAATTTCTGTGTTTCATCGTCAATAAGAAAGTCAGAGGGATACAATAAAATTAAAGTGAAGCATCGGAAACTATAACTAGTGTCACAGGAATGGTTCAAAACATACACAGTAAGAAGGGTCAGTTTTCTTATACTGAAGTTGGCAATATGCGATTTGTATTTAATTCCGATGCATTTTCTGTTTTTCATCGTCAATAAGAAGGTCAGAGGGATACAGTAAACCTGACGTGATGCATCGGAATCTATGACTAGTGTCACAGGAATGGTTCGAAACATAGACAGTAAGAAGAGTCAGTCTTCTGGTACTTAAGTCGGCATTGTGCCTTTTGTATATAGTTCCGATGCAATTTCTGTGTTTCATCGTCAATCAGAAGGTCAGAGGGATACAGAAAACCAGAGGTGATGCATCGGAACCTATAACAATTGTCACAGGAAGGGTTCAAATCATAGACAGTAAGAAGAGTCAGTTTTCTTGTAAATAAGTCGACATTGTGCCTTTTCTATTTACTTCCGATGCAGTTTCTGGGTTTCGTCGTCAATAAGAAGGTCCAAGGGATACAGTAAACCTGAAGTGAAGGGTAGGAATCTAAAACCGGTATCACAGGAAAGGTTCAAAAGATAGACTCTAAGAAGAGCCAGTCTTCTTGTACTTGAGTCGGCATTGTGCCTTTTGTATTTAATTCCGCTGCAATTTCTGTGTTTCATCGTCAATAAGACGGACAGAGGGATACAGTAAACCTGAAGTGAAGCATCGGAATCTATAACTAGTGTCACAGGAATGGTTACATACATAGACAGTAAGAAGAATCAGTTTTCTTGTACTTATGTCGGCATTGTGTCTTTTGTATTTAATTCCGATGCAATTTCTGTGATTCATCGTCAATAAGAAGGTCAGAGTGGTACAGTAAACCTAAAGTGAAGCATCGGAATCTATAACTAGTGTCACAGGAATGGTTCAAAACATAGACAGTAAGAAGAGTGAGTTTTCTTGTACTTAAGTCGGCATTGTGCCTTTTGTTTTTAATTCCGATGCAATTTCTGTGTTTCGTCGTCAATAAGAAGGTCCAAGGCAAACAGTAAACCTGAAGTGAAGCATCGGAATCTAAAACCGGTCTTACAGGAAAGGTTCAAAGCATAGAAAGTAAGTAGAGCCAGTCTTCTTGTACTTGGGTCGGCATTGTGGATTTTGTATTTAATTCTGATGTAATATCTGTGTTTCATCGTCAATATGAGGTTCAGAGGGATACAGTAAACCTGAAGTGAAGCATCTGAATCTAGAACTAGTGTCACAGGAATGGTTGAAACATAGACAGTAGTAAGACTCAGTTTTCTTGTTCTAAAGTCGTCATTGTGCCTTTTCTATTTAATTCCGATGCAATTTCTATGTTTCGTCGTTAATAATAAGGTCCAAGGGATACTCTAAACCTGAAGTGAAGCATCTGAATCTAGAACTAGTGTCACAGGAATGGTTCAAACATAGACAGTAAGAAGACTCAGTTATCTTGTTCTAAAGTCGGCATTGTGCTTTTTCTATTTAATTCCGATGCAATTCATGTGTTTGATCGTCAAAAACAAGGTCCAAGGGATACAGTAAACATGAAGTGAAGCATCGGAATCTATAACTAGTGTCACAGGAATGGTTCAAAGCATAGACAGTAAGAAGAGTCAGTCTTCTTGTACTTAAGTCGGCTTTGTGCCTTTTGTATTTAATTTCCGATGCAATTTCTGTGTTTCATCGTCAATAAGAAGAACAGAGGGATACAGTAAACCTGAAGTGAAGCATCGGAATCTATAACTAGTGTCACAGGAATGGTTTAAAACATAGACAGTAAGATGAGTCAGTCTTCTTGTACATAAGTCGGCATTGTGCCTTTTCTATTTAATTCCGATGCAATTTCTGTGATTCATCGTCAATAAGAAGGCCCAAGGGATACAGTAAACATGAAGTGAACCATCGGAATCTATAACTAGTGTCACAGGAATGGTTCAAAACATAGACAGTAAAAAGAGTCAGTCATCTTGTACTTACGTCGGCATTGTACCTTTTCTATTTCATTCCGATGCAATTTCCGTGTTTCATCATCCATAGGAAGGTCAGAGGGATACAGTAAACCTGAAGTGAAGCATCGGAATCTATAACTAGTGTCACAGGAATGGTTCAAAACAAAGACAGTAAGAAGAGCCAGTCTTCTTGTACTTGGGTCGGCATTGTGGCTTTTGTATTTAATTCCGATGCAATTTCTATGTTTGATCGCCAATAGGACGGTCAGAGGGATACAGTAAACCTGAAGTGTAGCATCGGAATCTATAACTAGTGCCACAGGAATGATCAAAATCATTGACATTAAGAAGAATCAGTTTTCTTGTACTTATGTCGGCATTGTGATTTTTGTATTTAATTCCGATGCAATTTCTGTGTTTCATCGTCAATAAGAGGGTCAGAGGGATGCAGTAAACCTGAAGTGATGCATCGGAATCTATAACAAGTGTCACAGGAATGGTTCAAAACATAGACAGTAAGAAGAATCAGTTTTCTTGTACTTAAGTCTACATTGTGCCATTTCTATTTAATTCCGATGCAGTTTCTGTGTTTCGTCGTCAATAAGAAAGACCAAGGGATACAGTAAACCTGACTTGAAGCATCGGAATCTAAAACCGGTATCACAGGAAAGGTTCAAAGCATAGAATGTAAGAAGAGCCAGTCTTCTTGTACTTAAGTAGGCATTGTGCCTTTTGTATTTAATTCCGATGCAATTTCTTTGTTTCATCGTCAATAAGACGGTCAGTGGGATACAGTAAACCTGAAGTGAAGCATCGGAATCTATAACTAGTGTCACAGGAATGGTTAAAATCGTAGACAGTAAGAAGAGTCAGATGTCTTGTACTTAAGTCGACATTGTGCCTTTTGTATTTAATTCCCATGCAATTTCTGTGTTTCATCGTCAATAAGAAGGTCCAAGGGATACAGTAAACCTGAAGTGAAGGGTCGGAATCTAAAACCGGTATCACAGGAAAGGTTCAAAAGAAAGACTGTAAGAAGAGCCAGTCTTCTTGTACTTGAGTCGGCATTGTGCCTATTGTATTTAATTCCGATGCAATTTCTGTGTTTCATCGTCAATAAGACGGTCAGAGGGATACAGTAAACCTGAAGTGAAGCATCGGAATCTATAACTAGTGTCACAGGAATGGTTAAATACATAGACAGTAAGAACAATCAGTTTTCTTGTACTTATGTCGGCATTGTGTCTTTTGTATTTAATTCCGATGCAATTTCTGTGTTTCATGGACAATAAGAAGGTCAGAGTGGTACAGTAAACCTAAAGTAAAGCATCGGAATCTATAACTAGTGTCACAGGAATGGTTCAAAACATAGACAGTAAGAAGAGTCAGTTTTCTTGTACTTAAGTCGGCATTGTGCCATATGTATTTAATTCCGATGCTATTTCTGTGTTTCGTCGTCAATAAGGAGGTCCAAGGGAAACAGTAAACCTGAAGTGAAGCATCGGAATCTAAAACCGGTCTTACAGGAAAGGTTCAAAACATAGAAAGTAAGTAGAGAAAGTCTTCTTGTACTTGGGTCGGAATTGTGCCTTTTGTATTTAATTGTGATGTAATAACTGTGTTTTATCGTCAATAAGAGGGTCAGAGGGATACAGTTAACCTGAAGTGAAGCATCTGAATCTAGAACTAGTGTCACAGGAACGGTTCAAACATAGACAGTAAAAAGACTCAGTTTTCTTGTTCTAAAGTCGGCATTGTGCCTTTTCTATTTAATTCCGATGCAATTCATGAGTTTGATCGTCAATAAGAAGGTCCAAGGGATACAGTAAACATGAAGTGAAGCATCGGAATCTATAACTAGTGTCACAGGAATGGTTCAAATCATAGACAGTAAGAAGAGTCAGTCTTCTTGTACTTAAGTCGGCATTGTGCCTTTTGTATTTAATTCCGATTCAAATTCTGTGTTTCATCGTCAATAAGAAGATCAGAGGGATACAGTAAACCTGAAGTGAAGCATCGGAATCTATAACTAGTGTCACAGGAATGGTTTAAAACATAGACAGTAAGATGAGTCAGTCTTCTTGTACATAAGTCGGCATTGTGCCTTTTCTATTTAATTCCGATGCAATTTCTGTGATTCATCGTCAATAAGAAGGTCCAGGGGATACAGAAAACCTGAAGTGAAGCATGGGAATCTATAACTAGTGTCACAGGAATGGTTCAAAGCATAGACAGTAAGAAGAGTCAGTCATCTTGTACAATCGCCGGCATTGTGCCTTTTCTATTTCATTCAGATGCAATTTCCGTGTTTCATCATCCATAGGAAGGTCAGAGGGATACAGTAAACCTGAAGTGAACCATCGGAATCTATAACTAGTGTCACAGGAATGGTTCAAAACATAGACACTAAGTAGAGTCAGTTTTCTTGTACTTAAGTCGGCATTGTGCCTTTTCTATTTAATTGCAATGCATATTCTGTGATTCGTCGTCAATACGAAGGTCCAAAGCATGCAGTAAACCTGAAGTCAAGCATCGGAATCTAAAACTGGTCTTACAGGAAAGGTTCAAATCATAGACAGTAAGAAGAGCCAGTCTTCTTGCACTTGAGTCGACATTCTGCCTTTTGTATTTAATTCCGATGCAATTTCTGTGCTACATCGTCAATAAGAAAGTCAGAGGGATACAATAAACCTAGAGTGAAGCATCGGAATCTATAACTAGTGTCACGAGAATGGTTCAAAACATAGACACTAAAAAGAGTCAGTCTCCTTGTACTTAAGTCGGCATTGTGCCTTTTGTTTGTATTACGATGCAATTTCTGTGTTTCATCGTCATTAAGAAGGTCAGAGGGATACAGTAAACCTGAAGTGAAGCATCGGAATCTATAACTAGTGTCACAGGAATGGTTCAAAACATAGACAGTAAGAAGAGTCAGTTTTCTTATACTTAAGTCGGCAATATGCGATTTGTATTTAATTTCGATGCAATTTCTGTGTTTCATCGTCTATAAGACGGTCAGAGGGATACAGTAAAACTGAAGTGAAGCATCGGAATCTATAACTAGTGTCACAGGAATGGTTCAAAACATAGGCAGTGGGAAGCGTCAGTCATCTTGTACTTAAGTCGGCATTGTGCTTTTTGTATGTAAGTAAGATGCAATTTCTGTGTTTCATCGTGAATAAGGAGGTCAGAGGGATACAGTAAACCTGAAGTGAAGCATCGGAATCTAAAACTAGTGTCTCAGGAATGGTTCAAAACATAGACAGTAAGAAGAGTCAGTCTACTTGTACTTAAGTCTGCATTGTGCCTTTTGTATTTAATTCCGATGCAATTTCTGTGTTTCATCGTCAATAAGACGGTCAGAGGGATACAGTAAACCTGAAGTGAAGCATCGGAATCTATAACTAGTGTCACAGGAATGGTTAAATACATAGACAGTAAGAACAATCAGTTTTCTTGTACTTATGTCGGCATTGTTTCTTTTGTATTTAATTCCGATGCAATTTCTGTGTTTCATGGACAATAAGAAGGTCAGAGTGGTACAGTAAACCTAAAGTAAAGCATCGGAATCTATAACTAGTGTCACAGGAATGGTTCAAAACATAGACAGTAAGAAGAGTCAGTTTTCTTGTACTTAAGTCGGCATTGTGCCATATGTATTTAATTCCGATGCTATTTCTGTGTTTCGTCGTCAATAAGAAGGTCCAAGGGAAACAGTAAACCTGAAGTGAAGCATCGGAATCTAAAACCGGTCTTACAGGAAAGGTTCAAAACATAGAAAGTAAGTAGAGAAAGTCTTCTTGTACTTGGGTCGGAATTGTGCCTTTTGTATTTAATTGTGATGTAATAACTGTGTTTTATCGTCAATAAGAGGGTCAGAGGGATACAGTTAACCTGAAGTGAAGCATCTGAATCTAGAACTAGTGTCACAGGAACGGTTCAAACATAGACAGTAAAAAGACTCAGTTTTCTTGTTCTAAAGTCGGCATTGTGCCTTTTCTATTTAATTCCGATGCAATTCATGAGTTTGATCGGCAATAAGAAGGTCCAAGGGATACAGTAAACATGAAGTGAAGCATCGGAATCTATAACTAGTGTCACAGGAATGGTTCAAATCATAGACAGTAAGAAGAGTCAGTCTTCTTGTACTTAAGTCGGCATTGTGCCTTTTGTATTTAATTCCGATTCAAATTCTGTGTTTCATCGTCAATAAGAAGATCAGAGGGATACAGTAAACCTGAAGTGAAGCATCGGAATCTATAACTAGTGTCACAGGAATGGTTTAAAACATAGACAGTAAGATGAGTCAGTCTTCTTGTACATAAGTCGGCATTGTGCCTTTTCTATTTAATTCCGATGCAATTTCTGTGATTCATCGTCAATAAGAAGGTCCAGGGGATACAGTAAACCTGAAGTGAAGCATGGGAATCTATAACTAGTGTCACAGGAATGGTTCAAAGCATAGACAGTAAGAAGAGTCAGTCATCTTGTACAATCGCCGGCATTGTGCCTTTTCTATTTCATTCAGATGCAATTTCCGTGTTTCATCATCCATAGGAAGGTCAGAGGGATACAGTAAACCTGAAGTGAACCATCGGAATCTATAACTAGTGTCACAGGAATGGTTCAAAACATAGACACTAAGTAGAGTCAGTTTTCTTGTACTTAAGTCGGCATTGTGCCTTTTCTATTTAATTGCAATGCATATTCTGTGATTCGTCGTCAATACGAAGGTCCAAAGCATGCAGTAAACCTGAAGTCAAGCATCGGAATCTAAAACTGGTCTTACAGGAAAGGTTCAAATCATAGACAGTAAGAAGAGCCAGTCTTCTTGCACTTGAGTCGACATTCTGCCTTTTGTATTTAATTCCGATGCAATTTCTGTGCTACATCGTCAATAAGAAAGTCAGAGGGATACAATAAACCTAGAGTGAAGCATCGGAATCTATAACTAGTGTCACGAGAATGGTTCAAAACATAGACACTAAAAAGAGTCAGTCTCCTTGTACTTAAGTCGGCATTGTGCCTTTTGTTTGTATTACGATGCAATTTCTGTGTTTCGTCGTCATTAAGAAGGTCAGAGGGATACAGTAAACCTGAAGTGAAGCATCGGAATCTATAACTAGTGTCACAGGAATGGTTCAAAACATAGACAGTAAGAAGAGTCAGTTTTCTTATACTTAAGTCGGCAATATGCGATTTGTATTTAATTTCGATGCAATTTCTGTGTTTCATCGTCTATAAGACGGTCAGAGGGATACAGTAAAACTGAAGTGAAGCATCGGAATCTATAACTAGTGTCACAGGAATGGTTCAAAACATAAGCAGTGGGAAGCGTCAGTCATCTTGTACTTAAGTCGGCATTGTGCTTTTTGTATGTAAGTAAGATGCAATTTCTGTGTTTCATCGTGAATAAGGAGGTCAGAGGGATACAGTAAACCTGAAGTGAAGCATCGGAATCTAAAACTAGTGTCTCAGGAATGGTTCAAAACATAGACAGTAAGAAGAGTCAGTCTACTTGTACTTAAGTCGGCATTGTGCCTTTTGTATTTAATTCCGATGCAATTTCTGTGTTTCATCGTCAATAAGACGGTCAGAGGGATACAGTAAACCTGAAGTGAAGCATCGGAATCTATAACTAGTGTCACAGGAATGGTTAAATACATAGACAGTAAGAACAATCAGTTTTCTTGTACTTATGTCGGCATTGTGTCTTTTGTATTTAATTCCGATGCAATTTCTGTGTTTCATGGACAATAAGAAGGTCAGAGTGGTACAGTAAACCTAAAGTAAAGCATCGGAATCTATAACTAGTGTCACAGGAATGGTTCAAAACATAGACAGTAAGAAGAGTCAGTTTTCTTGTACTTAAGTCGGCATTGTGCCATATGTATTTAATTCCGATGCTATTTCTGTGTTTCGTCGTCAATAAGAAGGTCCAAGGGAAACAGTAAACCTGAAGTGAAGCATCGGAATCTAAAACCGGTCTTACAGGAAAGGTTCAAAACATAGAAAGTAAGTAGAGAAAGTCTTCTTGTACTTGGGTCGGAATTGTGCCTTTTGTATTTAATTGTGATGTAATAACTGTGTTTTATCGTCAATAAGAGGGTCAGAGGGATACAGTTAACCTGAAGTGAAGCATCTGAATCTAGAACTAGTGTCACAGGAACGGTTCAAACATAGACAGTAAAAAGACTCAGTTTTCTTGTTCTAAAGTCGGCATTGTGCCTTTTCTATTTAATTCCGATGCTATTCATGAGTTTAATCGTCAATAAGAAGGTCCAAGGGATACAGTAAACATGAAGTGAAGCATCGGAATCTATAACTAGTGTCACAGGAATGGTTCAAATCATAGACAGTAAGAAGAGTCAGTCTTCTTGTACTTAAGTCGGCATTGTGCCTTTTGTATTTAATTCCGATTCAAATTCTGTGTTTCATCGTCAATAAGAAGATCAGAGGGATACAGTAAACCTGAAGTGAAGCATCGGAATCTATAACTAGTGTCACAGGAATGGTTTAAAACATAGACAGTAAGATGAGTCAGTCTTCTTGTACATAAGTCGGCATTGTGCCTTTTCTATTTAATTCCGATGCAATTTCTGTGATTCATCGTCAATAAGAAGGTCCAGGGGATACAGTAAACCTGATGTGAAGCATGGGAATCTATAACTAGTGTCACAGGAATGGTTCAAAGCATAGACAGTAAGAAGAGTCAGTCATCTTGTACAATCGCCGGCATTGTGCCTTTTCTATTTCATTCAGATGCAATTTCCGTGTTTCATCATCCATAGGAAGGTCAGAGGGATACAGTAAACCTGAAGTGAACCATCGGAATCTATAACTAGTGTCACAGGAATGGTTCAAAACATAGACACTAAGTAGAGTCAGTTTTCTTGTACTTAAGTCGGCATTGTGCCTTTTCTATTTAATTGCAATGCATATTCTGTGATTCGTCGTCAATACGAAGGTCCAAAGCATGCAGTAAACCTGAAGTCAAGCATCGGAATCTAAAACTGGTCTTACAGGAAAGGTTCAAATCATAGACAGTAAGAAGAGCCAGTCTTCTTGCACTTGAGTCGACATTCTGCCTTTTGTATTTAATTCCGATGCAATTTCTGTGCTACATCGTCAATAAGAAAGTCAGAGGGATACAATAAACCTAGAGTGAAGCATCGGAATCTATAACTAGTGTCACGAGAATGGTTCAAAACATAGACACTAAAAAGAGTCTGTCTCCTTGTACTTAAGTCGGCATTGTGCCTTTTGTTTGTATTACGATGCAATTTCTGTGTTTCATCGTCATTAAGAAGGTCAGAGGGATACAGTAAACCTGAAGTGAAGCATCGGAATCTATAACTAGTGTCACAGGAATGGTTCAAAACATAGACAGTAAGAAGAGTCAGTTTTCTTATACTTAAGTCGGCAATATGCGATTTGTATTTAATTTCGATGCAATTTCTGTGTTTCATCGTCTATAAGACGGTCAGAGGGATACAGTAAAACTGAAGTGAAGCATCGGAATCTATAACTAGTGTCACAGGAATGGTTCAAAACATAGGCAGTGGGAAGCGTCAGTCATCTTGTACTTAAGTCGGCATTGTGCTTTTTGTATGTAAGTAAGATGCAATTTCTGTGTTTCATCGTGAATAAGGAGGTCAGAGGGATACAGTAAACCTGAAGTGAAGCATCGGAATCTAAAACTAGTGTCTCAGGAATGGTTCAAAACATAGACAGTAAGAAGAGTCAGTCTACTTGTACTTAAGTCGGCATTGTGCCTTTTGTATTTAATTCCGATGCAATTTCTGAGTTTCATCGTCAATACGACTGTCAGAGGGATACAGTAAACCTGAAGTGAAGCATCGAAATCTATAACTAGTGTCACAGGAATGGTTCAAAACGTAGACAGTAAGAAGAGTCAGCCTTCTTGTACTTAAGTCGGCATTGTGCCTTTTGTATTTAATTAAGATGCAATTTCTGTGTTTCCACGTAAATAAGAAAGTCAGAGGGATACAGTAAACCTGAAGTGAAGCATCGGAATCAATAACCAGTGTCACAGGAATGGTTCAAAACATAGACAGTAAGAAGAGTCAGTTTTCTTGTACTTACGTCGGCGTTGTGCCTTTTCTATTTTATTCCGATGCATTTTCTGTGCTTCATCGTCAATAAGAAGGCCAGAGGCATACAGTAAACCTGAAGTGAAGCATCGGAATCTATAACTAGTGTCACAGGAATGGTTCAAAACATAGACAGTAAGATGAGTCAGTCTTCTTGTACTTAAGTCGCCATTGTGCCTTTTGTATTTAATTCCGATGCAATTTCTGTGCTTCATCGTCAATTAGAAGGTCAACTGGATACAGTAAACCTGAAGTAAAGCATCGGAATCTATAACTAGTGCCGCAGGATTGGTTCAAAACATAGACAGTAACAAGAGTCATTTTCCTTGTGCTTAAGTCGGGATTGTGCATTTTGTATTTAATTCCGATGCATTTTCTGTGCTTCGTCGTCATTATGAAGGTCAGAGGAATACAGTAAACCTCAAGTGATGCATCGGAATCTATAACTAGTGTCACAGGAATGGTTCAAAACATAGATACTAAGAAGAGTCTGTTTTCTTGTATTTATGTCGGCATTGTGCATTTTTCTATTTAATTCCGATGCAATTTCTGTGTTTCGTAGTCAATAAGAAGGTCCAGGGGATACAGTAAACCTGAAGTGAATCATCGGAATCTATAACTAGTGCCACAGGAATGGTTCAAAACATAGACAGTAAGAAGAGTCAGTCTTCTTGTACTTAAGTCGGCATCGTGCCTTTTGTATTTTATTCCGATGCAATATCTGTGCTTCATCGTCAATAAGAATGTCAACTGGATACAGTAAACCTGAAGTGAAGCATCGGAATCTATAACTGGTGTCACAGGAATGGTTCAAAACATAGACAGTAAGAAGAGCCAGTCTTCTTGTACTTGAGTCGGCATTGTGCCTTTTGTATTTAATTCCGATCACCTTTCTGTGTTTGGTCGTCAATAAGAAGGTCAGAGCGATACAGTAAACCTAAAGTGTTGCATCGGAATCTATAACTAGTGTCACAGGAATGGTTTTAAACATAGACAGTAAAAAGCGTCAGTCTTCCTGTACTTAGGTCGGCATGTGCCTCTTGTATTTAATTAAGATGCAATTTCTGTGTTTTATCGTCAATAAGAAGGTCAGAGGGATACAGTAAACCTGAAGTGAAGCATCGGATTCCATAACTAGTGTCACAGGAATGGTTCAAATCATAGACAGTAAGAAGAGTCAGTCTTCTTGTACTTAAGTCGGCACTGTGCCTTTTCTATATAATTCCGATGCAATTTCTGTGTTTCATCGTCAATAAGAAGGTCAGAGGGATACAGTAAACCTGAAGTGAAGCATCGGAATCTATAACTAGTGTCACAGGAATGGTTCAAAACATAGACAGTAAGAAGAGTCAGTCTTCTTGTACTTAAGTCGGCATTGTGCCTTTTGTATTCAATAAAGATGCAATTTCTGTGATTCATCGTCAATAAGGAGGTCAGAGGGATACAGTAAACCTGGAGTGAAGCATCGGAATGTAAAACTAATGTCACAGTAATGGTTCAAAACATAGACAGTTAGAAGAGTCTGTATTCTTGCACTTAAGTCGGCATTGTGCCTTTTCTATTTAATTCCGATGCAATTTCTGCGTTTCGTCGACAATAAGAAGGTTGAAGGGAGACAGTATACCTGAAGTGAAGCATCGGAATCTAAAACCGGTCTCACAGGAAAGGTTCAAATCGTAGACAGTAATAAGAGCCAGACTTCTTGTACCTGAGTCGGCATTGTGCCTTATGTATTTAATTCCGATGCAATCTCTGTGTTTCATCGTCAATAAAACGGTCAGATGGATACAGTAAACCTGAAGTGAAGCATCGGAATCTATAACTAGTGTCACAGGAATGGTTCAAAACATAGACAGTAGGATGAGTCAGTCTTCTTGTACTTAAGTCGGCATTTTGCCCTTAGTATTTAATTCCGACGCAATTTCTGTGTTTCATCCTCAATAAGAAGGTCAGCTGGATACAGTAAACCTGAAGTGAAGCATCGGCATCTATAACTAGTGTCACAGGAATGGTTCAAAACATAGACAGGAAGAAGAGTCAGTTTTCTTGCACTTAAGCCGGCATTGTGCCTTTTCTATTTAATTCCGATGCAATTTCTGTGTTTCGTTGTCAATAAGAAAGTCCAAGGGATACAGTAAACCTGAAGTGAAGCATCGGTATCGAAAACCGGTCTCACAGGAAAGGTTAAAAACATAGACTGTAAGAAGAGCCAGATTTCTTGTACTTGAGTCGGCATTGTGCGTTTTGTATTTAATTCCGATGCAATTTCTGTGTTTCATCATCAATAAGACGGTCAGAGGGATACAGTAAAACTGAAGTGAAGCATCGTAATCTATAACTAGTGTCACAGGAATGGTTCAAATTATAGACAGTAAAAAGAGTCAGTCTACTTATACCTAAGTCGGCATTGTGCCTTTTGTATTTAATTAAGATACAATTTTTGTGTTTTATCATCAATAAGAAGGTCAGAGGGATACAGTAAACCTGAAGTGAAGCATCGGAATCTATAACCAGTGTCACAGGAATGATTCAAAACATAGACAGTAAGAAGAGTCAGTTTTCTTGTACTTAAGTCGGCATTGTGCCTTTTGTATTTTATTCCGATGGAATTTCTGTGCTTCATCGTCAATAAGAAGGTCAACTGGATACAGTAAACCTGAAGTGAAGCATCGGAATCTATAACTAGT
Source organism: Schistocerca piceifrons (assembly GCF_021461385.2). Lineage (NCBI taxonomy): Eukaryota > Metazoa > Arthropoda > Insecta > Orthoptera > Acrididae > Schistocerca > Schistocerca piceifrons. Next base: position 1,132,732,989 of record NC_060139.1, read on the forward strand.
GTCACAGGAATGGTTCAAAACATAGACAGTAAGAAGAGCCAGTCTTCTTGTACTTGAGCTGTCATTGTGCCTTTTGTATTTAATTCCGATCACTTTTCTGTGTTTGGTCGCCAATAAGAAGGTCAGAGGGATACAGTAAACCTAAGGTGTCGCATCGGAATCTATAACTAGTGTCACAGGAATGGTTTTAAACATAGACAGTAAGAAGCGTCAGTCTTCCTGTACTTAAGTCGGCATGTGCCTTTTGTATTTAATTCCGATGCAATTTCTGTGTTTTATCGTCAATAAGATGGTCAGAGGGATACAGTAAACCTGAAGTGAAGCATCGGAATCTATAACTAGTGTCACAAGAATGGTTCAAAACATAGACAGTAAGAAGAGTCAGTCTTCTTGTATTTAAGTCGGCTTTTCTACATAATTCCGATGCAAATTCTGTGTTTCATCGTCAATAAGGAGGTCAGAGTCATTCTGTAATTCTGGAGTGAAGCATCGGAATCTAAAACTAGTGTCACAGTAATGGTTCAAAACATAGACAGTTAGAAGAGTCAATCTTCCTGTACTTAAGTCGCCATTGTGCCTTTTGTATTTAATTCCGATGCAATATCTGTGTTTCAGCGTCAGTAAGAAGGTCAGCTGAATACAGTAAACCTGAAGTGAAGCATCGGAATCTATAACTAGTGTCACAGGAACGGTTCAAAACATAGACAGGAAGAAGAGCCAGTTTTCTTGTACTTGAGTCGGCATTGTGCCTTTTGTATTTAATTCCGATGCAATTTCTGTGCTCATCGTTAATACGACGGTCAGGGGGATACAGTAAATCTGAAGTGAAGGATCGGAATCTATAACTAGTGTAACAGGAATGGTTCAAAACATAGACAGTAAGAAGAGTCAGTCTTCTAGTACCTTTGTCGGCATTGTGCCTTTTGTATTTAATTCCGATGCAATTTCTGTGTCCATCGTCAATACGACGGTCAGGGGGATTCAGTAAATCTGGAGTGAAGCATCGGAATCTAAAACCGGTCTCACAGAAAAGGTTCAAAACATAGACAGTAAGAAGAGCCAGACTTTTTGTACTTGAGTCGGCATTGTGTGTTTTGTATTTAATTCCGATGCAATTTCTATGTTTCATCATCAATAAGACGGTCAGAGGGATACAGAAAAACTGAAGTGAAGCATCGGAATCTATAACTAGTGTCACAAGAATGGTTCAAAACATAGACACTAAGAAGAGTCAGTCTCCTTGTACTTAAGTCGGCATTGTGCCTTTTATTTGTATTACGATGCAATTTCTGTGTTTCATCGTCATTAAGAAGGTCAGAGGGTTAAAGTAAACCTGAAGTGAAGCATCGGAATCTATAACTAGTGTCACAGGAATGGTTCAAAACATAGACAGTAAGAAGAGTCAGTTTTCTTATACTTAAGTCGGCAATATGCGATTTGTATTTAATTTCGATGCAATTTCTGTGTTTCATCGTCTATAAGACGGTCAGAGGGATACAGTAAAACTGAAGTGAAGCATCGGAATCTATAACTAGTGTCACAGGAATGGTTCAAAACATAGGCAGTGGGAAGAGTCAGTCATCTTGTACTTAAGTCGGCATTGTGCTTTTTGTATGTAAGTAAGATGCAATTTCTGTGTTTCATCGTCGACAAGAAGGTCAGAGGGATTCAGTAAACCTGAAGTGAAGCATCGCAATCAATAACTAGTGCCACAGGAATGCTGCAAAACATTGACAGTACGAAGAGTCAGTCTTCTTATATTTAAGTCAGCATTGTGCCTGTTGTATTTAATTAAGATGCAATTTCTGTGTTTCATCGTGAATAAGGAGGTCAGAGGGAAACAGTAAACCTGAAGTGAAGCATCGGAATCTAAATCTAGTGTCTCAGGAATGGTTCAAAACATAGACAGTAATAAGAGTCAGTCTACTTGTACTTAAGTCGGCATTGTGCCTTTTCTATTTAATTCCGATGCAATTTCTGTGTTTCATCGTCAATACGACTGTCAGAGGGATACAGTAAACCTGAAGTGAAGCATCGAAATCTATAACTAGTGTCACAGGAATGGTTCAAAACGTAGACAGTAAGAAGAGTCAGCCTTCTTGCACTTAAGTCGGCATTGTGTCTTTTGTATTTAATTAAGATGCAATTTCTGTGCTTCATCGTCAATTAGAAGGTCAACTGGATACAGTAAACCTGAAGTAAAGCATCGGAATCTATAACTAGTGCCGCAGGATTGGTTCAAAACATAGACAGTAACAAGAGTCATTGTCCTTGTGCTTAAGTCGGCATTGTGCATTTTGTATTTAATTCCGATGCATTTTCTGTGCTTCGTCGTCATTATGAAGGTCAGAGGAATACAGTAAACCTCAAGTGATGCATCGGAATCTATAACTAGTGTCACAAGAATGGTTCAAAACATAGATATTAAGAAGAGTCTGTTTTCTTGTATTTATGTCGGCATTGTGCATTTTTCTATTTAATTCCGATGCAATTTCTGTGTTTCGTAGTCAATAAGAAGGTCCAGGGGACACAGTAAACCTGAAGTGAATCATCGGAATCTATAACTAGTGCCACAGGAATGGTTCAAAACATAGACAGTAAGAAGAGTCAGTCTTCTTGTACTTAAGTCGGCATTGTGCCTTTTCAATATAATTCCGATGCAATTTCTGTGTTTCATCGTCAATAAGAAGGTCAGAGGGATACAGTAAACCTGAAGTGAAGCATCGGAATCTATAACTAGTGTCACAGGAATGGTTCAAAACATAGACAGTAAGAAGAGTCAGTCTTCTTGTACTTAAGTCGGCATTGTGCCTTTTGTATTCAATAAAGATGCAATTTCTGTGATTCATCGTCAATAAGGAGGTCAGAGGGATGCAGTAAACCTGGAGTGAAGCATCGGAATGTAAAACTAATGTCACAGTAATGGTTCAAAACATAGACAGTTAGAAGAGTCTGTATTCTTGCACTTAAGTCGGCATTGTGCCTTTTGTATTTAATTCCGATGCAATTTCTGTGTTTCATCGTCAATAAGAGGGTCAGCTGGATACAGTAAACCTGAAGTGAAGCATCGGAATCTATAACTAGTGTCACAGGAATGGTTCAAAACATAGACAGGAAGAAGAGTCAGTTTTCTTGCACTTAAGTCGGCATTGTGCCTTTTCTATTTAATTCCGATGCAATTTCTGTGTTTCGTTGTCAATAAGAAAGTCCAAGGGATACAGTAAACCTGAAGTGAAGCATCGGTATCGAAAACCGGTCTCACAGGAAAGGTTAAAAACATAGACTGTAAGAAGAGCCAGATTTCTTGTACTTGAGTCGGCATTGTGCGTTTTGTATTTAATTCCGATGCAATTTCTGTGTTTCATCATCAATAAGACGGTCAGAGGGATACAGTAAAACTGAAGTGAAGCATCGTAATCTATAACTAGTGTCACAGGAATGGTTCAAATTATAGACAGTAAAAAGAGTCAGTCTACTTATACCTAAGTCGGCATTGTGCCTTTTGTATTTAATTAAGATACAATTTTTGTGTTTTATCATCAATAAGAAGGTCAGAGGGATACAGTAAACCTGAAGTGAAGCATCGGAATCTATAACCAGTGTCACAGGAATGATTCAAAACATAGACAGTAAGAAGAGTCAGTTTTCTTGTACTTAAGTCGGCATTGTGCCTTTTGTATTTTATTCCGATGGAATTTCTGTGCTTCATCGTCAATAAGAAGGTCAACTGCATACAGTAAACCTGAAGTGAAGCATCGGAATCTATAACTAGTGTCACAGGAATGGTTCAAAACATAGACAGTAAGAAGAGTCAGTCTTCTTGTACTTAAGTCGGCATTGTGCCTTTTGTATTTTATTCCGATGGAATTTCTGTGCTTCATCGTCAATAAGAAGGTCAACTGGATACAGTAAACCTGAAGTGAAGCATCGGAATCTATAACTAGTGTCACAGGAATGGTTCAAAACATAGACAGTAAGAAGAGCCAGTCTTCTTGTACTTGAGCTGTCATTGTGCCTTTTGTATTTAATTCCGATCACTTTTCTGTGTTTGGTCGCCAATAAGAAGGTCAGAGGGATACAGTAAACCTAAGGTGTCGCATCGGAATCTATAACTAGTGTCACAGGAATGGTTTTAAACATAGACAGTAAGAAGCGTCAGTCTTCCTGTACTTAAGTCGGCATGTGCCTTTTGTATTTAATTCCGATGCAATTTCTGTGTTTTATCGTCAATAAGATGGTCAGAGGGATACAGTAAACCTGAAGTGAAGCATCGGAATCTATAACTAGTGTCACAAGAATGGTTCAAAACATAGACAGTAAGAAGAGTCAGTCTTCTTGTATTTAAGTCGGCTTTTCTACATAATTCCGATGCAAATTCTGTGTTTCATCGTCAATAAGGAGGTCAGAGTCATTCTGTAATTCTGGAGTGAAGCATCGGAATCTAAAACTAGTGTCACAGTAATGGTTCAAAACATAGACAGTTAGAAGAGTCAATCTTCCTGTACTTAAGTCGCCATTGTGCCTTTTGTATTTAATTCCGATGCAATATCTGTGTTTCAGCGTCAGTAAGAAGGTCAGCTGAATACAGTAAACCTGAAGTGAAGCATCGGAATCTATAACTAGTGTCACAGGAACGGTTCAAAACATAGACAGGAAGAAGAGCCAGTTTTCTTGTACTTGAGTCGGCATTGTGCCTTTTGTATTTAATTCCGATGCAATTTCTGTGCTCATCGTTAATACGACGGTCAGGGGGATACAGTAAATCTGAAGTGAAGGATCGGAATCTATAACTAGTGTAACAGGAATGGTTCAAAACATAGACAGTAAGAAGAGTCAGTCTTCTAGTACCTTTGTCGGCATTGTGCCTTTTGTATTTAATTCCGATGCAATTTCTGTGTCCATCGTCAATACGACGGTCAGGGGGATTCAGTAAATCTGGAGTGAAGCATCGGAATCTAAAACCGGTCTCACAGAAAAGGTTCAAAACATAGACAGTAAGAAGAGCCAGACTTTTTGTACTTGAGTCGGCATTGTGTGTTTTGTATTTAATTCCGATGCAATTTCTATGTTTCATCATCAATAAGACGGTCAGAGGGATACAGAAAAACTGAAGTGAAGCATCGGAATCTATAACTAGTGTCACAAGAATGGTTCAAAACATAGACACTAAGAAGAGTCAGTCTCCTTGTACTTAAGTCGGCATTGTGCCTTTTATTTGTATTACGATGCAATTTCTGTGTTTCATCGTCATTAAGAAGGTCAGAGGGTTAAAGTAAACCTGAAGTGAAGCATCGGAATCTATAACTAGTGTCACAGGAATGGTTCAAAACATAGACAGTAAGAAGAGTCAGTTTTCTTATACTTAAGTCGGCAATATGCGATTTGTATTTAATTTCGATGCAATTTCTGTGTTTCATCGTCTATAAGACGGTCAGAGGGATACAGTAAAACTGAAGTGAAGCATCGGAATCTATAACTAGTGTCACAGGAATGGTTCAAAACATAGGCAGTGGGAAGAGTCAGTCATCTTGTACTTAAGTCGGCATTGTGCTTTTTGTATGTAAGTAAGATGCAATTTCTGTGTTTCATCGTCGACAAGAAGGTCAGAGGGATTCAGTAAACCTGAAGTGAAGCATCGCAATCAATAACTAGTGCCACAGGAATGCTGCAAAACATTGACAGTACGAAGAGTCAGTCTTCTTGTACTTAAGTCAGCATTGTGCCTGTTGTATTTAATTAAGATGCAATTTCTGTGTTGCATCGTGAATAAGGAGGTCAGAGGGAAACAGTAAACCTGAAGTGAAGCATCGGAATCTAAATCTAGTGTCTCAGGAATGGTTCAAAACATAGACAGTAATAAGAGTCAGTCTACTTGTACTTAAGTCGGCATTGTGCCTTTTCTATTTAATTCCGATGCAATTTCTGTGTTTCATCGTCAATACGACTGTCAGAGGGATACAGTAAACCTGAAGTGAAGCATCGAAATCTATAACTAGTGTCACAGGAATGGTTCAAAACGTAGACAGTAAGAAGAGTCAGCCTTCTTGCACTTAAGTCGGCATTGTGCCTTTTGTATTTAATTAAGATGCAATTTCTGTGCTTCATCGTCAATTAGAAGGTCAACTGGATACAGTAAACCTGAAGTAAAGCATCGGAATCTATAACTAGTGCCGCAGGATTGGTTCAAAACATAGACAGTAACAAGAGTCATTGTCCTTGTGCTTAAGTCGGCATTGTGCATTTTGTATTTAATTTCGATGCATTTTCTGTGCTTCGTCGTCATTATGAAGGTCAGAGGAATACAGTAAACCTCAAGTGATGCATCGGAATCTATAACTAGTGTCACAAGAATGGTTCAAAACATAGATATTAAGAAGAGTCTGTTTTCTTGTATTTATGTCGGCATTGTGCATTTTTCTATTTAATTCCGATGCAATTTCTGTGTTTCGTAGTCAATAAGAAGGTCCAGGGGACACAGTAAACCTGAAGTGAATCATCGGAATCTATAACTAGTGCCACAGGAATGGTTCAAAACATAGACAGTAAGAAGAGTCAGTCTTCTTGTACTTAAGTCGGCATTGTGCCTTTTCTATATAATTCCGATGCAATTTCTGTGTTTCATCGTCAATAAGAAGGTCAGAGGGATACAGTAAACCTGAAGTGAAGCATCGGAATCTATAACTAGTGTCACAGGAATGGTTCAAAACATAGACAGTAAGAAGAGTCAGTCTTCTTGTACTTAAGTCGGCATTGTGCCTTTTGTATTCAATAAAGATGCAATTTCTGTGATTCATCGTCAATAAGGAGGTCAGAGGGATGCAGTAAACCTGGAGTGAAGCATCGGAATGTAAAACTAATGTCACAGTAATGGTTCAAAACATAGACAGTTAGAAGAGTCTGTATTCTTGCACTTAAGTCGGCATTGTGCCTTTTGTATTTAATTCCGATGCAATTTCTGTGTTTCATCGTCAATAAGAGGGTCAGCTGGATACAGTAAACCTGAAGTGAAGCATCGGAATCTATAACTAGTGTCACAGGAATGGTTCAAAACATAGATGATAAGAAGAGTCTGTTTTCTTGTGCTTAAGTCGGAATTGTGCCTTTTCTATTTAATTCCGATGCAATTTCTCTGTTTCGTCGACAATAAGAAGGTCGAAGGGAGACAGTATACCTGAAGTGAAGCATCGGAATCTAAAACCGGTCTCACAGGAAAGGTTCAAATCATAGACAGTAAGAAGAGCCAGACTTCTTGTACCTGAGTCGGCATTGTGCCTTATGTATTTAATTCCGATGCAATCTCTGTGTTTCATCGTCAATAAAACGGTCAGAGGGATACAGTAAACCTGAAGTGAAGCATCGAAATCTATAACTAGTGTCACAGGAATGGTTCAAAACGTAGACAGTAAGAAGAGTCAGTCTTCTTGTACTTAAGTCGGCATTTTGCCCTTAGTATTTAATTCCGACGCAATTTCTGTGTTTCATCCTCAATACGAAGGTCATCTGGATACAGTAAACCTGAAGTGAAGCATCGGCATCTATAACTAGTGTCACAGGAATGGTTCAAAACATAGACAGGAAGAAGAGTCAGTTTTCTTGCACTTAAGTCGGCATTGTGCCTTTTCTATTTAATTCCGATGCAATTTCTGTGTTTCGTTGTCAATAAGAAAGTCCAAGGGATACAGTAAACCTGAAGTGAAGCATCGGTATCGAAAACCGGTCTCACAGGAAAGGTTAAAAACATAGACTGTAAGATGAGCCAGACTTCTTGTACTTGAGTCGGCATTGTGCGTTTTGTATTTAATTCCGATGCAATTTCTGTGTTTCATCATCAATAAGACGGTCAGAGGGATACAGTAAAACTGAAGTGAAGCATCGTAATCTATAAGTAGTGTCACAGGAATGGTTCAAATTGTAGACAGTAAAAAGAGTCAGTCTACTTATACCTAAGTCGGCATTGTGCCATTTGTATTTAATTAAGAAACAATTTCTGTGTTTTATCATCAATAAGAAGGTCAGAGGGATACAGTAAACCTGAAGTGAAGCATCGGAATCTATAACCAGTGTCACAGGAATGATTCAAAACATAGACAGTAAGAAGAGTCAGTTTTCTTGTACTTAAGTCGGCATTGTGCCTTTTGTATTTTATTCCGATGGAATTTCTGTGCTTCATCGTCAATAAGAAGGTCAACTGGATACAGTAAACCTGAAGTGAAGCATCGGAATCTATAACTAGTGTCACAGGAATGGTTCAAAACATAGACAGTAAGAAGAGCCAGTCTTCTTGTACTTGAGCTGTCATTGTGCCTTTTGTATTTAATTCCGATCACTTTTCTGTGTTTGGTCGCCAATAAGAAGGTCAGAGATATACAGTAAACCTAAGGTGTCGCATCGGAATCTATAACTAGTGTCACAGGAATGGTTTTAAACATAGACAGTAAGAAGCGTCAGTCTTCCTGTACTTAAGTCGGCATGTGCCTTTTGTATTTAATTCCGATGCAATTTCTGTGTTTTATCGTCAATAAGATGGTCAGAGGGATACAGTAAACCTGAAGTGAAGCATCGGAATCTATAACTAGTGTCACAAGAATGGTTCAAAACATAGACAGTAAGAAGAGTCAGTCTTCTTGTATTTAAGTCGGCTTTTCTACATAATTCCGATGCAAATTCTGTGTTTCATCGTCAATAAGGAGGTCAGAGTCATTCTGTAATTCTGGAGTGAAGCATCGGAATCTAAAACTAGTGTCACAGTAATGGTTCAAAACATAGACAGTTAGAAGAGTCAATCTTCTTGTACTTAAGTCGCCATTGTGCCTTTTGTATTTAATTCCGATGCAATATCTGTGTTTCATCGTCAATAAGAAGGTCAGCTGAATACAGTAAACCTGAAGTGAAGCATCGGAATCTATAACTAGTGTCACAGGAACGGTTCAAAACATAGACAGGAAGAAGAGCCAGTTTTCTTGTACTTGAGTCGGCATTGTGCCTTTTGTATTTAATTCCGATGCAATTTCTGTGCTCATCGTTAATACGACGGTCAGGGGGATACAGTAAATCTGAAGTGAAGGATCGGAATCTATAACTAGTGTAACAGGAATGGTTCAAAACATAGACAGTAGGAAGAGTCAGTCTTCTAGTACCTTTGTCGGCATTGTGCCTTTTGTATTTAATTCCGATGCAATTTCTGTGTCCATCGTCAATACGACGGTCAGGGGGATTCAGTAAATCTGGAGTGAAGCATCGGAATCTAAAACCGGTCTCACAGAAAAGGTTCAAAACATAGACAGTAAGAAGAGCCAGACTTTTTGTACTTGAGTCGGCATTGTGTCTTTTGTATTTAATTCCGATGCAATTTCTATGTTTCATCATCAATAAGACGGTCAGAGGGATACAGTAAAACTGAAGTGAAGCATCGGAATGTATAGCTAGTGTCACAGGAATGGTTCAAATCATAGACAGTAAGAAGAGTCAGTCTACTTGTACTTAAGTCGGCATTGCGCCTTTTGTATTTAATTCCGATGCAATTTCTGTATTTCATCGTCAATAAGGTCAGCTGGATACAGTAGACCTGAAGTGAAGCATCGGAATCAATAACTAGTGTCAAGGGAATGGTCAAAACATAGACAGCAAGAAGAGCCAGTCTTCTTGTACTTAAGTCGGCATTGTGCCTTTTGTATTTAATTCCGATGCAATTTCTGTGTTTCATCGTCAATATGAAGGTCAGAGGGATACAGTAAACCTGAAGTGAAGCATCGGTATCTATAACTAGTGTCACAGGAATGGTTCAAAACATAGATATTAAGAAGAGTCTGTTTTCTTGTATTTATGTCGGCATTGTGCATTTTTCTATTTAATTCCGATGCAATTTCTGTGTTTCGTAGTCAATAAGAAGGTCCAGGGGATACAGTAAACCTGAAGTGAATCATCGGAATCTATAACTAGTGCCACAGGAATGGTTCAAAACATAGACAGTAAGAAGAGTCAGTCTTCTTGTACTTAAGTCAGCATCGTGCCTTTTGTATTTTATTCCGATGCAATTTCTGTGCTTCATCGTCAATAAGAATGTCAACTGGATACAGTAAACCTGAAGTGAAGCATCGGAATCTATAACTGGTGTCACAGGAATGGTTCAAATCATAGACAGTAAGAAGAGCCAGTCTTCTTGTACTTGAGTCGGCATTGTGCTTTTTGTATTTAATTCCGATCACTTTTCTGTGTTTGGTCGTCAATAAGAAGGTCAGAGCAATACAGTAAACCTAAAGTGTCGCATCGGAATCTATAACTAGTGTCACAGGAATGGTTTTAAACATAGACAGTAAGAAGCGTCAGTCTTCCTGTACTTAGGTCGGCATGTGCCTTTTGTATTTAATTAAGATGCAATTTCTGTGTTTTACCGTCAATAAGAAGGTCAGAGGGATACAGTAAACCTGAGGTGAAGCATCGGATTCCATAACTAGTGTCACAGGAATGGTTCAAATCATAGACAGTAAGAAGAGTCAGTCTTCTTGTACTTAAGTCGGCATTGTGCCTTTTGTATTTAATTCCGATGCAATCTCTGTGTTTAATCGTCAATAAAACGGTCAGAGGGATACAGTAAACCTGAAGTGAAGCATCGGAATCTATAACTAGTGTCACAGGAATGGTTCAAAACATAGATGTTAAGAAGAGTCTGTTTTCTTGTGCTTCAGTCGGAATTGTGCCTTTTCTATTTAATTCCGATGCAATTTCTGCGTTTCGTCGACAATAAGAAGGTCGAAGGGAGACAGTATACCTGAAGTGAAGCTTCGGAATCTAAAACCGGTCTCACAGGAAAGGTTCAAATCATAGACAGTAAGAAGAGCCAGACTTCTTGTACCTGAGTCGGCATTGTGCCTTATGTATTTAATTCCGATGCAATCTCTGTGTTTAATCGTCAATAAAACGGTCAGAGGGATACAGTAAACCTGAAGTGAAGCATCGGAATCTATAACTAGTGTCACAGGAATGGTTCAAATCATAGACAGTAGGAAGAGTCAGTCTTCTTGTACTTAAGTCGGCATTTTGCCCTTAGTATTTAATTCCGACGCAATTTCTGTGTTTCATCCTCAATAAGAAGGTCAGCTGGATACAGTAAACCTGAAGTGAAGCATCGGCATCTATAACTAGTGTCACAGGAATGGTTCAAAACATAGACAGTTAGAAGAGTCTGTATTCTTGCACTTAAGTCGGCATTGTGCCTTTTGTATTTAATTCCGATGCAATTTCTGTGTTTCATCGTCAATAAGAGGGTCAGCTGGATACAGTAAACCTGAAGTGAAGCATCGGAATCTATAACTAGTGTCACAGGAATGGTTCAAAACATAGATGTTAAGAAGAGTCTGTTTTCTTGTGCTTAAGTCGGAATTGTGCCTTTTCTATTTAATTCCGATGCAATTTCTGTGTTTCGTTGTCAATAAGAAAGTCCAAGGGATACAGTAAACCTGAAGTGAAGCATCGGTATCGAAAACCGGTCTCACAGGAAAGGTTCAAAACATAGACTGTAAGAAGAGCCAGACTTCTTGTACTTGAGTCGGCATAGTGCGTTTTGTATTTAATTCCGATGCAATTTCTGTGTTTCATCATCAATAAGACGGTCAGAGGGATACAGTAAAACTGAAGTGAAGCATCGTAATCTATAACTAGTGTCACAGGAATGGTTCAAATTATAGACAGTAAAAAGAGTCAGTCTACTTATACCTAAGTCGGCATTGTGCCTTTTGTATTTAATTAAGATACAATTTCTGTGTTTTATCGTCAATAAGAAGGTCAGAGGGATACAGTAAACCTGAAGTGAAGCATCGGAATCTATAACTAGTGTCACAGGAATGATTCAAAACATAGACAGTAAGAAGAGCCAGTCTTCTTGTACTTGAGCTGTCATTGTGCCTTTTGTATTTGATTCCGATCACTTTTCTGTGTTTGGTCGCCAATAAGAAGGTCAGAGGGATACAGTAAACCTAAGGTGTCGCATCGGAATCTATAACTAGTGTCACAGGAATGGTTTTAAACATAGACAGTAAGAAGCGTCAGTCTTCCTGTACTTAAGACGGCATGTGCCTTTTGTATTTAATTCCGATGCAATTTCTGTGTTTTATCGTCAATAAGATGGTCAGAGGGATACAGTAAACCTGAAGTGAAGCATCGGAATCTATAACTAGTGTCACAAGAATGGTTCAAATCATAGACAGTAAGAAGAGTCAGTCTTCTTGTATTTAAGTCGGCTTTTCTACATAATTCCGATGCAAATTCTGTGTTTCATCGTCAATAAGGAGGTCAGAGTCATTCTGTAATTCTGGAGTGAAGCATCGGAATCTAAAACTAGTGTCACAGTAATGGTTCAAAACATAGACAGTTAGAAGAGTCAATCTTCTTGTACTTAAGTCGCCATTGTGCCTTTTGTATTTAATTCCGATGCAATATCTGTGTTTCATCGTCAATAAGAAGGTCAGCTGAATACAGTAAACCTGAAGTGAAGCATCGGAATCTATAACTAGTGTCACAGGAACGGTTCAAAACATAGACAGGAAGAAGAGCCAGTTTTCTTGTACTTGAGTCGGCATTGTGCCTTTTGTATTTAATTCCGATGCAATTTCTGTGCTCATCGTTAATACGACGGTCAGGGGGATACAGTAAATCTGAAGTGAAGGATCGGAATCTATAACTAGTGTAACAGGAATGGTTCAAAACATAGACAGTAGGAAGAGTCAGTCTTCTAGTACCTTTGTCGGCATTGTGCCTTTTGTATTTAATTCCGATGCAATTTCTGTGTCCATCGTCAATACGACGGTCAGGGGGATTCAGTAAATCTGGAGTGAAGCATCGGAATCTAAAACCGGTCTCACAGAAAAGGTTCAAAACATAGACAGTAAGAAGAGCCAGACTTTTTGTACTTGAGTCGGCATTGTGTCTTTTGTATTTAATTCCGATGCAATTTCTATGTTTCATCATCAATAAGACGGTCAGAGGGATACAGTAAAACTGAAGTGAAGCATCGGAATGTATAGCTAGTGTCACAGGAATGGTTCAAATCATAGACAGTAAGAAGAGTCAGTCTACTTGTACTTAAGTCGGCATTGCGCCTTTTGTATTTAATTCCGATGCAATTTCTGTATTTCATCGTCAATAAGGTCAGCTGGATACAGTAGACCTGAAGTGAAGCATCGGAATCAATAACTAGTGTCAAGGGAATGGTCAAAACATAGACAGCAAGAAGAGCCAGTCTTCTTGTACTTAAGTCGGCATTGTGCCTTTTGTATTTAATTCCGATGCAATTTCTGTGTTTCATCGTCAATATGAAGGTCAGAGGGATACAGTAAACCTGAAGTGAAGCATCGGTATCTATAACTAGTGTCACAGGAATGGTTCAAAACATAGATATTAAGAAGAGTCTGTTTTCTTGTATTTATGTCGGCATTGTGCATTTTTCTATTTAATTCCGATGCAATTTCTGTGTTTCGTAGTCAATAAGAAGGTCCAGGGGATACAGTAAACCTGAAGTGAATCATCGGAATCTATAACTAGTGCCACAGGAATGGTTCAAAACATAGACAGTAAGAAGAGTCAGTCTTCTTGTACTTAAGTCAGCATCGTGCCTTTTGTATTTTATTCCGATGCAATTTCTGTGCTTCATCGTCAATAAGAATGTCAACTGGATACAGTAAACCTGAAGTGAAGCATCGGAATCTATAACTGGTGTCACAGGAATGGTTCAAATCATAGACAGTAAGAAGAGCCAGTCTTCTTGTACTTGAGTCGGCATTGTGCTTTTTGTATTTAATTCCGATCACTTTTCTGTGTTTGGTCGTCAATAAGAAGGTCAGAGCAATACAGTAAACCTAAAGTGTCGCATCGGAATCTATAACTAGTGTCACAGGAATGGTTTTAAACATAGACAGTAAGAAGCGTCAGTCTTCCTGTACTTAGGTCGGCATGTGCCTTTTGTATTTAATTAAGATGCAATTTCTGTGTTTTACCGTCAATAAGAAGGTCAGAGGGATACAGTAAACCTGAGGTGAAGCATCGGATTCCATAACTAGTGTCACAGGAATGGTTCAAATCATAGACAGTAAGAAGAGTCAGTCTTCTTGTACTTAAGTCGGCATTGTGCCTTTTGTATTTAATTCCGATGCAATCTCTGTGTTTAATCGTCAATAAAACGGTCAGAGGGATACAGTAAACCTGAAGTGAAGCATCGGAATCTATAACTAGTGTCACAGGAATGGTTCAAAACATAGATGTTAAGAAGAGTCTGTTTTCTTGTGCTTCAGTCGGAATTGTGCCTTTTCTATTTAATTCCGATGCAATTTCTGCGTTTCGTCGACAATAAGAAGGTCGAAGGGAGACAGTATACCTGAAGTGAAGCTTCGGAATCTAAAACCGGTCTCACAGGAAAGGTTCAAATCATAGACAGTAAGAAGAGCCAGACTTCTTGTACCTGAGTCGGCATTGTGCCTTATGTATTTAATTCCGATGCAATCTCTGTGTTTAATCGTCAATAAAACGGTCAGAGGGATACAGTAAACCTGAAGTGAAGCATCGGAATCTATAACTAGTGTCACAGGAATGGTTCAAATCATAGACAGTAGGAAGAGTCAGTCTTCTTGTACTTAAGTCGGCATTTTGCCCTTAGTATTTAATTCCGACGCAATTTCTGTGTTTCATCCTCAATAAGAAGGTCAGCTGGATACAGTAAACCTGAAGTGAAGCATCGGCATCTATAACTAGTGTCACAGGAATGGTTCAAAACATAGACAGTTAGAAGAGTCTGTATTCTTGCACTTAAGTCGGCATTGTGCCTTTTGTATTTAATTCCGATGCAATTTCTGTGTTTCATCGTCAATAAGAGGGTCAGCTGGATACAGTAAACCTGAAGTGAAGCATCGGAATCTATAACTAGTGTCACAGGAATGGTTCAAAACATAGATGTTAAGAAGAGTCTGTTTTCTTGTGCTTAAGTCGGAATTGTGCCTTTTCTATTTAATTCCGATGCAATTTCTGTGTTTCGTTGTCAATAAGAAAGTCCAAGGGATACAGTAAACCTGAAGTGAAGCATCGGTATCGAAAACCGGTCTCACAGGAAAGGTTCAAAACATAGACTGTAAGAAGAGCCAGACTTCTTGTACTTGAGTCGGCATAGTGCGTTTTGTATTTAATTCCGATGCAATTTCTGTGTTTCATCATCAATAAGACGGTCAGAGGGATACAGTAAAACTGAAGTGAAGCATCGTAATCTATAACTAGTGTCACAGGAATGGTTCAAATTATAGACAGTAAAAAGAGTCAGTCTACTTATACCTAAGTCGGCATTGTGCCTTTTGTATTTAATTAAGATACAATTTCTGTGTTTTATCGTCAATAAGAAGGTCAGAGGGATACAGTAAACCTGAAGTGAAGCATCGGAATCTATAACTAGTGTCACAGGAATGATTCAAAACATAGACAGTAAGAAGAGCCAGTCTTCTTGTACTTGAGCTGTCATTGTGCCTTTTGTATTTGATTCCGATCACTTTTCTGTGTTTGGTCGCCAATAAGAAGGTCAGAGGGATACAGTAAACCTAAGGTGTCGCATCGGAATCTATAACTAGTGTCACAGGAATGGTTTTAAACATAGACAGTAAGAAGCGTCAGTCTTCCTGTACTTAAGACGGCATGTGCCTTTTGTATTTAATTCCGATGCAATTTCTGTGTTTTATCGTCAATAAGATGGTCAGAGGGATACAGTAAACCAGAAGTGAAGCATCGGAATCTATAACTAGTGTCACAAGAATGGTTCAAATCATAGACAGTAAGAAGAGTCAGTCTTCTTGTACTTAAGTCGGCATTGTGCCTTTTGTATTCAATTAAGATGCAATTTCTGTAATTCATCGTCAATAAGGAGGTCAGAGGGATACAGTAAACCTGCAGTGAAGCATCGGAATCTAAAACTAGTGTCACAGTAATGGTTCAAAACATAGACAGTTAGAAGAGTCAGTCTTCTTGTACTTAAGTCGCCATTGTGCCTTTTGTATTTAATTCCGATGCAATTTCTGTGTGTCATCGTCAATAAGAAGGACAGCTGGATACAGTAAACCTGAAGTGAAGCATCGGAATCTATAACTAGTGTCACAGGAACGGTTCAAAACATAGACAGGAAGAAGAGCCAGTTTTCTTGTACTTGAGTCCGCATTGTGCCTTTTGTATTTAATTCCGATGCAATTTCTGTATTCATCGTTAATACGACGGTCAGGGGGATACAGTAAATCTGAATTGAAGCATTTGAATCTATAACTAGTGTAACAGGAAAGGTTCAAAACATAGAGAGTAAGAAGAGCCAGACTTCTTGTACCTGAGTCATCATTGTGCATTTTGTATTTAATTCCGATGCAATATCTGTGTTTCATCGTCAATAAGACGGTCAGAGGGATACAGTAAACCTGAAGTGATGCATCGGAATCTATCACTAGTGTCACAGGAATGGTTCAAAACATAGAGAGTAGGAAGAGTCAGACTTCTTGTACTTAAGTCGGCATTTTGCCTTTTGTATTTAATTCCGATGCAATTTCTGTGTTTCATCGTCAATAAGAAGGTTAGGTGGATACAGTAAACCTGAAGTGAAACATCGGAATCTATAACTAGTGTCACAGGAATGGTTCAAAACATAGACAGGAAGAAGAGTCAGTTTTTTTGTACTTAAGTCGGCATTGTGCCTTTTGTATTTAATTCCGATGCAATATCTGTGTTTCATCGTCAATAAGAAGGTCAGCTGAATACAGTAAACCTGAAGTGAAGCATCGGAATCTATAACTAGTGTCACAGGAACGGTTCAAAACATAGACAGGAAGAAGAGCCAGTTTTCTTGTACTTGAGTCCGCATTGTGCCTTTTGTATTTAATTCCGATGCAATTTCTGTGTGTCATCATCAAGAAGACGGTCAGAGGGATACAGTAAACCTGAATTGAAGCATCGGAATCTATAACTAGTGTCACAGGAATGGTTCAAAACATAGACAGTAAGAAGAGTCAGTCTTCTTGTATTTAAGTCGGCTTTTCTACATAATTCCGATGCAATTTCTGTGTTTCACCGTCAATAAGGAGATCAGAGTCATTCTGTAATTCTGGAGTGAAGCATCGGAATCTAAAACTAGTGTCACAGTAATGGTTCAGAACATAGACAGTTAGAAGAGTTAGTCTTCTTGTACTTAAGTCGCCATTGTGCCTTTTGTATTTAATTCCGATGCAATATCTGTGTTTCATCGTCAATAAGAAGGTCAGCTGAATACAGTAAACCTGAAATGAAGCATCGGAATCTATAACTAGTGTCACAGGAACGGTTCAAAACATAGACAGGAAGAAGAGCCAGTTTTCTTGTACTTGAGTCGGCATTGTGCCTTTTGTATTTAATTCCGATGCAATTTCTGTGCTCATCGTTAATACGACGGTCAGGGGGATACAGTAAATCTGAAGTGAAGGATCGGAATCTATAACTAGTGTAACAGGAATGGTTCAAAACATAGACAGTAAGAAGAGTCAGTCTTCTAGTACCTTTGTCGGCATTGTGCCTTTTGTATTTAATTCCGATGCAATTTCTGTGTCCATCGTCAATACGACGGTCAGGGGGATTCAGTAAATCTGGAGTGAAGCATCGGAATCTAAAACCGGTCTCACAGAAAGGGTTCAAAACATAGACAGTAAGAAGAGCCAGACTTTTTGTACTTGAGTCGGCATTGTGTCTTTTGTATTTAATTCCGGTGCAATTTCTATGTTTCATCATCAATAAGACGGTCAGAGGGATACAGTAAAACTGAAGTGAAGCATCGGAATGTATAGCTAGTGTCACAGGAATGGTTCAAATCATAAACAGTAAGAAGAGTCAGTCTACTTCTACTTAAGTCGGCATTGTGCCTTTTGTATTTAATTCCGATGCAATTTCTGTATTTCATCGTCAATAAGAAGGTCAGAGGGATACAGTAAACCTGAAGTGAAGCATCGGAATCTATAACTAGTGTCACAAGAATGGTTCAAAACATAGACAGTAAGAAGAGTCAGTCTTCTTGTATTTAAGTCGGCTTTTCTACATAATTCCGATGCAAATTCTGTGTTTCATCGTCAATAAGGAGGTCAGAGTCATTCTGTAATTCTGGAGTGAAGCATCGGAATCTAAAACTAGTGTCACAGTAATGGTTCAAAACATAGACAGTTAGAAGAGTCAATCTTCTTGTACTTAAGTCGCCATTGTGCCTTTTGTATTTAATTCCGATGCAATATCTGTGTTTCATCGTCAATAAGAAGGTCAGCTGAATACAGTAAACGTGAAGTGAAGCATCGGAATCTATAACTAGTGTCACAGGAATTGTTCAAAACATAGACAGTAAGAAGAGCCAGTCTTCTTGTACTTGAGCTGTCATTGTGCCTTTTGTATTTAATTCCGATCACTTTTCTGTGTTTGGTCGCCAATAAGGTCAGAGATATACAGTAAACCTAAGGTGTCGCATCGGAATCTATAACTAGTGTCACAGGAATGGTTTTAAACATAGACAGTAAGAAGCGTCAGTCTTCCTGTACTTAAGTCGGCATGTGCCTTTTGTATTTAATTCCGATGCAATTTCTGTGTTTTATCGTCAATAAGATGGTCAGAGGGATACAGTAAACCTGAAGTGAAGCATCGGAATCTATAACTAGTGTCACAAGAATGGTTCAAAACACAGACAGTAAGAAGAGTCAGTCTTCTTGTATTTAAGTCGGCTTTTCTACATAATTCCGATGCAATTTCTGTGTTTCATCGTCAATAAGGAGGTCAGAGCCATTCTGTAATTCTGGAGTGAAGCATCGGAATCTAAAACTAGTGTCACAGTAATGGTTCAAAACATAGACAGTTAGAAGAGTCAATCTTCTTGTACTTAAGTCGCCATTGTGCCTTTTGTATTTAATTCCGATGCAATATCTGTGTTTCATCGTCAATAAGAAGGTCAGCTGAATACAGTAAACCTGAAGTGAAGCATCGGAATCTATAACTAGTGTCACAGGAACGGTTCAAAACATAGACAGGAAGAAGAGCCAGTTTTCTTGTACTTGTGTCGGCATTGTGCCTTTTGTATTTAATTCCGAAGCAATTTCTGTGCTCATCGTTAATACGACGGTCAGGGGGATACAGTAAATCTGAAGTGAAGGATCGGAATCTATAACTAGTGTAACAGGAATGGTTCAAAACATAGACAGTAAGAAGAGTCAGTCTTCTAGTACCTTTGTCGGCATTGTGCCTTTTGTATTTAATTCCGATGCAATTTCTGTGTCCATCGTCAATACGACGGTCAGGGGGATTCAGTAAATCTGGAGTGAAGCATCGGAATCTAAAACCGGTCTCACAGAAAAGGTTCAAAACATAGACAGTAAGAAGAGCCAGACTTTTTGTACTTGAGTCGGCATTGTGTCTTTTGTATTTAATTCCGATGCAATTTCTATGTTTCATCATCAATAAGACGGTCAGAGGGATACAGTAAAACTGAAGTGAAGCATCGGAATGTATAGCTAGTGTCACAGGAATGGTTCAAATCATAGACAGTAAGAAGAGTCAGTCTACTTACACTTAAGTCGGCATTATGCCTTTTGTATTTAATTCCGATGCAATTTCTGTATTTCATCGTCAATAAGAAGGTCAGCTGGATACAGTAGACCTGAAGTGAAGCATCGGAATCAATAACTAGTGTCAAGGGAATGGTCAAAACATAGACAGTAAGAAGAGCCAGTCTTCTTGTACTTAAGTCGGCATTGTGCCTTTTGTATTTAATTCCGATGCAATTTCAGTGTTTCATCGTCAATATGAAGGTCAGAGGGATACAGTAAACCTGACGTGAAGCATCGGTATCTATAACTAGTGTCACAGGAATGGTTTTAAACATAGACAGTAAGAAGCGTCAGTCTTCCTGTACTTAGGTCGGCATGTGCCTTTTGTATTTAATTAAGATGCAATTTCTGTGTTTTACCGTCAATAAGAAGGTCAGAGGGATACAGTAAACCTGAGGTGAAGCATCGGATTCCATAACTAGTGTCACAGGAATGGTTCAAATCATAGACAGTAAGAAGAGTCAGTCTTCTTGTACTTAAGTCGGCATTGTGCCTTTTCTATATAATTCCGATGCAATTTCTGTGTTTCATCGTCAATAAGAAGGTCAGAGGGATACAGTAAACCTGAAGTGAAGCATCGGAATCTATAACTAGTGTCACAGGAATGGTTCAAAACATAGACAGTAAGAAGAGTCAGTCTTCTTGTACTTAAGTCGGCATTGTGCCTTTTGTATTCAATAAAGATGCAATTTCTGTGATTCATCGTCAATAAGGAGGTCAGAGGGATACAGTAAACCTGGAGTGAAGCATCGGAATGTAAAACTAATGTCACAGTAATGGTTCAAAACATAGACAGTTAGAAGAGTCTGTATTCTTGCACTTAAGTCGGCATTGTGCCTTTTGTATTTAATTCCGATGCAATTTCTGTGTTTCATCGTCAATAAGAGGGTCAGCTGGATACAGTAAACCTGAAGTGAAGCATCGGAATCTATAACTAGTGTCACAGGAATGGTTCAAAACATAGATGTTAAGAAGAGTCTGTTTTCTAGTGCTTCAGTCGGAATTGTGCCTTTTCTATTTAATTCCGATGCAATTTCTGCGTTTCGTCGACAATAAGAAGGTCGAAGGGAGACAGTTTACCTGAAGTGAAGCTTCGGAATCTAAAACCGGTCTCACAGGAAAGGTTCAAATCATAGACAGTAAGAAGAGCCAGACTTCTTGTACCTGAGTCGGCATTGTGCCTTATGTATTTAATTCCGATGCAATCTCTGTGTTTAATCGTCAATAAAACGGTCAGAGGGATACAGTAAACCTGAAGTGAAGCATCGGAATCTATAACTAGTGTCACAGGAATGGTTCAAATCATAGACAGTAGGAAGAGTCAGTCTTCTTGTACTTAAGTCGGCATTTTGCCCTTAGTATTTAATTCCGACGCAATTTCTGTGTTTCATCCTCAATAAGAAGGTCAGCTGGATACAGTAAACCTGAAGTGAAGCATCGGCATCTATAACTAGTGTCACAGGAATGGATCAAAACATAGACAGTTAGAACAGTCTGTATTCTTGCACTTAAGTCGGCATTGTGCCTTTTGTATTTAATTCCGATGCAATTTCTGTGTTTCATCGTCAATAAGAGGGTCAGCTGGATACAGTAAACCTGAAGTGAAGCATCGGAATCTATAACTAGTTTCACAGGAATGGTTCAAAACATAGATGTTAAGAAGAGTCTGTTTTCTTGTGCTTAAGTCGGAATTGTGCCTTTTCTATTTAATTCCGATGCAATTTCTGTGTTTCCTTGTCAATAAGAAAGTCCAAGGGGTACAGTAAACCTGAAGTGAAGCATCGGTATCGAAAACCGGTCTCACAGGAAAGGTTCAAAACATAGACTGTAAGAAGAGCCAGACTTCTTGTACTTGAGTCGGCATTGTGCGTTTTGTATTTAATTCCGATGCAATTTCTGTGTTTCATCATCAATAAGACGGTCAGAGGGATACAGTAAAACTGAAGTGAAGCATCGTAATCTATAACTAGTGTCACAGGAATGGTTCAAATTATAGACAGTAAAAAGAGTCAGTCTACTTATACCTAAGTCGGCATTGTCCTTTTTGTATTTAATTAAGATACAATTTCTGTGTTTTATCGTCAATAAGAAGGTCAGAGGGATACAGTAAACCTGAAGTGAAGCATCGGAACCTATAACCAGTGTCACAGGAATGATTCAAAACATAGACAGTAAGAAGAGTCAGTTTTCTTGTACTTAAGTCGGCATTGTGCCTTTTGTATTTTATTCCGAAGGAATTTCTGTGCTTCATCGTCAATAAGAAGGTCAACTGGATACAGTAATCCTGAAGTGAAGCATCGGAATCTATAACTAGTGTCACAGGAATGGTTCAAAACATAGACAGTAAGAAGAGCCAGTCTTCTTGTACTTGAGCTGTCATTGTGCCTTTTGTATTTTATTCCGATCACTTTTCTGTGTTTGGTCGCCAATAAGAAGGTCAGAGGGATACAGTAAACCTAAGGTGTCGCATCGGAATCTATAACTAGTGTCACAGGAATGGTTTTAAACATAGACAGTAAGAAGCGTCAGTCTTCCTGTACTTAAGTCGGCATGTGCCTTTTGTATTTAATTCCGATGCAATTTCTGTGTTTTATCGTCAATAAGATGGTCAGAGGGATACAGTAAACCAGAAGTGAAGCATCGGAATCTATAACTAGTATCACAAGAATGGTTCGAATCATAGACAGTAAGAAGAGTCAGTCTTCTTGTACTTAAGTTGGCATTGTGCCTTTTGTATTCAATTAAGATGCAATTTCTGTTATTCATCGTCAATAAGGAGGTCAGAGGGATACAGTAAACCTGCAGTGAAGCATCGGAATCTAAAACTAGTGTCACAGTAATGGTTCAAAACATAGACAGTTAGAAGAGTCAGTCTTCTTGTACTTAAGTCGCCATTGTGCCTTTTGTATTTAATTCCGATGCAATTTCTGTGTGTCATCGTCAATAAGAAGGACAGCTGGACACAGTAAACCTGAAGTGAAGCATCGGAA
The DNA here is from genome assembly GCF_021461385.2 of Schistocerca piceifrons. Lineage (NCBI taxonomy): Eukaryota > Metazoa > Arthropoda > Insecta > Orthoptera > Acrididae > Schistocerca > Schistocerca piceifrons. The sequence goes on from NC_060139.1 coordinate 1,132,755,592, forward strand.
TCTATAACTAGTGTCACAGGAACGGTTCAAAACAATGACAGGAAGAAGAGCCAGTCTTCCTGTACTTGAGTCGGCATTGTGCCCTTTGTATTTAATTCCGATGCAATTTCTGTATTCATCGTTAATACGACGGTCAGGGGGATACAGTAAATCTGAATTGAAGCATTTGAATCTATAACTAGTGTAACAGGAAAGGTTCAAAACATAGACAGTAAGAAGAGCCAGACTTCTTGTACCTGAGTCATCATTGTGCCTTTTGTATTTAATTCCGATGCAATATCTGTGTTTCATCGTCAATAAGACGGTCAGAGGGATACAGTAAACCTGAAGTGATGCATCGGAATCTATCACTAGTGTCACAGGAATGGTTCAAAACATAGAGAGTAGGAAGAGTCAGACTTCTTGTACTTAAGTCGGCATTTTGCCTTTTGTATTTAATTCCGATGCAATTTCTGTGTTTCATCGTCAATAAGAAGGTTAGGTGGATACAGTAAACCTGAAGTGAAACATCGGAATCTATAACTAGTGTCACAGGAATGGTTCAAAACATAGACAGGAAGAAGAGTCAGTTTTTTTGTACTTAAGTCGGCATTGTGCCTTTTGTATTTAATTCCGATGCAATATCTGTGTTTCATCGTCAATAAGAAGGTCAGCTGAATACAGTAAACCTGAAGTGAAGCATCGGAATCTATTACTAGTGTCACACGAACGGTTCAAAACATAGACAGGAAGAAGAGCCAGTTTTCTTGTACTTGAGTCGGCATTGTGCCTTTTGTATTTAATTCCGATGCAATTTCTGTGTGTCATCATCAATAAGACGGTCAGAGGGGTACAGTAAACCTGAATTGAAGCATCGGAATCTATAACTAGTGTCACAGGAATGGTTCAAATCATAGACAGTAAGAAGAGTCAGTCTTCTTGTATTTAAGTCGGCTTTTCTACATAATTCCGATGCAATTTCTGTGTTTCACCGTCAATAAGGAGATCAGAGTCATTCTGTAATTCTGGAGTGAAGCATCGGAATCTAAAACTAGTGTCCCAGTAATGGTTCAAAACATAGACAGTTAGAAGAGTTAGTCTTCTTGTACTTAAGTCGCCATTGTGCCTTTTGTATTTAATTCCGATGCAATATCTGTGTTTCATCGTCAATAAGAAGGTCAGCTGAATACAGTAAACCTGAAGTGAAGCATCGGAATCTATAACTAGTGTCACAGGAACGGTTCAAAACATAGACAGGAAGAAGAGCCAGTTTTCTTGTACTTGAGTCGGCATTGTGCCTTTTGTATTTAATTCCGATGCAATTTCTGTGCTCATCGTTAATACGACGGTCAGGGGGATACAGTAAATCTGAAGTGAAGCATCGGTATCTATAACTAGTGTCACAGGAATGGTTCAAAACACAGAGAGTAAGAAGAGTCAGTCTTTTTGTACTTAAGTCGGCATTGTGCCTTTTGAGTGTAATTCCGATGCAATTTCTGTGTTTCATCGACAATAAGATCAGAGGGATACAGTAAACCGGAAGTGAAGCAACCTAATCTATAACTAGTGTCACAGGAATGTTTCAAAACATAGACAGTAAGAAGAGCCAGTCTTCTTGTACTTGAGTCGGCATTATTCCTTTTGTATTTAATCCCGATGCAATTTCTGTGTATCATCGTCAATATTAAGGTCAGACGGATACAGTAAACCTGAAGAGAAGCATCGGAACCTATAACTAGTTTAACCGGAATGGTTCAAAACATAGACAATAGAAAGAGTCAGTCTTCTTGTACTTCAGTCGGCATTGTGTCTTTTGTATTTAATTCCGATGCAATTTCTGTGTTTCATCGTCAATAAGAAGGTCAGAGGCATACAGTAAACCTGAAGTGAAGCATCGGAAGCTATAACTAGTGTCACAGGAATGGTTCAAAACATAGACAGGAAGAAGAGTCAAATTTCTTGTACTCAAGTCGTCAATGTGCCTTTTCTATTTAATCGCGATGCAATTTCTGTGTTTCGTCGTCAATATGAAAGTCCAAGGGATACTGTAAACCTAAAGTGAAGCATCGGAATCCAAAACCGGGCTCACAGGAAAGGTTCAATACATAGACTGTAAGAAGAGCCAGACTTTTTATACTTGAGTCTTCATTGTGTCTTTTGTATTTCATTCCGATGCAATTTCTGTGTTTCATCATCAATAAGACGGTCAGAGGGTTACAGTAAAACTGAAGTGAAGCATCGGAATGTCTAACTAGTGTCACAGGAATGGTTCAAAACATAGACAGTAATAAGAGTCAGTCTACTTGTACTTTAGTCGGCATTGTGGCTTTTGTATTTAATTCCGATGCAATTTCTGTGTTTCATCGTCAATAAGGTCAGCTGGATACAGTAGACCTGAAGTGAAGCATCGGATTCAATAACTAGAGTGAAGGGAATTTTTCAAAACATAGACAGTAAGAAGAGCCAGTCTTCTTGTACTTGAGTCGGCATTGTGCCTTTTGTATTTATTTCCGATGCAATTTCCGTGTCTCATCGTCAAGAAGAAGGTCAGAGGGATACAGTAAATGTGAAGTGAAGCAACGGAACCTATAACTAGTGTCACAGGAATGGTTCAAAACATAGACAGTAAGAAGAGCCAGTCTTCTTGTACTTGAGTCGGCATTGTGCCTTTTGTATTTATTTCCGATGCAATTTCCGTGTCTCATCGTCAATAAGAAGGTCAGAGGGATACAGTAAACGTGAAGTGAAGCAACGGAACCTATAACTAGTGTCACAGGAATGGTTCAAACCATAGACAGTAAGAAGAGTCAGTCTTCTTGTACTTACGTCTGCATTGTGACTTTTGTATTTACTTAAGATGCAATATCTGTGTTTGATCGTCAATGAGAAGGTCAGAGGGATACAGTGAACCTAAAGTGAAGCATCGGAATCTATAACTAGTGTCACTGGAATGGTTCAAAACATAGACAGTAAGAATCGTCAGTCTTCTTGTACTTAAGTCGGCATTGTGCCTTTTGTATTCAATTAAGATGCAATTTCTGTGTTTCATCGTCAATTAGGAGGTCAGAGGGATACAGTAAACCTGAAGTGAAGCATAGGAATCTGTAACTAGTGTCACAGGAATGGTTCAAAGCATAGAAAGTAAGAAGAGCCAGTCTTCTTGTACCTGAGTCGGCATTGTGTCTTTTGTATTTAATTCCGATGCAACTTCTGTGTTTCATCGTCAAAAAGAAGGTCTCAGGGATACAGTAGACCTGAAGTGAAGCATCGGAATCTACAACTAATGTCACAGGAATGGTTCAAAACATAAACAGTAAGAAGAGTCAGTTTTCTTGTACTTAAGTCGGCATTGTGCCTTTTGTATTCTATTCCGATTCAATTTCTGTGTTTCATCGTCAATAAGAAAGTCCAAGGGATACTTTAAACCTGAAGTGAAGCATCAAAATCCAAAACCGAGCTCACAGGAACGGTTCAAAACATAGACAGTAAGAAGAGCCATACTTTTTGTACTTGAGTCGGTATTGTGTCTTTTGTATTTAATTCCGATGCAATTTCTGTGTTTCATCATCAATAAGACGGTCAGAGGGATACAGTAGACCTGAAGTGAAGCATCGGAATCAATAACCAGTGTCAAGGGAATGATTCAAAACATAGACAGTAAGAAGAGCCTGTCTTCTTGTACTTGAGTCGGCATTGTGCATTTTGTATTTAATTCCGATGCAATTTCTGTGTCTCATCGTCAGTAAGAAGGTCAGAGGGATACAGTAAACGTGAAGTGAAGCAACGGAATCTATAACTAGTGTCACAGGAATGGTTCAAAACATAGACAGTAAGAATCGTCAGACTTCTTGTACTTGAGTCTGCATTGTGCCTTTTGTACACTCCTGGAAATTGAAATAAGAACACCGTGAATTAATTGTCCCAGGAAGGGGAAACTTTATTGACACATTCCTGGGGTCAGATACGTCAGCACTAGTACAGTTTATATCCACCTTTCGCAACAATGCAGGCTGCTATTCTCCCATGGAGGCGATCGTAGAGATGCTGGATATAGTCCTGTGGAACGGCTTGCCATGCCATTTCCACCTGGCGCCTCAGTTGGACCAGCGTTCGTGCTGGACGTGCAGACTGCGTGAGACGACGCTTCATCCAGTCCCAAACATGCTCAATGGGGGACAGATCCGGAGATCTTGCTGGCCAGGGTAGTATACGTGCACCTTCTAGAGCACGTTGTGTGGCACGGGATACATGCGGACGTGCATTGTCCTGTTGGAACAGCAAGTTCCCTTGCCGGTCTAGGAATGGTAGAACGATGGGTTCGATGACGGTTTGGATGTACCGTGCACTATTCAGTGGCCCCTCGACGATCACCAGTGGTGTACAGCCAGTGTATGTGATCGCTCCCTACACCATGATGCCGGGTGTTGGCCCTGTGTGCCTCGGTCGTATGCAGTCCTGATTGTGGCGCTCACCTGCACGGCGCCAAACACGCATACGACCATCATTGGCACCAAGGCAGAAGCGACTATCATCGCTGAAGACGACACGTCTCCATTCGTCCCTCCATTCACGCCTGTCGCGACACCACTGGAGGCGGGCTGCACGATGTTGGGGTGTGAGCGAAAGACGGCCTAACGGTGTGCAGGACCGCAGCCCAGCTTCATGGAGACGGTTGCGAATGGTCCTCGCCGATACCCCAGGAGCAACAGTGTCCCTAATTTGCTGGGAAGTGGCGGTGCGGTCCCCTACGGCACTGCGTAGGATCCTACGGTCTTGGCGTGCATCCGTGCGTCGCTGCGGTCCGGTCCCATGTCGACGGGCACGTGCACCTTCCGCCGACCACTGGCGACAACATCGATATACTGTGGAGACCTCATGCCCCACGTGTTGAGCAATTCGGCGGTACGTCCAACCGGCCTCCCGCATGCACACTATACGCCCTCGCTCAAAGTCCGTCAACTGCACATACGGTTCACGTCCACGCTGTCGCGGCATGCTACCAGTGTTAAAGACTGCGATGGAGCTCCGTATGCCACGGCAAACTGGCTGACACTGACGGCGGCGGTGCACAAATGCTGCGCAGCTAGCGCCATTCGACGGCCAACACCGCGGTTCCTGGTGTGTCCGCTGTGCCGTGCGTGTGATCATTGCTTGTACAGCCCTCTCGCAGTGTCCGGAGCAAGTATGGTGGGTCTGACACACCGGTGTCAATGTGTTCTTTTTTCCATTTCCAGGAGTGTATTTAATTCCGATGCAACTTCTGTGTTTCATCGTCAATATGAAGGTCAGAGGGATACAGTAAACCTGAAGTGAAGCATCGGAATCTATAACTAGTGTCAAAGGAATGGTTCAAAACATAGACAGAAAGAACAGCCAGTCTTCTAGTACTTGAGTCGGCATTGTGCCTTTTGTATTTAATTCCTATGCAATTTCTGTGTTTCATCGTCAATATGAAGGTCAGAGGGATACAGTAAACCTGAAGTGAGGCACCGGAATCTATAACTAATGTCACAGGAATGGTTCAAAACATAGAGAGTAAGAAGAGTCAGTCTTTTTGTACTTGAGTCGGCATTGTGCCTTTTGTATTTAATTCCGATGCAATTTCTGTGTTTCATCGTCAATAAGAAGGTCAGAGGGATACAGTAAACCTGAAGTGAAGCATCGGAACCTATAACTAGTTTCACCGAAATGGTTCAAAGCATAGACAATAGAAAGAGTCTGTCTTCTTGTACTTCAGTCGGCATTGTGCCTTTTGTATTTAATTCCGATGCAATTTCTCTGTTTCATCGTCAATAAGATGGTCAGGGGGATACAGTAAACCTGAAGTGAAGCATCGGAATTTATAACTAGTGTCACAGGAATGGTGCAGAACATAGAGAGTAAGAAGAGTCAGTCTTCTTGTACTTAAGTCGGCATGTGCCTTTTGTATTTAATTAAGATGCAATTTCTGTGTTTCATCGTCAATAAGAAGGTCAGAGGGATACAGTAAACATGAAGTGAAGCATCGGAACCTATAACTAGTTTCACCGGAATGGTACAAAACATAGACAATAGAAAGAGTCAGTCTTCTTGTACTTCAGTCGGCATTGTGCCTTTTGTATTTAATTCCGATGCAATTTCTGAGTTTCATCGTCAAAAATAAGGGCAGGGGGATACAGTGAACCTGAAGTGAAGCATCAGAATCTGTAACTAGTGTCACAGGAATGGTTCAAAACATAGACAGTAAGAAGAGTCAGTCATTTTGTACTTAAGTCGGCATTGTGCATTTAGTATTTTAATCCGATGCAATTTCTGTGCTTCATCGTCAAGACGAAGGTCAGAGGGATACAGTAAACCTGAAGTGAAGCATCGGAATCTATAACTAGTGTCACAGGAATGGTTCAAATCATAGACAGTAAGAAGAGCCAGTCTTCTTGTACTTGAGTCGGCATTGTGCCTTTTGTATTTAATTCCGATGCAATTTCTGTGTTTCATCGTCAATAAGGAGGTCAGAGGGATACAGTAAACCTGAAGTGAAGCATAGGAATCTATAACTATTGTCACAGGAATGGTTCAAAACATAGACAGAAAGAAGAGCCAGTCATCTTGTACTTGAGTCGGCATTGTGCCTTTTGTATTTAATTCCGATGCAATTTCTGTGTTTCATCGTCAATAAGAAGGTCAGAGGGATACAGTAAAATTGAAGTGAAGCATCGGAACCTATAACTAGTTTCACCGGAATGGTTCAAAGCATAGACAATAGAAAGAGTCTGTCTTCTTGTATTTCAGTCGGCATTGTGCCTTTTGTATTTAATTCCGAAGCAATTTCTCTGTTTCATCGTCAATAAGAAGGTCAGGGGGATACAGCAAACCCGAAGTGAAGCATCGGAATATATAACTAGTGTCACAGGAATGGTGCAGAACATAGACAGTAAGAAGAGTCGGTTTTCTTGTACTTAAGTCGGCATTGTGCCTTTTGTATTTAATTCCGATGCAATTTCTGTGTTTCATCGTCAAAAAGAAGGTCACAAAGATACAGTAGACCTGAAGTGAAGCATCGAAATCTATAACTAGTGTCGCAGGAATGGTTCCAAACATAAACAGTAAGAAGAGTCAGTTTTCTTGTACTTAAGTCGGCATTGTGGCTTTTGTATTTAATTCCGATTCAAATTCTGTGTTTCATCGTCAATAAGAAGGTCAGAGGGATACAGTAATCCTGAAGTGAAGCATCGGAATGTATAACTAGTGTCACAGGATTGGTTCAAAGCATAAACAGTAAGAAGAGTTAGTTTTCTTGTACTTATGTCGGCATTGTGACTCATGAATTTAATTCCGATGCAATTTCTGTGTTTCATCGTCAATAAGAAGGTCAGCTGGATACAGTAAACCTGAAGTGAAGCATCGGAATATATAACTAGTGTCACAGGAATGGTTCAAAACATAGACAGTAAGAAGAGTCAGTCTTCTTGTACTTAAGTCGGCATTGTGCTTTTTGTATTTAATTCCGATGCAATTTCTGTACTTCATCGTCAATAAGTGGGTCCAAGGGATACTGTAAACCTGAAGTGAAACATAGGAATCTATAACTAGTGTCACAGGAATGGTTCAAACCATAGACAGTAAGAAGAGCCAGTCTTCTTGCACTTGAGCCGGCATTGTGCCTTTTGTATTTAATTCCGATGAATTTTCTGTGTTTCATCGTCAATAAGAAGGTCAGAGGGACACAGTAAACCTGAAGTGAAGCATCGTAATCTACAACTAGTGGCACAGGAATTATTCAAACCATAGACAGTAAGAAGAGACACTGTTCTTGTACTGAGGTTGGCATTGTGCATTTGGATTTAATTAAGATGCAATTTCGGTGTTTCATCGTCAATAAGAAGGTCAGAGGGATACAGTAAACCTGAAGTGAAGCATCGGAATCTTTAACTAGTGTCACAGGAATGGTTCAAAACATAGACAGTAAGAAGAGTCAGACATTTTGTACTTAAGTCGGCATTGTGCATTTAGTATTTAAATCTGATGCAATTTCTGTGCTTCATCGTCAAGACGAAGGTCAGAGGGATACAGTAAACCTGAAGTGAAGCATCGGAATCTAAAACTAGTGTCACAGGAATTTTTCAAATCATAGACAGTAGGAAGAGCCAGTCTTCTTGTACTTGAATCGGCATTGTGCCTTTTGTATTTAATAGCGATGAAATGTCTGTGTTTAATCGTCAATGAGAAGGTCAGAGGGATACAGTGAACCTGAAGTGAAGCATTGGAATCTATAACTAGTGTCACTGGAATGGGTCAAAACATAGACAGTAAGAATCGTCAGTTTTCTTGTACTTAAGTCGGCATTGTGCCTTTTGTATTCAATTAAGATGCAATTTCTGTGTTTCATCGTCAATAAGGAGGTCTGTGGGATACAGTAAACCTGAAGTGAAGCATACCAATCTATAACTAGTGTCACAGGAATGGTTCAAATCATAGACAGAAAGAAGAGCCAGTCTTCTTGTACTTGAGTCTGCATTGTGCCTTTTGTATTAAATTCCGATGCAATATCTATGTTTCATCGTCAATATGAAGGTCAGAGGGATACAGTAAACCTGAAGTGAAGCATCGGAATCTATAACTAGTGTCACAGGAATGGTTCAAAACATAAAGAGTAAGAAGAGTCAGTCTTTTTGTACTTAAATCGGCATTGTGCCTTTTTTGTTTAATTCCGATGCAATTTCTGTGTTTCATCGTCAATAAGAAGATCAGAGGGATACAGTAAACCTGAAGTGAAGCAACGGAATCTGTAACAAGTGTCACAGGAATGGTTCAAATTACAGACATTAAGAAGAGCCAGTCTTCTTGTACTTGAGTGGCATTGTGCCTTTTGTATTTAATTCCGATGCAATTTCTGTGTTTCATCGTCAATAAGAAGTTCAGAGGTATCAGGAAACCTGAAGTGAAGCATCGGAACCTGTAACTAGTTTCACCGGAATGGTTCAAAGCATAGACAATGGAAAGAGTCTGTCTTCTTGTACTTCAGTCGGCATTGTGCCTTTTGTATTTAATTCCGACGCAATTTCTCTGTTTCATCGTCAATAAGAAGGTCAGGGGGATACAGTAAACCCGAAGTGAAGCATCGCAATTTATAACTAGTGTCACAGGAATGGTGCAGAACATAGGCAGTAAGAAGAGCCAGTCTTCTTGTACTTGAGTCGGCATTGTGCCTTTTGTATTTAATTCCGATTCAATTTCTGTGTTTCATCGTCAAAAAGAAGGTCACAGGGATACAGTAGACCTGACGTGAAGCATCGGAATCTATAACTAGTGTCACAGGAATGGTTAAAAACATAAACACTAAAAAGAGTCAGTTTTCTTGTACTTAAGTCGGCATTGTGCCTTTTGTATTTAATTCCGATTCAATTTCTGTGCTTCATCGCCAATAAGAAGGTCAGCTGGTACAGTAAACCTGAAGCGAAACATCGGAATCTATAACTAGTGTCACAGGAATGGTTCAAACCATAGACAGTAAGAATAGTCAGTCTTCTTGTACTTAATTCGGCATTGTGCCTTTTGTATATAATTCCGAAGCAATTTCTGTGTTTCATCGTCAATAAGAAGGTCAGAGGGATACAGTAAACTTGAAGTGAAGCATCGGAATATATAACTAGTGTCACAGGAATGGTTCAAACATAGACAGTAAGAAGAATCGGTCTTCTTGTACTTAAGTCGGCATTTTGCCTTGTGTATTTAATTACGATGCAATTTCTGTGCTACATCGTCAGTAAGTAGGTCAGCTGGATACAGTAAACCTCAAGTGAAGCATCGGAATCTTTTACTAGCGTCACAAGAATGGTTCAAAACATAGACAGTAAGAAGAGCCAGTCTTCTTGCACTTGAGCCGGCATTGTGCCTTTTGTATTTAATTCCGATGAATTTTCTGTGTTTGATCGTCAACAAAAAGGTCAGAGGGATACATTAAACCTGAAGTGAAGCATCGGAATCTATAACTAGTGGCACAGGAATGGTTCAAACCATAGACAGTAAGAAGAGACAGTGTTCTTGTACTGAAGTCGGCATTGTGCAATTTGTATTTAATTAAGATGCATTTTCGGTGTTTCATCGTCAATACGAAGGTCAGGGGGATACAGTAAACCTGAAGTGAGGCATCGGAATCTATAACTAGTGTCACAGGAATGGTTCAAAACGTAGACAGTAAGAAGAGTCAGTCTTTTTGTACTTAAGTCGGCATTGTGCCTTTTGTATATAATTCCGATGCAATTTCCGTGTTTCATCGTCAATAAGATGGTCAGCTGGATACAGTAACCCTGAAGGGAAGCATCGGAATCTATAACTAGTGCCACAGGAATGGTTCAAAACATAGGCAGTAAGAAGAGCCAGTCTTCTTGTACTTGAGTCGGCATTGTGCCTTTTGTATTTAATTCCAATGAATTTTCTGTGTTTGATCGTCAATAGGTAGGTCAGAGGGATACAGTAAAGCTGAAGTGAATCATCGGAATCCATTACTAGTGTCACAGGAATGGTAAAAACATTGACAGTAGGAAGAGTCAGTCTTCTTGTACTTAAGTGGGCATTGTGATTTTTGTATTTAATTAAGATGGAATATCTGTGCTTTATCGTCAATAAGAAGGTGAGCTGGATACAGTAAACCTAAAGTGAAGCATCGGAATCTATAACTAGTGTCACAGGAATGGTTCAAAACATAGACAGTAAGAAGAAACAGACTTCTTGAACATGAGTGGGCATTGTGCCTTTTGTATTTAATTCCGATGAATTTTCTGTGTTTGATCGTCAATAAGAAGGTCAGAGGGATACAGTAAACCTGAGGTGAAGCATCGGAATCAATTACTAGTGTAACAGGAATGGTTCAAAACATAGACAGTAAGAAGAGTCAGTCTTCTTGTACTTACGTCTGCATTGTGCCGTTTGTATTTAATCAAGATGCAATTTCTGTGTTTCATCGTCAATAATAAGGTCAGAGGGATAGAGTAAACCTGAAGTGAAGCATCGGAACCTATAACTGGTGTCAGAGGAATGGTACAAAGCATAGACAGTAAGAAGAGTCTGTCTTCTTGTATTTAAGTCGGCAATTGTGACTTTTGTATTTAATTAGGATGCAATTACTGCGTTTCATCGTCAATACGAAGCTCAGAGGGATACATTAAACCTGAAGTGAAGCATCGGAATCTATAACTAGTGTCACAGGAATGGTTCAAAACATAGACAGTAAGAAGGGTCAGTCTTCTTGTACTTATGTCGGCATTGTGCCTTTTGTACTTAATTCCGATGCAACATCTGTGTTTTCTCGTCAATAAGAAGGTCAGAGGGATACAGTAAACCTAAAGTGAAGCATCGGAATCTATATCTAGTGTCAAAGAAATGGTTCAAAACATAGTCATTAAGAAGTGCCAGTCTTCTTGTACTTGAGTCGGCATTGTGCCTTTTGTATTTAATTGCGATGCAATTTCTGTGTTGCATCGTCAATAGGAAGGTCAGAGGGATACAGTAAACCTGAAGTGATGAATCGGAATCTATAACTAGTGTCACAGGAATGGTAGAAACCATTGACAGTAGGAAGAGTCAGTATTCTTGTACTTATGTCGGCATTGTGCCTTTTATATTTAATTAAGATGCAATTTCTATGTTTCATCGTCAATAAGAAGGTGAGCTGGATACAGCAAACCTGAAGTGAAGCATCGGAATCGATAACTAGTGTCACAGAAATGGTTCAAAACATATACAGTAAGAAGAGTCAATTTTCTTGTACTTAAGTCGGCATTGTGCCCTTTCTATTTAATTCCGATGCAATTTCTGTGTTTCGGCGTCAATAAGAAGGTCCAAGGGATACAGTAAACCTGAAGTCAAGCATCGAAATCTAAAACCAGTCTCAGAGGAAAGGTTCAAAATATAGACAGTAAGAAGAGCCAGTCTTCTTGTACATGAGTCGGCATTGTGCCTTTTGTATTTAATTCCGATGCAATTTCTGTGTCTCATCGTCAATAAGAAGGTCAGCTGGGTACAGTAAATCTGAAGTGAAGCATCGAAATCTATAACTTGTGTCACAGGAATGGTTCAAATCATGGACAGGAAGTATAGCCAGTCTTCTTGTACTTGAGTCGGCATTGTGCCTTTTGTACTTAATTCCGATGCAATTTCTGTGTTTCATCGCCAATAAGAAGGTCAGAGGGATACAGTAAACATGAAGTGAAGCATCGGAATCTATAAGTAGTGTCACAGGAATATATATGAACAAAGACAGTAAGTAGAGTCAGTCTTCTTGTACTTAAGTCGGCATTGTGCCTTTTGTATTTAATTCCGATGCAATTTCTGTGTTTCACCGTCAATACGAAGGTCAGAGGGATACAGTAAACCTGAAGTGAAGCATCGGAATCAATAACTAGTGTCACAGGAATGGTTCAAAACATAGACAGTAAGAATGGTCAGTCGTCTTGTACTTAAGTCGGCATTGTGCCCTTTGTATTTAATTTCGATACAATATCTGTGTTTCTTCGTCAATAAGAAGGTCAGAGGGATACAGTAAACCTGAAGTGAAGCATCGGAATCTATAACTATAGTGACAGGAATGGTTCAAACCATAGACAGTAAGAAAGGTGATTGTTCTTGTACTGAAGTCGGCATTGTGCCTATTGTATTTAATTAAGATGCAAATTCTGTGTTTCATCGCCAATAATAAGTTCAGAGGGATACAGTACACCTGAAGAGAAGCATTTTAATCTATAACTAGTGTCACAGGAATGGTTCAAAACATAGACAGTAAGAAGAGTCAGTCTTCTTGTACTTAAGTCGGCATTGTGCCTTTTGTATTTCATTAAGATGCAATTTCTGTGTTTCATCGTCAATAAGAAGGTCAAAGGGATACAGTAAACTTGAAGTGAAGCATCGGAATCTATAACTAGTGTCACATTAATTGTTCAAACATAGACAGTAGGAAAAGTCAGTCTTCTTGTACTTAAGTCGGCATTGTGGCTTTTGTATTTAATTCCGATGCAATTTCTGTGTTTCATCGTCAATACGAAGGTCAGAGGGATACAGTAAACCTGAAGTGAATCATCGGTATCTATAACTAGTGCCACAGGAGTGGTTCAAAACATAGACAGTAAGAAGGGTCAGTCTTCTTGTACTTAAGTCGGCATTGTGCCTTATGTATTTCATTCCGAAGCAATATCTGTATTTCTTCGTCAATAAGAAGGTCAGAGGGATACAGTAAACCTGAAGTCAAGCATCGGAATCTAGAACTAGTATCACAGAAATGGTACAAAACATAGACAGTAAGAAGAGCCAGTCTTCCTGTACTTGAATCGGCATTGTGCCTTTTGTATTTAATTCCGATGCAATTTCTGTGTTTCGTCGTCAATAAGATGGTCAGCTGGATACAGTAAACCCGAAGTGAAGCATCGGAATCTATTACTAGTGTCACAGGAATGGTTCAAAACATAGACAGGAAGTATGGCCAGTCTTCTTGTACTTGAGTCGGCATTGTGCCTTTTGTATTTAATTCCGATGCAATAACTGTGTTTCATCGTCAATATGACGGTCAGAGGGATACAGTAACCCTGAAGTGAAGCATCCGAATCTATAACTAGTGTCACAGGATTGGTTCAAAACATAGACAGTAGGAAGAGTCAGTCTTTTTGTACTTAAGTCGGCATTGTGCCTTTTGTATTTGATTCCGATGCATTTTCCGTGTTTCATCGTCAATAAGAGGGTCAGAGGGATACAGTAAATCTGAAGTGATGCTTCGGAATCTATAACTAGTGTCACAGGAATGGTTCAAAACATAGACAGTAAGAAGAGTCAGTTATCTTGTACTTAAGTCGGCATTGTGCCTTTTGTATGTAATTCCGATGCAATATCGGTGTTTCATCGTCAATAAGAAGGTCAGAGGGATACAGTAATCCTGAAGTGAAGCATCGGAATCTATAACTAGTGTCACAGGAATGGTTCAAACATAGACAGTAAGAAGAGTCAATTTTCTTGTACTTAAGTCGTCATTGTGCCTTTTCTATTTAATTCCGATGCAATTTCTGTGTTTCGGCGTCAATAAGAAGGTCCAAGGGATACAGTAAACCTGAAGTGAATCATCGGAATCTAAAACCGGTCTCAGAGGAAAGGTTCAAAACATAGACAGTAAGAAGAGCCAGTCTTCTTGTACATAGGTCGGCATTGTGCCTTTTGTATTTAATTCCGATGCAATTTCTGTGTTTCATCGTCAATAATAAGTTCAGAGGGATACAGTAAACCTGAAGTGAAGCATCGGAATCTATAACTAGTGTCACAGGAATGGTTCAAATCGAAGACAGTAAGAAAAGTCATCTTTCTTGTACTTAAGTCGGCATTGTGCCTTTTGTATTTAATTCCGTTGCAATTTCTGTGTTTCATCGTCAATAAAAAGGTCAGAGGGATACAGTAAACCTGAAGTCAAGCATCGAAATCTAAAACCGGTCTCAGAGGAAAGGTTCAAAATATAGACAGTAAGAAGAGCCAGTCTTCTTGTACATGAGTCGGGATTGTGCCTTTTGTATTTAATTCCGATGCAACTTCTGTGTCTCATCGTCAATAAGAAGGTCAGCTGGGTACAGTAAATCTGAAGTGAAGCATCGAAATCTATAACTTGTGTCACAGGAATGGTTCAAATCATGGACAGGAAGTATAGCCAGTCTTCTTGTACTTGAGTCGGCATTGTGCCTTTTGTATTTAATTCCGATGCAATTTCTGTGTTTCATCGCCAATAAGAAGGTCAGAGGGATACAGTAAACAAGAAGTGAAACATCGGATTCTATAACTAGTGTCACAGGAATGGTTCAAAGCATAGAGAGTAAGAAGAGTCAGTTTTCTTGTACTTAAGTCGGCATTGTGCCTTTTGTATTTAATTCCGAAGCAATTTCTGTGTTTCATCGTCAATAAGAAGGTCAGAGGGATACAGTAAACATAAAGTGAAGCATCGGAATCTATAAGTAGTGTCACAGGAATATATCAAAACAAAGACAGTAAGTAGAGTCAGTCTTCTTGTAGTTAAGTCGGCATTGTGCCTTTTGTATTTAATTCCGATGCAATTTCTGTGTTTTACCGTCAATACGAAGGTCAGAGGGATACAGTAAACCTGAAGTGAAGCATCGGAATCAATAACTAGTGTCACAGGAATGGTTCAAAGCATAGACAGTAAGAATGGCCGGTCGTCTTGTACTTAAGTCGGCATTGTGCCCTTTGTATTTGATTTCGATGCAATATCTGTGTTTCTTCGTCAATAAGAAGGTCAGAGGGATACAGTAAACCTGAAGGGAAGCATCGGAATCTATAACTAGTGTGACAGGAATGGTTCAAACCATAGACAGTAAGAAAAGTGATTGTTCTTTTACTGAAGTCGGCATTGTGCCTATTGTATTTAATTAAGATGACAATTCTGTGTTTCATCGCCAATAATAAGTTCAGAGGGATACAGTACACCTGAAGTGAAGCATTTTAATCTATAACTAGTGTCACAGGAATGGTTCAAAACATAGACAGTAAGAAGAGTCAGTCTTCTTGTACTTAAGTCGGCATTGTGCCTTTTGTATTTCATTAAGATGCAATTTCTGTGTTTCATCGTCAATAAGAAGGTCAAAGGGATACAGTAAACCTGAAGTGAAGCATCGGAATCCATAACTAGTGTCACAGGAATTGTTCAAAACATAGACAGTAGGAAGAGTCAGTCTTCTTGTACTTAAGACGGCATTGTGGCTTTTGTATTTAATTCCGATGCAATTTCTGTGTTTCATCGTCAATACGAAGGTCAGAGGGATACAGTAAACCTGAAGTGAATCATCGGTATCTATAACTAGTGCCACAGGAGTGGTTCAAAACATAGACAGTAAGAAGGGTCAGTCTTCTTGTACTTAAGTCGGCATTGTGCCTTATGTATTTCATTCCGAAGCAATATCTGTATTTCTTCGTCAATAAGAAGGTCAGAGGGATACAGTAAACCTGAAGTCAAGCATCGGAATCTAGAACTAGTATCACAGAAATGGTACAAAACATAGACAGTAAGAAGAGCCAGTCTTCCTTTACTTGAATCGGCATTGTGCCTTTTGTATTTAATTCCGATGCAATAACTGTGTTTCATCGTCAATATGACGGTCAGAGGGATACAGTAACCCTGAAGTGAAGCATCCGAATCTATAACTAGTGTCACAGGATTGGTTCAAAACATAGACAGTAGGAAGAGTCAGTCTTTTTGTACTTAAGTCGGCATTGTGCCTTTTGTATTTGATTCCGTTGCATTTTCCGTGTTTCATCGTCAATAAGAGGGTCAGAGGGATACAGTAAACCTGAAGTGATGCTTCGGAATCTATAACTAGTGTCACAGGAATGGTTCAAAACATAGACAGTAAGAAGAGTCAGTTATCTTGTACTTAAGTCGGCATTGTGCCTTTTGTATGTAATTCCGATGAAATATCGGTGTTTCATCGTCAATAAGAAGGTCAGAGGGATACAGTAATCCTGAAGTGAAGCATCGGAATCTATAACTAGTGTCACAGGAATGGTTCAAACATAGACAGTAAGAAGAGTCAATTTTCTTGTACTTAAGTCGTCATTGTGCCTTTTCTATTTAATTCCGATGCAATTTCTGTGTTTCGGCGTCAATAAGAAGGTCCAAGGGATACAGTAAACCTGAAGTGAATCATCGGAATCTAAAACCGGTCTCAGAGGAAAGGTTCAAAACATAGACAGTAAGAAGAGCCAGTCTTCTTGTACATAGGTCGGCATTGTGCCTTTTGTATTTAATTCCGATGCAATTTCTGTGTTTCATCGTCAATAATAAGTTCAGAGGGATACAGTAAACCTGAAGTGAAGCATCGGAATCTATAACTAGTGTCACAGGAATGGTTCAAATCGAAGACAGTAAGAAAAGTCATCTTTCTTGTACTTAAGTCGGCATTGTGCCTTTTGTATTTAATTCCGTTGCAGTTTCTGTGTTTCATCGCCAATAAAAAGGTCAGAGGGATACAGTAAACCTGAAGTCAAGCATCGAAATCTAAAACCGGTCTCAGAGGAAAGGTTCAAAATATAGACAGTAAGAAGAGCCAGTCTTCTTGTACATGAGTCGGGATTGTGCCTTTTGTATTTAATTCCGATGCAACTTCTGTGTCTCATCGTCAATAAGAAGGTCAGCTGGGTACAGTAAATCTGAAGTGAAGCATCGAAATCTATAACTTGTGTCACAGGAATGGTTCAAATCATGGACAGGAAGTATAGCCAGTCTTCTTGTACTTGAGTCGGCATTGTGCCTTTTGTATTTAATTCCGATGCAATTTCTGTGTTTCATCGCCAATAAGAAGGTCAGAGGGATACAGTAAACAAGAAGTGAAACATCGGATTCTATAACTAGTGTCACAGGAATGGTTCAAAGCATAGAGAGTAAGAAGAGTCAGTTTTCTTGTACTTAAGTCGGCATTGTGCCTTTTGTATTTAATTCC
The DNA here is from genome assembly GCF_021461385.2 of Schistocerca piceifrons. Lineage (NCBI taxonomy): Eukaryota > Metazoa > Arthropoda > Insecta > Orthoptera > Acrididae > Schistocerca > Schistocerca piceifrons. The sequence continues at coordinate 1,132,773,024 of NC_060139.1, forward strand.
GAAGCAATTTCTGTGTTTCATCGTCAATAAGAAGGTCAGAGGGATACAGTAAACATGAAGTGAAGCATCGGAATCTATAAGTAGTGTCACAGGAATATATCAAAACAAAGACAGTAAGTAGAGTCAGTCTACTTGTACTTAAGTCGGCATTGTGCCTTTTGTATTTAATTCCGATGCAATTTCTGTGTTTTACCGTCAATACGAAGGTCAGAGGGATACAGTAAACCTGAAGTGAAGCATCGGAATCAATAACTAGTGTCACAGGAATGGTTCAAAGCATAGACAGTAAGAATGGCCAGTCGTCTTGTACTTAAGTCGGCATTGTGCCCTTTGTATTTGATTTCGATGCAATATCTGTGTTTCTTCGTCAATAAGAAGGTCAGAGGGATACAGTAAACCTGAAGTGAAGCATCGGAATCTATAACTAGTGTGACAGGAATGGTTCAAACCATAGACAGTAAGAAAAGTGATTGTTCTTGTACTGAAGTCGGCATTGTGCCTATTGTATTTAATTAAGATGACAATTCTGTGTTTCATCGCCAATAATAAGTTCAGAGGGATACAGTACACCTGAAGTGAAGCATTTTAATCTATAACTAGTGTCACAGGAATGGTTCAAAACATAGACAGTAAGAAGAGTCAGTCTTCTTGTACTTAAGTCGGCATTGTGCCTTTTGTATTTCATTAAGATGCAATTTCTGTGTTTCATCGTCAATAAGAAGGTCAAAGGGATACAGTAAACCTGAAGTGAAGCATCGGAATCCATAACTAGTGTCACAGGAATTGTTCAAAACATAGACAGTAGGAAGAGTCAGTCTTCTTGTACTTAAGACGGCATTGTGGCTTTTGTATTTAATTCCGATGCAATTTCTGTGTTTCATCGTCAATACGAAGGTCAGAGGGATACAGTAAACCTGAAGTGAATCATCGGTATCTATAACTAGTGCCACAGGAGTGGTTCAAAACATAGACAGTAAGAAGGGTCAGTCTTCTTGTACTTAAGTCGGCATTGTGCCTTATGTATTTCATTCCGAAGCAATATCTGTATTTCTTCGTCAATAAGAAGGTCAGAGGGATACAGTAAACCTGAAGTCAAGCATCGGAATCTAGAACTAGTATCACAGAAATGGTACAAAACATAGACAGTAAGAAGAGCCAGTCTTCCTTTACTTGAATCGGCATTGTGCCTTTTGTATTTAATTCCGATGCAATAACTGTGTTTCATCGTCAATATGACGGTCAGAGGGATACAGTAACCCTGAAGTGAAGCATCCGAATCTATAACTAGTGTCACAGGATTGGTTCAAAACATAGACAGTAGGAAGAGTCAGTCTTTTTGTACTTAAGTCGGCATTGTGCCTTTTGTATTTGATTCCGTTGCATTTTCCGTGTTTCATCGTCAATAAGAGGGTCAGAGGGATACAGTAAACCTGAAGTGATGCTTCGGAATCTATAACTAGTGTCACAGGAATGGTTCAAAACATAGACAGTAAGAAGAGTCAGTTATCTTGTACTTAAGTCGGCATTGTGCCTTTTGTATGTAATTCCGATGAAATATCGGTGTTTCATCGTCAATAAGAAGGTCAGAGGGATACAGTAATCCTGAAGTGAAGCATCGGAATCTATAACTAGTGTCACAGGAATGGTTCAAACATAGACAGCAAGAAGAGTCAATTTTCTTGTACTTAAGTCGTCATTGTGCCTTTTCTATTTAATTCCGATGCAATTTCTGTGTTTCGGCGTCAATAAGAAGGTCCAAGGGATACAGTAAACCTGAAGTGAATCATCGGAATCTAAAACCGGTCTCAGAGGAAAGGTTCAAAACATAGACAGTAAGAAGAGCCAGTCTTCTTGTACATAGGTCGGCATTGTGCCTTTTGTATTTAATTCCGATGCAATTTCTGTGTTTCATCGTCAATAATAAGTTCAGAGGGATACAGTAAACCTGAAGTGAAGCATCGGAATCTATAACTAGTGTCACAGGAATGGTTCAAATCGAAGACAGTAAGAAAAGTCATCTTTCTTGTACTTAAGTCGGCATTGTGCCTTTTGTATTTAATTCCGTTGCAGTTTCTGTGTTTCATCGTCAATAAAAAGGTCAGAGGGATACAGTAAACCTGAAGTCAAGCATCGAAATCTAAAACCGGTCTCAGAGGAAAGGTTCAAAATATAGACAGTAAGAAGAGCCAGTCTTCTTGTACATGAGTCGGGATTGTGCCTTTTGTATTTAATTCCGATGCAACTTCTGTGTCTCATCGTCAATAAGAAGGTCAGCTGGGTACAGTAAATCTGAAGTGAAGCATCGAAATCTATAACTTGTGTCACAGGAATGGTTCAAATCATGGACAGGAAGTATAGCCAGTCTTCTTGTACTTGAGTCGGCATTGTGCCTTTTGTATTTAATTCCGATGCAATTTCTGTGTTTCATCGCCAATAAGAAGGTCAGAGGGATACAGTAAACAAGAAGTGAAACATCGGATTCTATAACTAGTGTCACAGGAATGGTTCAAAGCATAGAGAGTAAGAAGAGTCAGTTTTCTTGTACTTAAGTCGGCATTGTGCCTTTTGTATTTAATTCCGAAGCAATTTCTGTGTTTCATCGTCAATAAGAAGGTCAGAGGGATACAGTAAACATGAAGTGAAGCATCGGAATCTATAAGTAGTGTCACAGGAATATATCAAAACAAAGACAGTAAGTAGAGTCAGTCTACTTGTACTTAAGTCGGCATTGTGCCTTTTGTATTTAATTCCGATGCAATTTCTGTGTTTTACCGTCAATACGAAGGTCAGAGGGATACAGTAAACCTGAAGTGAAGCATCGGAATCAATAACTAGTGTCACAGGAATGGTTCAAAGCATAGACAGTAAGAATGGCCAGTCGTCTTGTACTTAAGTCGGCATTGTGCCCTTTGTATTTGATTTCGATGCAATATCTGTGTTTCTTCGTCAATAAGAAGGTCAGAGGGATACAGTAAACCTGAAGTGAAGCATCGGAATCTATAACTAGTGTGACAGGAATGGTTCAAACCATAGACAGTAAGAAAAGTGATTGTTCTTGTACTGAAGTCGGCATTGTGCCTATTGTATTTAATTAAGATGACAATTCTGTGTTTCATCGCCAATAATAAGTTCAGAGGGATACAGTACACCTGAAGTGAAGCATTTTAATCTATAACTAGTGTCACAGGAATGGTTCAAAACATAGACAGTAAGAAGAGTCAGTCTTCTTGTACTTAAGTCGGCATTGTGCCTTTTGTATTTCATTAAGATGCAATTTCTGTGTTTCATCGTCAATAAGAAGGTCAAAGGGATACAGTAAACCTGAAGTGAAGCATCGGAATCCATAACTAGTGTCACAGGAATTGTTCAAAACATAGACAGTAGGAAGAGTCAGTCTTCTTGTACTTAAGTCGGCATTGTGGCTTTTGTATTTAATTCCGATGCAATTTCTGTGTTTCATCGTCAATACGAAGGTCAGAGGGATACAGTAAACCTGAAGTGAATCATCGGAATCTATAACTAGTGCCACAGGAGTGGTTCAAAACATAGACAGTAAGAAGGGTCAGTCTTCTTGTACTTAAGTCGGCATTGTGCCTTATGTATTTCATTCCGAAGCAATATCTGTATTTCTTCGTCAATAAGAAGGTCAGAGGGATACAGTGAACCTGAAGTCAAGAATCGGAATCTAGAACTAGTATCACAGAAATGGTACAAAACATAGACAGTAAGAAGAGCCAGTCTTCCTGTACTTGAATCGGCATTGTGCCTTTTGTATTTAATTCCGATGCAATTTCTGTGTTTCGTCGTCAATAAGATGGTCAGCTGGATACAGTAAACCCGAAGTGAAGCATCGGAATCTATAACTAGTGTCACAGGAATGGTTCAAAACATAGACAGGAAGTATGGCCAGTCTTCTTGTACTTGAGTCGGCATTGTGCCTTTTGTATTTAATTCCGATGCAATATCTGTGTTTCATCGTCAATATGACGGTCAGAGGGATACAGTAACCCTGAAGTGAAGCATCCGAATCTATAACTAGTGTCACAGGATTGCTTCAAAACATAGACAGTAGGAAGAGTCAGTCTTTTTGTACTTAAGTCGTCATTGTGCCTTTTGTATTTGATTCCGATGCATTTTCCGTGTTTCATCGTCAATAAGAGGGTCAGAGGGATACAGTAAACCTGAAGTGATGCTTCGGAATCTATAACTACTGTCACAGGAATGGTTCAAAACATAGACAGTAAGAAGAGTCAGTTATCTTGTACTTAAGTCGGCATTGTGCCTTTTGTATGTAATTCCGATGCAATATCGGTTTTTCACCGTCAATAAGTAGGTCAGAGGGATACAGTAATCCTGAAGTGAAGCATCGGAATCTATAACTAGTGTCACAGGAATGGTTCAAACATAGACAGTAAGAAGAGTCAATTTTCTTGTACTTAAGTCGTCATTGTGCCTTTTATATTTAATTCCGATGCAATTTCTGTGTTTCGGCGTCAATAAGAAGGTCCAAGAGATACAGTAAACCTGAAGTGAATCATCGGAATCTAAAACCGGTCTCAGAGGAAAGGTTCAAAACATAGACAGTAAGAAGAGCCAGTCTTCTTGTACATAGGTCGGCATTGTGCCTTTTGTATTTAATTCCGATGCAATTTCTGTGTTTCATCGTCAATAATAAGTTCAGAGGGATACAGTAAACCTGAAGTGAAGCATCGGAATCTATAACTAGTGTCACAGGAATGGTTCAAATCGAAGACAGTAAGAAGAGTCTTCTTTCTTGTACTTAAGTCGGCATTGTGCCTTTTGTATTTAATTCCGTTGCAATTTCTGTGTTTCATCGTCAATAAAAAGGTCAGAGGGATACAGTAAACCTGAAGTGAAGCATCGGAATCTATAACTAGTGCCACAGGAATATTTCAAAACATAGACAGTAAGAAGAGTCAGTCTTCTTGTACTTAAGTCGGCATTGTGCCTTTTGTATTTAATTCCGATGCATTTTCTGTGTTTCATCGTCAATACGAAGGTCAGAGGGATAGATTAAACCTGAAGTGAAGCATCGGAATCTATAACTAGTGTCATAGGAATGGTTCAAAACATAGACAGTAAGAAGGGTCAGTCCTCCTGTACTTAAGTCGGCATTGTGCATATTGTATTTAATTCCGATGCAATATCTCTGTTTCTTCGTCAATAAGAAGGTCAGAGGGATACAGTAAACCTGAAGTGAAGCATCGGAATCTATAACTAGTGTCACAGGAATGATTCAAACCATAGACAGTAAGAAAAGTCATTGTTCTTGTACTGAAGTCGCCATTGTGCCTATTGTATTTAATTAAGATGCCATTTCTGTGTTTCATCGTCAATAATAAGTTCAGAGGGATACAGGAAACCTGAAGTGAAGCATCTTAATCTATAACTAGTGTCACAGGAATGGTTCAAAGCATTGACAGTAAGAAGAGTCAGTCTTCTTGTACCTAAGTCGGCATTGTGCCTTTTGTATTTAATTAACATGCAATATCTGTGTTTCATCGTCAATAAGAAGGTCAAAGGTATACAGTAAACCTGAGGTGAAGAATCGGAATCTATAACTAGTGTCACAGGAATGGTTCAAAACATAGACAGTTGGAAGAGTCAGTCTTCTTGTACTTAAGTCGGCATTGTGCCTTTTGTATTTAATTCCGATGCAATTTCTGTGTTTCATCGTCAATACGAAGGTCAGAGGGAAACAGTAAGCCTGAAGTGAAGCATCGGAAGCTATAACTAGTGTCACAGGATTGGTTCAAAGCATAGACAGTAAGAAGAGTTAGTTTTCTTGTACTTATGTCGGCATTGTGACTCGTGAATTTAATTCCGATGCAATTTCTGTGTTTCATCGTCAATAAGAAGGTCAGGTGGATACAGTAATCCTGAAGTCATGCATCGGAATATATAACTAGTGTCACAGGAATGGTTCAAAACATAGACAGTAAGAAGAGTCAGTCTTCTTGTACTTAAGTCGGCATTGTGCTTTTTGTATTTAATTCCGATGCAATTTCTGTGCTTCATCGTCAATAAGAAGGTCAGCTGGATACAGTAAACCTGAAGTGAAACATAGGAATCTATAACTAGTGTCACAGGAATGGTTCAAACCATAGACAGTAAGACGAGCCAGTCTTCTTGCACTTGAGCCGGCATTGTGCCTTTTGTATTTAATTCCGATGAATTTTCTGTGTTCCATCGTCAATAAGAAGGTCAGAGGGACACAGTAAACCTGAAGTGAAGCATCGAAATCTATAACTAGTGGCACAGGAATGGTTCAAACCATAGATAGTAAGAAGAGACACTGTTCTTGTACTGAAGTTGGCATTGTGCATTTGGATTTAATTAAGATGCAATTTCGGTGTTTCATCGTCAATAAGAAGGTCAGAGGAATACAGTAAACCTGAAGTGAAGCATCGGAATCTTTAACTAGTGTCACAGGAATGGTTCAAAACATAGACAGTAAGAAGAGTCAGACATTTTGTACTTAAGTCGGCATTGTGCATTTAGTATTAAAATCTGATGCAATTTCTGTGCTTCATCGTCAAGACGATGGTCAGAGGGATACAGTAAACCTGAAGTGAAGCATCGGAATCTAAAACTAGTGTCACAGGAATATTTCAAATCATAGACAGTAAGAAGAGCCAATCTTCTTGTACTTGAATCGGCATTGTGCCTTTTGTATTTAATAGCGATGAAATGTCTGTGTTTAATCGTCAATCAGAAGGTCAGAGGGATACAGTGAACCTGAAGTGAAGCATTGGAATCTATAACTAGTGTCACTGGAATGGGTCAAAACATAGACAGTAAGAATCGTCAGTTTTCTTGTACTTAAGTCGGCATTGTGCCTTTTGTATTCAATTAAGATGCAATTTCTGTGTTTCATCGTCAATAAGGTGGTCTGAGGGATACAGTAAACCTGAAGTGAAGCATACCAATCTATAACTAGTGTCACAGAATGGTTCAAAACATAGAGAGTAAGAAGAGTCAGTCTTTTTGTACTTAAATCGGCATTGTGCCTTTTGTGTTTAATTCCGATGCAATTTCTGTGTTTCATCGTCAATGAGAAGATCAGAGGGATAGAGTAAACCTGAGTGAAGCAACGGAATCTGTAACAAGTGTCACAGGAATGGTTCAAATTACAGACAGTAAGAAGAGCCAGTCTTCTTGTACTTGAGTGGCATTGTGCCTTTTGTATTTAATTCCGATGCAATTTCTGTGTTTCATCGTCAATAAGAAGGTCAGAGGTATCAGGAAACCTAAAGTGAAGCATCGGAACCAGTAACTAGTTTCACCGGAATGGTTCAAAGCATAGACAATGGAAAGAGTCTGTCTTCTTGTACTTCAGTCGGCATTGTGCCTTTTGTATTTAATTCCGATGCAATTTCTCTGTTTCATCGTCAATAAGAAGGTCAGGGGGATACAGTAAACCCGAAGTGAAGCATCGGAATTTATAACTAGTGTCACAGGAATGGTGCAGAACATAGACAGTAAGAAGAGTCGTTTTTTTTTTTGTACTTAAGTCGGCATTGTGCCTTTTGTATATAATTCCGATGCAATTTCTGTGTTCATCGTCAAAAAGAAGGTCACAGGGATACAGTAGTCCTGACGTGAAGCATCGGAATCTATAACTAGTGTCACAGGAATGGTTCAAAACATAAACACTAAAAAGAGTCAGTTTTCTTGTACTTAAGTCGGCATTGTGCCTTTTGTATTTAATTGCCATTCAATTTCTGTGCTTCATCGTCAATAAGAAGGTCAGCTGGATACAGTAAACCTGAAGGGAAACATCGGAATCTATAACTAGTGTCACAGGAATGGTTCAAAACATAAACACTAAAAAGAGTCAGTTTTCTTGTACTTAAGTCGGCATTTTGCCTTGTGTATTTCATTACGATGCAATTTCTGTGCTTCATCGTCAGTAAGTAGGTCAGCTGGATACAGTAAACCTCAAGTGAAGCATCGGAATCTTTTACTAACGTCACAGGAATGGTTCAAAGCATAGACAGTAAGAAGAGCCAGTCTTCTTGTACTTGGGCCGGCATTGTGCCTTTTGTATTTAATTCCGATGAATTTTCTGTGTTTGATTGTCAACAAAAAGGTCAGAGGGATACATTAAACCTGAAGTGAAGCATCGGAATCTATAACTAGTGGCACAGCAATGGTTCAAACCATAGACAGTAAGAAGAGACAGTGTTCTTGTACTGTAGTCGGCATTGTGCATTTTGTATTTAATTAAGATGCATTTTCGGTGTTTCATCGTCAATACGAAGGTCAGAGGGATACAGTAAACCTGAAGTGAAGCATCGGAATCTATAACTAGTGTCACAGGAATGGTTCTAAACGTAGACAGTAAGAAGAGTCAGTCTTTTTGTACTTAAGTCGGCATTGTGCCTTTTGTATATAATTCCGATGCAATTTCCGTGTTTCATCGTCAATAGGTAGGTCAGAGGGATACAGTAAAGCTGACGTGAATCATCGGAATCCATTACTAGTGTCACAGGAATGGTAGAAAACATTGACAGTAGGAAGAGTCAGTATTCTTGTACTTATGTCGGCATTGTGCCTTTTGTATTTAATTAAGATGCAATTTCTGTGTTTCATCGTCAATAAGGAGGTCAGAGGGATACAGAAAACCTGAAGTGAAGCATCGGAATCTATAACTAGTGTCACAGGAATGGTTCAAATCAAAGACTGTAGGAAGAATCAGTATTCTTGTACTTAAGTCGGCATATTGCCTTTTGTATTTAATTCCGATGCAATTTCAGTGTTTCATCGTCAATAAGAAGGTCAGAGGGATACAGTAAAACTGAAGTGAAGCATCGGAATCTATAACTAGTGTCACAGGAGTGGTTCAATCATACACAGTAAGAAGAGTCAGTCGTCTTGTACTTAAGTCGGCATTGTGCCTTTTGTACTAAATTCCGATGCAATTTCTGTGCTTTATCGTCAATAAGAAGGTGAGCTGGATACAGTAAACCTAAAGTGAAGCATCGAAATCTACAACTAGTGTCACAGGAATGGTTCAAAACATAGACAGTAAGAAGATACAGACTTCTTGAACATGAGTCGGCATTGTGCCTTTTGTATTTAATTCCGATGAATTTTCTGTGTTTGATCGTCAATAAGAAGGTCAGAGGGATACAGTAAACCTGAGGTGAAGCAACGGAATCAATTACTAGTGTAACAGGAATGGTTCAAATCATAGACAGTAAGAAGAGTCAGTCTTCTTGTACTTACGTCTGCATTGTGCCGTTTGTATTTAATTAAGATGCAATTTCTGTGTTTCATCGTCAATAATAAGGTCAGAGGGATACAGTAAACCTGAAGTGAAGCATCGGAACCTATAACTGGTGTCACAGGAATGGTACAAAACATAGACAGTAAGAAGAGTCTGTCTTCTTGTACTTAAGTCGGCAATTGTGCCTTTTGTATTTAATTAGGATGCAAATTCTGTGTTTCATCGTCAATAAGAAGGTGAAAGGGATACAGTAAACCTGAAGTCAAACATCTTAATCTATAACTAGTGTCACAGGAATGGTTCAAAACATAGACAGTAAGAAGGGTCAGTCTTCTTGTACTTAAGTCGGCATTGAGCCTTTTGTACTTAATTCCGATGCAACATCTGTGTTTTCTCGTCAATAAGAAGGTCAGAGGGATACAGTAAATCTGAAGTGAAGCATCGGAATCTATAACTAGTGTCAAAGACATGGTTCAAAACATAGTCATTAAGAAGAGCCAGTCTTCTTGTACTTGAGTCGGCATTGTGCCTTTTGTATTTAATTCCGATGCAATTTCTGTGTTTCATCGTCAATAAGAAGGTCAGAGGGATACAGTAAACCTGAAGTGATGAATCGGAATCTATAACTAGTGTCACAGGAATGGTAGAAAACATTGACAGTAGGAAGAGTCAGTATTCTTGTACTTATGTCGGCATTGTGCCTTTTGTATTTAATTAAGATGCAATTTCTATGTTTCATCGTCAATGAGAAGGTGAGCTGGATACAGCAAACCTGAAGTGAAGCATCGGAATCTATAACTAGTGTCACAGGAATGGTTCAAAACATATACAGTAAGAAGAGTCAATTTTCTTGTACTTAAGTCGGCATTGTGCCCTTTTTATTGAATTCCGATGCAATTTCTGTGTTTCGGCGTCAACAAGAAGGTCCAAGGGATACAGTAAACCTGAAGTCAAGCATCGGAATCTAAAACCGGTCTCAGAGGAAAGGTTCAAAATATAGACAGTAAGAAGAGCCGGTCTTCTTGTACATGAGTCGGCATTGTGCCTTTTGTATTTAATTCCGATGCAATTTCTGTGTCTCATCGTCAATAAGAATGTCAGCTGGATACAGTAAGTCTGAAGTGAAGCATCGGAATCTATAACTTGTGTCACAGGAATGGTTCAAATCATGGACAGGAAATATAGCCAGTCTTCTTGTACTTGAGTCGGAATTGTGCCTTTTGTATTTAATTCCGATGCAATTTCTGTGTTTCATCGCCAATAAGAAGGTCAGAGGGATACAGTAAACATGAAGTGATACATCGGAATCTATAACTAGTGTCACAGGAATGGTTCAAAGCATAGAGAGTAAGAAGAGTCAGTTTTCTTGTACTTAAGTCGGCATTGTGCCTTTTGTATTTAATTCCGAAGCAATTTCTGTGTTTCATCGTCAATAAGAAGGTCAGAGAGATACAGTAAACATGAAGTAAAGCATCGGAATCTATAAGTAGTGTCACAGGAATATATCAAAACATAGACAGTAAGTAGAGTTAGTCTTCTTGTACTTAAGTCGGCATTGTGCCTTTTGTATTTAATTCCGATGCAATTTCTGTGTTTCACCGTCAATACGAAGGTCAGAGGGATACATTAAACCTGAAGTGAAGCATCGGAATTAATAACTAGTGTCACAGGAATGGTTCAAAACATAGACAGTAAGAATGGTCAGTCGTCTTGTACTTAAGTCGGCATTGTGCCCTTTGTATTTAATTTCGATGCAATATCTGTGTTTGTTCGTCAATAAGAAGGTCAGAGGGATACAGTAAACCTGAAGTGAAGCATCGGAATCTATAACTAGTGTGACAGGAATGGTTCAAACCATAGACAGTAAGAAAAGTGATTGTTCTTGTACTGAAGTCGGCATTGTGCCTATTGTATTTAATTAAGATGCAAATTCTGTGTTTCATCGCCAATAATAAGTTCAGAGGGATACAGTACACCTGAAGTGAAGCATTTTAATCTATAACTAGCGTCACACTAATGGTTCAAAACATAGACTGTAAGAAGAGCCAGTCTTCCTGTACTTGAATCGGCATTGTGCCTTTTGTATTTAATTCCGATGCAATTTCTGTGTTTCGTCGTCAATAAGATGGTCAGCTGGATACAGTAAACCCGAAATGAAGCATCGGAATCTGTAACTAGTGTCACAGGAATAGTTCAAAACATAGACAGGTAGTATGGCCAGTCTTCTTGTACTTGAGTCGGCATTGTGCTTTTTGTATTTAATTCCGATGCAATATCTGTATTTCATCGTCAATATGACGGTCAGAGGGATACAGTAACCCTGAAGTGAAGCATCCGAATCTATAACTAGTGTCACAGGATTGGTTCAAAACATAGACAGTAGGAAGAGTCAGTCTTCTTGTACTTAAGTCGGCATTGTGCCTTTTGTATTTGATTCCGATGCATTTTCCGTGTTTCATCGTCAATAAGAGGGTCAGAGGGATACAGTAAACCTGAAGTGATGCTTCGGAATCTATAACTAGTGTCACAGGAATGGTTCAAAACATAGGCAGTAAGAAGAGTCAGTTATCTTGTACATAAGTCGGCATTGTGCCTTTTGTATGTAATTCCGATGCAATATCGGTGTTTCATCGTCAATAAGAAGGTCAGAGGGATACAGTAATCCTGAAGTGAAGCATCGGAATCTATAACTAGTGTCACAGGAATGGTTCAAACATAGACAGTAAGAAGAGTCAATTTTCTTGTACTTAAGTCGTCATTGTGCCTTTCCTATTTAATTCCGATGCAATTTCTGTGTTTCGGCGTCAATAAGAAGGTCGAAGGGATACGGTAAACCAGAAGTGAAGCATCGGAATCTAAAACCGGTCTCAGAGGAAAGGTTCAAAACATAGACAGTAAGAAGAGCCAGTCTTCTTGTACATAGGTCGGCATTTTGCCTTTTGTATTTAATTCCGATGCAATTTCTGTGTCTCATCGTCAATAAGAAGGTCAGCTGGATATAGTAAATCTGAAGTGAAGCATCGGAATCTATAACTAGTGTCACAGGAATGATTCAAAACATGGACAGGAAGTATAGCCAGTCTTCTTGTACTTGAGTCGGCATTGTGCCTTTTGTATTTAATTCCGATGCAATTTCTGTGTTTCATCGTCAATAATAAGTTCAGAGGGATACAGTAAACCTGAAGTGAAGCATCGGAATCTATAACTAGTGTAACAGGAATGGTTCAAATCAAAGACAGTAAGAAGAGTCAGTTTTCTTGTACTTAAGTCGGCATTGTGCCTTTTGTATTTAATTCCGTTGCAATTTCTGTGTTTCATCGTCAATAAAAAGGTCAGAGGGATACAGTAAACCTGAAGTCAAGCATCGGAATCTATAACTAGTGCCACAGGAATATTTCAAAACATAGACAGTAAGAAGAGTCAGTCTTCTTGTACTTAAGTCGGCATTGTGCCTTTTGTATTTAATTAACATGCAATATCTGTGTTTCATCGTCAATAAGAAGGTCAAAGGTATACAGTAAACCTGAGGTGAAGCATCGGAATCTATAACTAGTGTCACAGGAATGGTTCAAAACATAGACAGTTGGAAGAGTCAGTCTTCTTGTACTTAAGTCGGCATTGTGCCTTTTGTATTTAATTCCGATGCAATTTCTGTGTTTCATCGTCAATACGAAGGTCAGAGGGATACAGTAAACCTGAAGTGAGCATCGGAATCTATAACTAGTGTCACAGGAATATTTCAAAACATAGACAGTAAGAAGAGTCAGTCTTCTTGTACTTAAGTCGGCATTGTGCCTTTTGTATTTAATCCCGATGCAATTTCTGTGTTTCATCGTCAATACGAAGGTCAGAGGGATACAGTAAACCTGAAGTGAAGCATCGGAATCTATAACTAGTGTCACAGGAATGGTTCAAAACATAGACAGTAAGAAGGGTCAGTCTTCTTGTACTTAAGTCGGCATTGTGCCTTTTGTATTTAATTCCGATGCAATATCTGTGTTTCTTCGTCAATAAGAAGGTCAGAGGGATACAGTAAACCTGAAGTGAAGCATCGGAATCTATAACTAGTGTCACAGGAATGGTTCAAACCATAGACAGTAAGAAAAGTCATTGTTCTTGTACTGAAGTCGTCATTGTGCCTATTGTATTTAATTAAGATGCAATTTCTGTGTTTCATCGTCAATAATAAGTTCAGAGGGATACAGTAAACCTGAAGTGAAGCATCTTAATCTATAACTAGTGTCACAGGAATGGTTCAAAGCATAGACAGTAAGAAGGGTCAGTCTTCTTGTACTTAAGTCGGCATTGTGCCTTTTGTATTTGATTCCGATGTAATATCTGTGTTTCTTCGACAATAAGAAGGTCAGAGGGATAAAGTAAACCTGAAGTGAAGCATCGGAATCTATAACTAGTATCACAGGAATAGTTCAAAACATAGATATTAAGAAGAGTCTGTTTTCTTGTACGTAAGTCGGCATTGTGCCTCTTCTATTTAATTCCGATGCAATTTCTGTGTTTCGTCGTCAATAACAAGGTCCAATGGATACAGTAATCCTTAAGTGAAGCATCGGAATCTAAAACCGGTCTCACAGGAAAGGTTCAAAACATAGAGAGTAAGAAGAGCCAGTCTTCTTGTACTTATGTCGGCATTGTGCCTTTTGTATTTTATTCCAATGCAATTTCAGTGTTTCATCGTCAATCCGAAGGTCAGTGGGATACAGTAAACGTGAAGTGAGGCATCGGAATCTATAACTAGTGTCACAGGATTTTTTCAAAACTTAGACAGTAGGAAGAGTCAGTCTTCTTGTACTTAAGTCGGCATTGTGCCTTTTGTATTTGATTCCGATGCATTTTCTGTGTTTCATCGTCAATAAGAGGGTCAGAGGGATACAGTAAACCAGAAGTGATGCTTCGGAATCTATAACTAGTGTCACAGGAATGGTTCAAAACATAGACAGTAGGAAGAGTCAGTTATCTTGCACTTAAGTCGGCATTGTGCCTTTTGTATGTAATTCCGATGCAATATCGATGTTTCATCGTCAATAAGAAGGTCAGAGGGATACAGTAAACCTGAAGTGAAGCATCGGAATCTATAACTAGTGTCACAGGAATTGTTCAAAACATAGACAGTAGGAAGAGTCAGTCTTCTTGTACTTAAGTCGGCATTGTGCCTTTTGTATTTAATTCCGATGCAATTTCTGTGTTTCATCGTCAATACGAAAGTGAGAGGGATACAGTAAACCTGAAGTGAATCATCAGAATCTATAACTAGTGCCACAGGAGTGGTTCAAAACATAGACAGTAAGAAGGGTCTGTCTTCTTGTACTTAAGTCGGCATTGTGCCTTATGCACTTCATTCCGAAGCAATATCTGTATTTCTTCGTCAATAAGAAGGTCAGAGGCATACAGTAAACCTGAAGTCAAGCATCGGAATCTAGAACTAGTATCACAGAAATAGTACAAAACATAGACAGTAAGAAGAGCCAGTCTTCCTGTACTTGAATCGGCATTGTGACTTTTGTATTTAATTCCGATGCAATTTCTGTGTTTCGTCGTCAATAAGATGGTCAGCTGGATACAGTAAACCCGAAGTGAAGCATCGGAATTTATAACTAGTGTCACAGGAATGGATCAAACATAGACTGGAAGTATGGCCACTCTTCTTGTACATGAGTCGGCATTGTGCCTTTTGTATTTAATTCCGATGCAAAATCTGTGTTTCATCGTCAATATGACGGCCAGAGGGATACAGTAACCCTGAAGTGAAGCATCCGAATCTATAACTAGTGTCACAGGATTGGTTCAATACATAGACAGTAGGAAGAGTCAGTCTTCTTGTACTTAAGTTGGCATTGTGCCTTTTGTATTTGATTCCGATGCATTTTCTGTGTTTCATCGTCAATAATAGGGTCAGAGGGATACAGTAAACCTGAAGTGATGCTTCGGAATCTATAACTAGTGTCACAGGAATGGTTCAGAACATAGACAGTAGGAAGAGTCAGTTATCTTGTACTTAAGTCGGCATTGTGCCTTTTGTATGTAATTCCGATGCAATATCGGTGTTTCATCGTCAATAAGAAGGTCAGAGGGATACAGTATACCTGAAGTGAAGCATCGGAATCTACAACTAGTGTCACAGGAATGGTTCAAACATAGACAGTAAGAAGAACCAATTTTCTTGTACTTAAGTCGTCATTGTGACTTTTCTATTTAATTCCGATGCAATTTCTGTGTTTCGGCGTCAATAAGAAGGTCCAAGGGATAGAGTAAACCTGAAGTGAAGCATCGGAATCTAAAACCGGTCTCAGAGGAAAGGTTCAAAACATAGACAGTAAGAAGAGCCAGTCTTCTTGTACATAGGTCGGCATTGTGCCTTTTGTTTTTAATTCCGATGCAATTTCTGTGTCTCATAGTCAATAAGAAGGTCAGCTGGATGTAGTAAATCTGAAGTGAAGCATCGGAATCAATAACTAGTGTCACAGGAATATTTCTAAACATGGACAGGAAGTATAGCCAGTCTTCTTGTACTTGAGTCGGCATTGTGGCTTTAGAATTATATTCCGATGCAATTTCTGTGTTTCATCGTCAATAATAAGTTCAGAGGGATACAGTAAACCTGAAGTGAAGCATCGGAATCTATAACTAGTGTCACAGGAATGGTTCAAATCAAACACAGTAAGAAGAGTCAGTTTTTTTGTACTTAAGTCGGCATTGTGCCTTTTGTATTTAATTCCGTTGCAATTTCTGTCTTTCACCGTCAATAAAAAGGTCAGAGGGATACAGTTAACCTGAAGTGAAGCATCGGAATCTATAACTAGTGTCACACGAATATTTCAAAACATAGACAGTAAGAAGAGTCAGACTTCTTGTACTTAAGTCGGCATTGTGCGTTTTGTATTTAATCCCGATGCAATTTCTGTGTTTCATCGTCAATACGAAGGTCAGAGGGATACAGTAAACCTGAAGTGAAGCATCGGAATCTATAACTAGTGTCACAGGAATGGTTCAAAACATAGACAGTAAGAAGGGTCAGTCTTCTTGTACTTAAGTCGGCATTGTGCCTTTTGTATTTAATTCCGATGCAATATCTGTGTTTCTTCGTCAATACGAAGGTCAGATGGATTCAGTAAACCTGAAGTGAAGCGTCGGAATCTATAACTAGTGTCAAAGGAATGGTTCAAACCATAGACAGTAAGAAAAGTCATTGTTCTTGTACTGAAGTCGGCATTGTGCCTATTGTATTTAATTAAGATGCAATTTCTGTGTTTCATCGTCAATAATAAGTTCAGAGGAATACAGTAAACCTGAAGTGAAGCATCTTAATCTATAACTAGTGTCACAGGAATGGTTCAAAACATAGACAGTAAGAAGGGTCAGTCTTCTTGTATTTATGTCGGCATTGTGCCTTTTGTATTTGATTCAGATGCAATATCTGTGTTTCTTCGTCAATAAGAAGGTCAGAGGGATACAGTGAACCTGAAGTGAAGCATCGGAATCTATAACTAGTGTCACAGGAATGGTTCAAAACATAGATATTAAGAAGAGTCTGTTTTCTTGTACGTAAGTCGGCATTGTGCCTCTTCTATTTAATTCCGATGCAATTTCTGTGTTTCGTCGTCAATAACAAGGTCCAATGGATACAGTAATCATGAAGTGATGCATCGGAATCTAAAACCGGTCTCACAGGAAAGGTTCAAATCATAGAGAGTAAGAAGAGCCAGTCTTCTTGTACTTATGTCGGCATTGTGCCTTTTGTATTTATTTCCGATGCTATTTCTGTGTTTCATCCTCAATAAGAAGGTCAGAGGGATACAGTAAACCTGAAGTGAAGCATCGGAATCTATAACTAGTGTCACAGGAATATTTCAAAACATAGACAGTAAGAAGAGTCAGTCTTCTTGTACTTAAGTCGGCATTGTGACTTTTGTATTTAATCCCGATGCAATTTCTGTGTTTCATCGTCAATACGAAGGTCAGAGGGATACAGTAAACCTGAAGTGAAGCATCGGAATCTATAGCTAGTGTCAAAGGAATGGTTCAAACCATAGACAGTAAGAAAAGTCATTGTTCTTGTACTGAAGTCGGCATTGTGCCTATTGTATTTAATTAAGATGCAATTTCTGTGTTTCATCGTCAATAATAAGTTCAGAGGGATACAGGAAACCTGAAGTGATGCATCTTAATCTATAACTAGTGTCACAGGAATGGTTCAAAGCATTGACAGTAAAAAGAGTCAGTCTTCTTGTACCTAAGTCGGCATTGTGCCTTTTGTATTTAATTAACATGCAATATCTGTGTTTCATTGTCAATAAGAAGGTCAAAGGTATACAGTAAACCTGAGGTGAAGCATCGGAATCTATAACTAGTGTCACAGGAATGGTTCAAAACATAGACAGTTGGAAGAGTCAGTCTTCTTGTACTTAAGTCCGCATTGTGCCTTTCGTATTTAATTCCGATGCAATTTCTGTGTTTCATCGTCAATACGAAGGTCAGAGGGATACAGTAAACCTGAAGTGAGCATCGGAATCTATAACTAGTTTCACAGGAATATTTCAAAACATAGACAGTAAGAAGAGTCAGTCTTCTTGTACTTAAGTCGGCATTGTGCCTTTTGTATTTAATCCCGATGCAATTTCTGTGTTTCATCGTCAATACGAAGGTCAGAGGGATACAGTAAACCTGAAGTGAAGCATCGGAATCTATAACTAGTGTCACAGGAATGGTTCAAAACATAGACAGTAAGAAATGTCAGTCTTCTTGTACTTAAGTCGGCATTGTGCCTTTTCTATTTAATTCCGATGCAATATCTGTGTTTCTTCGTCAATAAGAAGGTCAGAGGGATACAGTAAACCTGAAGTGAAGCATCGGAATCTATAACTAGTGTCACAGGAATGGTTCAAACCATAGACAGTAAGAAAAGTCATTGTTCTTGTACTGAAGTCGTCATTGTGCCTATTGTATTTAATTAAGATGCAATTTCTGTGTTTCATCGTCAATAATAAGTTCAGAGGGATACAGTAAACCTGGAGTGAAGCATCTTAATCTATAACTAGTGTCACAGGAATGGTTCAAAGCATAGACAGTAAGAAGGGTCAGTCTTCTTGTACTTAAGTCGGCATTGTGCCTTTTGTATTTGATTCCGATGCTATATCTGTGTTTCGTCGTCAATAACAAGGTCCAATGGATACAGTAATCCTGAAGTGAAGCATCGGAATCTAAAACCGGTCTCACAGGAAAGGTTCAAAACATAGAGAGTAAGAAGAGCCAGTCTTCTTGTACTTATGTCGGCATTGTGCCTTTTGTATTTTATTCCAATGCAATTTCTGTGTTTCAACGTCAATCCGAAGGTCAGAGGGATACAGTAAACGTGAAGTGAGGCATCGGAATCACTAACTAGTGTCACAGGATTTTTTGAAAACATAGACAGTAGGAAGAGTCAGTCTTCTTGTACTTAAGTCGGCATTGTGCATTTTGTATTTAATTCCGATGCAATTTCTGTGTTTCATCGTCAATACGAAAGTCAGAGGGATACAGTAAACCTGAAGTGAATCATCAGAATCTATAACTAGTGCCACAGGAGTGGTTCAAAACATAGACAGTAAGAAGGGTCAGTCTTCTTGTACTTAAGTCGGCATTGTGCCTTATGCACTTCAGTCCGAAGCAATATCGGTATTTCTTCGTCAATAAGAAGGTCAGAGGCATACAGTAAACCTGAAGTCAAGCATCGGAATCTAGAACTAGTATCACAGAAATAGTACAAAACATAGACAGTAAGAAGAGCCAGTCTTTCTGTACTTGAATCGGCATTGTGCCTTTTGTATTTAATTCCGATGCAATTTCTGTGTTTCGTCGTCAATAAGATGGTCAGCTGGATACAGTAAACCCGAAGTGAAGCATCGGAATCTATAACTAGTGTCACAGGAATGGATCACACATAGACAGTAAGAAGAACCAATTTTCTTGTACTTAAGTCGTCATTGTGACTTTTCTATTTAATTCCGATGCAATTTCTGTGTTTCATCGTCAATAAGAGGGTCAGAGGGATACAGTAAACCTGAAGTGATGCTTCGGAATCTATAACTAGTGTCACAGGAATGGTTCAGAACATAGACAGTAGGAAGAGTCAGTTATCTTGTACTTAAGTCGGCATTGTGCCTTTTGTATGTAATTCCGATGCAATATCGGTGTTCATCGTCAATAAGAAGGTCAGAGGGTACAGTAAACCTGAAGTGAAGCATCGGAATCTACAACTAGTGTCACAGGAATGGTTCAAACATAGACAGTAAGAAGAACCAATTTTCTTGTACTTAAGTCGTCATTGTGACTTTTCTATTTAATTCCGATGCAATTTCTGTGTTTCGGCGTCAATAAGAAGGTCCAAGGGATAGAGTAAACCTGAAGTGAAGCATCGGAATCTAAAACCGGTCTCAGAGGAAAGGTTCAAAACATAGACAGTAAGAAGAGCCAGTCTTCTTGTACATAGGTCGGCATTGTGCCTTTTGTTTTTAATTCCGATGCAATTTCTGTGTCTCATAGTCAATAAGAAGGTCAGCTGGATGTAGTAAATCTGAAGTGAAGCATCGGAATCAATAACTAGTGTCACAGGAATAATTCAAAACATGGACAGGAAGTATAGCCAGTCTTCTTGTACTTGAGTCGGCATTGTGGCTTTAGAATTAAATTCCGATGCAATTTCTGTGTTTCATCGTCAATAATAAGTTCAGAGGGATACAGTAAACCTGAAGTCAAGCATCGGAATCCATAACTAGTGTCACAGGAATGGTTCAAATCAAAGACAGTAAGAAGAGTCAGTTTTTTTGTACTTAAGTCGGCATTGTGCCTTTTGTATTTAATTCCGTTCCAATTTCTGTCTTTCACCGTCAATAAAAAGGTCAGAGGGATACAGTAAACCTGAAGTGAAGCATCGGAATCTATAACTAGTGTCACAGGAATATTTCAAAACATAGACAGTAAGAAGAGTCAGACTTCTTGTACTTAAGTCGGCATTGTGCGTTTTGTATTTAATCCCGATGCAATTTCTGTGTTTCATCGTCAATACGAAGGTCAGAGGGATACAGTAAACCTGAAGTGAAGCATCGGGATCTATAACTAGTGTCACAGGAATGGTTCAAAACATAGACAGTAAGAAGGGGCAGTCTTCTTGTACTTAAGTCGGCATTGTGCATTTTATATTTAATTCCGACGCAATATCTGTGTTTCTTCGTCAATAAGAAGGTCAGAGGGATTCAGTAAACCTGAAGTGAAGCGTCGGAATCTATAACTAGTGTCAAAGGGATGGTTCAAACCATAGACAGTAAGAAAAGTCATTGTTCTTGTACTGAAGTCGGCATTGTGCCTATTGTATTTAATTAAGATGTAATTTCTGTGTTTCATCGTCAATAATAAGTTCAGAGGAATACAGTAAACCTGAAGTGAAGCATCTTAATCTATAACTAGTGTCACAGGAATGGTTCAAAACATAGACAGTAAGAAGGGTCAGTCTTCTTGTATTTATGTCGGCAATGTGCCTTTTGTATTTGATTCCGATGCAATATCTGTGTTTCTTCGTCAATAAGAAGGTCAGAGGGATACAGTAAACCTGAAGTGAAGCATCGGAATCTATAACTAGTGTCACAGGAATGGTTCAAAACATAGATATTAAGAAGAGTCTGTTTTCTTGTACGTAAGTCGGCATTGTGCCTCTTCTACTTAATTCCGATGCAATTTCTGTGTTTCGTCGTCAATAACAAGGTCCAATGGATACAGTAATCATGAAGTGATGCATCGGAATCTAAAACCGGTCTCACAGGAAAGGTTCAAATCATAGAGAGTAAGAAGAGCCAGTCTTCTTGTACTTATGTCGGCATTGTGCCTTTTGTATTTTATTCCAATGCAATTTCTGTGTTTCATCGTCAATCCGAAGGTCAGAGGGATACAGTATACGTGAAGTGAAGCATCGGAATCTATAATTAGAGTCACAGGAATGGTTCAAAACATAGACAGTAAGAAATGTCAGTCTTCTTGTACTTAAGTCGGCATTGTGCCTTTTCTATTTAATTCCGATGCAATATCTGTGTTTCTTCGTCAATAAGAAGGTCAGAGGGATACAGTAAACCTGAAGTGAAGCATCGGAATCTATAACTAGTGTCACAGGAATATTTCAAAACATAGACAGTAAGAAGAGTCAGTCTTCTTGTACTTAAGTCGGCATTGTGACTTTTGTATTTAATCCCGATGCAAATTCTGTGTCTCATCGTCAATACGAAGGTCAGAGGGATACAGTAAACCTGAAGTGAAGCATCGGAATCTATAACTAGTGTCACAGGAATGGTTCAAACCATAGACAGTAAGAAAAGTCATTGTTCTTGTACTGAAGTCGGCATTGTGCGTATTGTATTTAATTAAGATGAAATTTCTGTGTTTCATCGTCAATAATAAGTTCAGAGGGATACAGTAAACCTGAAGTGAAGCATCTTAATCTATAACTAGTGTCACAGGAATGGTTCAAAACATAGACAGTAAGAAGAGTCAGCCTTCTTGTACTTAAGTCGGCATTATGCCTTTTGTATTTAATTCCGATGTAATTTCTGTGTTTCATCGTCTATACGAAAGTCAGAGGGATACAGTAAACCTGAAGTGAAGCATCGGAATCTATAACTAGTGTCACAGGAGTGGTTCAAAACATAGACAGTAAGAAGGGTCAGTCTTCTTGTACTTAAGTCGGCATTGTGCCTTATGTATTTCATTACGAGCAATATATGTATTTCTTCGTCAATAAGAAGGTCAAAGGGATACAGTAAACCTGAGGTCAAGCATCGGAATCTATAACTAGTGTCACAGAAATGGTTCGAGGCATAGACAGTAAGAAGAGCCAGTCTCCCTGTACTTGAGTCGGCATTGTGCCTTTTGTATTTAATTCCGATGCAATTCCTGTGTTTCGTCGTCAATAAGAAGGTCAGAGGGATACAGTAAACCTGAAGTGAAGCATCGGAATCTATAACTAGTGTCACAGGAATGGTTCAAAACATAGACTGTAAGAAGAGTCAGTCTTCTTGTACTAAAGTCGGCACTGTGCCTTTTGTATTTAATTCCGATGCTATTTACGTGTTTCATCGTCAATAAGAGGGTCAGAGGGATACAGTAAAACTGAAGTGAAGCATTGGAATCTATAACTATTGTCACAGGAATGGTTCAAAACATAGATATCAAGAAGTGTCTGTTTTCTAGTACATAAGTCGGCATTGTGCCGCTTCTATTTAATTCCGATGCAATTTCTGTGTTTCGTTGTCAATAACAAGGTCCAATAAATACAGTAAACCTGAAGTGAAGCATCGGAATCTAAAACCGGTCTCACAGGAAAGGTTCAAATCATAGACAGTAAGAAGAGCCAGTCTTCTTGTACTTAAGTCGGCATTGTGTGTCTTGTATTTAATTCCGATGCAATTTACGTGTTTCATCGCCAATAAGGTGGTCAGAGCGATACAGTAAACCTGAAGTGAAGTATCGGAATCTATAACTCGCGTTACAGTAATGGTTCAAAACATAGACAGTAAGAAGGGTCAGTTTTCTTGTACTTAAGTCGGAATTGTGCCTTTTGTATTTAATTCCGATGCAATGTCAGTGTTTCATCAACAATAAGAAGGTCACAATGATACACTAAACCTGAAGTGAAGCATCGGAATCTATAACTAGTGTCACAGGAATGGTTCAAAACATAAACAGTAAGAAGAATCAGTTTTCTTGTACTTAGGTCGGTATTGTGCCTTTTGTATTTAATTCCGATGCAATTTCTGTGTTTCATCGTCAATAAGAAGGTCAGAGGGATACAGTAAACCTGAAACGAAGCATCGGAATTTATAACTAGTGTCACAGGAATGGTTCAAAGCATGGACAGTAAGAAGAATCATTCTTCTTGTACTTGAGTCGGCATTGTGCCTTTTGTATTTAATTCCAATGCAATTTCTGTGTTTCATCGTCAATACGACGGTCAGAGGGATACAGTAAACCTGAAGTGAAGCATCGGAATCTATAACTAGTGTCACAGGAATGGTTCAAGAAGAGTCAGTCTTCTTGTACTTAAGTCGACATTGTGCCTTTTGTATTTAATTCCGATGCAATTTCTGTGTTTCATCGTCAATAAGAAGGTCAGAGGGATACAGTAAAACTGAAGTGAAGCATCGGAATCTATAACTAGTGTCTCAGGAATGGTTCAAAACATAGACAGTAAGAAGAGTCAATCTTCTTGTACTTATGTCGGCATTGTGCCTTTTGTATTTCATTCTGATGCAATTTCTGTGTTTCATCGTCAATAAGAAGGTAAGTTGGATACAGTAAACCTGAAGTGAAGCATCGGAATCTATAACTAGTGTCACAGGAATGGTTCAAAACTTAGATGATAAGAAGAGTCTTTTTTCTTGTACTTAAGTCGGCATTGTGCTTTTTCTATTTAATTCCGATGCTATTTCTGTGTATCGTCGTCAGTAAGATGGTTCAAGGGATACAGTAAACCTGAACTGAAGCATCGGAATCTATAACTAGTGTTCAGGAATGGTCCAAACATAGACAGTAAGAAGAGTCAATTTTCTTGTACTTAAGTCGTCATTGTGCCTTTTCTATTTAATTCCGATGCAATTTCTGTGTTTCGGCGTCAATAAGAAGGTCCAAGGGATACAGTAAACCTGAAGTGAAGCATCGGAATCTAAAACCGGTCTCAGAGGAAAGGTTCAAAACATAGACAGTAAGAAGAGCCAGTCTTCTTGTACATAGGTCGGCATTGTGCCTTTTGTATTTAATTCCGATGCAATTTCTGTGTCTCATCGTCAATAAGAAGGTCAGCTGGATATAGTAAATCTGAAGTGAAGCATCGGAATCTATAACTAGTGTCACAGGAATGATTCAAAACATGGACAGGAAGTATAGCCAGTCTTCTTGTACTTGAGTCGGCATTGTGCCTTTTGTATTTAATTCCGATGCAATTTCTGTGTTTCACCGTCAATAATAAGTTCAGAGGGATACAGTAAACCTGAAGTGAAGATTCGGAATCTATAACTAGTGTCACAGGAATGGTTCAAATCAAAGACAGTAAGAAGAGTCAGTTTTCTTGTACTTAAGTCGGCATTGTGCCTTTTGTATTTAATTCCGTTGCAATTTCTCCGCTTCATCGTCAATAAAAAGGTCAGAGGGATACAGTAAACCTGAAGTGAAGCATCGGAATCTATAACTAGTGCCACAGGAATATTTCAAAACATAGACAGTTAGAAGAGTCAGTCTTCTTGTACTTAAGTCGGCATTGTGCCTTTTGTATTTAATTCCGATGCATTTTCTGTGTTTCATCGTCAATACGAAGGTCAGAGGGATACATTAAACCTGAAGTGAAGCATCGGAATCTATAACTAGTGTCATAGGAATGGTTCAAAACATAGACAGTAAGAAGGGTCAGTCTTCTTTTACTTAAGTCGGCATTGTGCATTTTGTATTTAATTCCGATGCAAGATCTGTGTTTCTTCGTCAATAAGAAGGTCAGAGTGATACAGTAAACCTGAAGTGAAGCATCGGAATCTATAACTAGTGTCACAAGAATGGTTCAAACCATAGACAGTAAGAAAAGTCATTGTTCTTGTACTGAAGTCGGCATTGTGCCTATTGTTTTTAATTAAGATGCAATTTCTGTGTTTCATCGTCAATAATAAGTTCAGAGGGATACAGGAAACCTGAAGTGAAGCATCTTAATATATAACTAGTGTCACAGGAATGGTTCAAAACATTGACAGTAAAAAGAGTCAGTCTTCTTGTACCTAAGTCGGCATTGTGCCTTTTGTATTTAATTAACATGCAATATCTGTGTTTCATCGTCAACAAGAAGGTCAAAGGTATACAGTAAACCTGAGGTGAAGCATCGGAATCTATAACTAGTGTCACAGGAATGGTTCAAAACATAGACAGTTGGAAGAGTCAGTCTTCTTGTACATAAGTCGGCATTGTGACTTTTGTATTCAATTCCGATGCATATTCTTTGTTTCATCGTCAATACGAAGGTCAGAGGGATACAGTAAACCTGAAGTGAAGCATCGGAATCTATAACTAGTGTCACAGGAATGGTTCAAAACATAGACAGTAAGAAGTGACAGTCTTCTTGTACTTAAGTCGGCATTGTGCCTTTTGTATTTAATTCCGATGCAATATTTGTGTTTCTTCGTCAATAAGAAGGTCAGAGGGATACAGCAAACCTGAAGTGAAGCATCGGAATCTATAACTAGTGTCAAAGGAATGGTTCAAACCATAGACAGTAAGAAAACTCATTGTTCTTGTACTGAAATCGTCATTGTGCCAATTGTATTTAATTAAGATGCAATTTCTGTGTTTCATCGTCAATAATGAGTTCAGAGGGATACAGTAAACCTGAAGTGAAGCATCTTAATCTATAACTAGTGTCACAGGAATGGTTCAAAGCATAGACAGTAAGAAGGGTCATTTTTCTTGTACTTAAGTCGGCATTGTGCCTTTTGTATTTGATTCCGATGCAATATCTGTGTTTCTTCGACAATAAGAAGGTCAGAGGGATAAAGTAAACCTGAAGTGAAGCATCGGAATCTATAACTAGTATCACAGGAATAGTTCAAAACATAGAGATTAAGAAGAGTCTGTTTTCTTGTACGTAAGTCGGCATTGTGCCTCTTCCATTTAATTCCGATGCAATTTCTGTGTTTCGTCGTCAATAACAAGGTCCAATGGATACAGTAATCCTGAAGTGAAGCATCGGAATCTAAAACCGGTCTCACAGGGAAGGTTCAAAACATAGAGAGTAAGAAGAGCCAGTCTTCTTGTACTTATGTCGGCATTGTGCCTTTTGTATTTTATTCCAATGCAATTTCTGTGTTTCATCGTCAATACGAAGGTCAGAGGGATACAGTAAACCTGAAGTGAATCATCGGAATCTATAACTAGTGCCACAGGAGTGGTTCAAAACATAGACAGTAAGAAGGGTCAGTCTTCTTGTACTTATGTCGGCATTGTGCCTTATGTACTTCATTCCGAAGCAATATCTGTATTTCTTCGTCAATAAGAAGGTCAGAGGCATACAGTAAACCTGAAGTCAAGCATCGGAATCTAGAACTAGTATCACAGAAATAGTACAAAACATAGACAGTAAGAAGAGCCAGTCTTCCTGTACTTGAATCGGCATTGTGCCTTTTGTATTTAATTCCGATGCAATTTCTGTGTTTCGTCGTCAATAAGATGGTCAGCTGGATACAGTAAACCCGAAGTGAAGCATCGGAATCTATAACTAGTGCCACAGGAATGGATCAAAACATAGACAGGAAATATGGCCACTCTTCATGTACTTGAGTCGGCATTGTGCCTTTTGTATTTAATTCCTATGCAATATCTGTGTTTCATCGTCAATATGACGGTCAGAGGGATACGGTAACCCTGAAGTGAAGCATCCGAATCTATAACTAGTGTCACAGGATTGGTTCAAAACATAGACAGTAGGGAGAGTCAGTCTTCTTGTACTTAAGTCGGCATTGTGCCTTTTGTATTTGATTCCGATGCATTTTCTGTGTTTCATCGTCAATATGAGGGTCAGAGGGATACAGTAAACCTGAAGTGATGCTTCGGAATCTATAACTAGTGTCACAGGAATGGTTCAAAACATAGACACTAGGAAGAGTCAGTTATCTTGTACTTAAGTCGGCATTGTGCCTTTTGTATGTAATTCCGATGCAATATCGGTGTTTCATCGTCAATAAGAAGGTCAGAGGGATACAGTAAACCTGAAGTGAAGCATCGGAATCTACAACTAGTGTCACAGGAATGGTTCAAACGTAGACAGTAAGAAGAGTCAATTTTCTTGTACTTAAGTCGTCATTGTGACTTTTCTATTTAATTCCGATGCAATTTCTGTGTTTCGGCGTCAATAAGAAGGTCCAAGGTATACAGTAAACCTGAAGTGAAGCATCGGAATCTAAAACCGGTCTCAGAGGAAAGGTTCAAAACATAGACAGTAAGAAGAGCCAGTCCTCTTGTACATAGGTCGGCATTGTGCCTTTTGTTTTTAATTCCGATGCAATTTCTGTGTCTCATCGTCAATAAGAAGGTCAGCTGGATGTAGTAAATCTGAAGTGAAGCATCGGAATCTATAACTAGTGTCACAGGAATGATTCAAAACATGGACAGGAAGTATAGCCAGTCTTCTTGTACTTGAGTCGGCATTGTGCCTTTAGAATTAAATTCCGATGCAATTCTGTGTTTCATCGTCAATAACAAGTTCAGAGGGATACAGTAAACCTGAAGTGAAGCATCGGAATCTATAACTAGTGTCACAGGAGTGGTTCAAATCAAAGACAGTAAGAAGAGTCAGTTTTTTTGTACTTAAGTCGGCATTGTGCCTTTTGTATTTAATTCCGTTGCAATTTCTGTCTTTCACCGTCAATAAAAAGGTCAGAGGGATACAGTAAACCTGAAGTGAAGCATCGGAATCTATAACTAGTGTCACAGGAATATTTCAAAACATAGACAGTAAGAAGAGTCAGACTTCTTGTACTTAAGTCGGCATTGTGCCTTTTGTATTTAATCCCGATGCAATTTCTGTGTTTCATCGTCAATACGAAGGTCCGAGGGATACAGTAAACCTGAAGTGAAGCATCGGAATCTATAACTAGTGTCACAGGAATGGTTCAAAACATAGACAGTAAGAAGGGTCAGTCTTCTTGTACTTAAGTCGGCATTGTGCCTTTTGTATTTAATTCCGATGCAATATCTGTGTTTCTTCGTCAATAAGAAGGTCAGAGGGATACAGTAAACCTAAATTGAAGCATCGGAATCTATAACTAGTGTCACAGGAATGGTTCAAACCATAGACAGTAAGAAAAGTCATTGTTCTTGTACTGAAGTCGGCATTGTGCCTATTGTATTTAATTAAGATGCAATTTCTGTGTTTCATCGTCAATAATAAGTTCAGAGGAATACAGTAAACCTGAAGTGAAGCATCTTAATCTATAACTAGTGTCACAGGAATGGTTCAAAACATAGACAGTAAGAAGGGTCAGTCTTCTTGTATTTAAGTCGGCATTGTGCCTTTTGTATTTGATTCCGATGCAATACCTGTGTTTCTTCGTCAATAAGAATGTCAGAGGGATACAGTAAACCTGAAGTGAAGCATCGGAATCTATAACTAGTGTCACAGGAATGGTTCAAAAGATAGACAATAAGTATAGCCAGTCTTCTTGTACTTGAGTCGGCATTGTGCCTTTTGTATTTATTTCCGATGCTATTTCTGTGTTTCATCGTCAATAAGAAGGTCAGAGGGATACAGTAAACCTGAAGTGTTGTTGTTGTGGTCTTCAGTCCTGAGACTGGTTTGATGCAGCTCTCCATGCTACTCTATCCTGTGCAACCTTTTTCATTTCCCAGTACCTACTGCAACCTACATCCTTCTGAATCTGCTTAGTGTATTCATCTCTTGGTCTCCCTCTACGATTTTTACCCTCCACGCTGCACTCCAATACTAAATTGGTGATCCCTTGATGCCTCAGAACATGTCCTACCAACCGATCCCTTCTTCTGGTCTAATTGTGCCACAAACTTCTCTTCTCCCCAATCCTATTCAATACTTCCTCATTAGTTATGTGATGTACCCATCTAATCTTCAGCATTCTTCTGTAGCACCACATTTCGAAAGCTTCTATTCTCTTCTTGTCCAAACTATTTAACGTCCATGTTTCACTTCCATACATGGCTACACTCCATACAAATACTTTCAGAAACGACTTCCTGACACTTAAATCAATACTGGATGTTAACAAATTTCTCTTCTTCAAAAACGCTTTCCTTGCCATTGCCAGCCTACATTTTATATCCTCTCTACTTCGACCATCATCAGTTATTTTGCTCCCCAAATAGCAAAACTCCTTTACTACTTTAAGTGCCTCATTTCCTAATCTAATTCCCTCAGCATCACCCGACTTAATTAGACTACATTCCATTATCCTTGTTTTGCTTTTGTTGATGTTCATCTTATATCCTCCTTTCAAGACACTGTCCATTCCCTTCAGCTGCTCTTCCAAGTCCTTTGCTGTCTCTGACAGAATTACAATGTCATCGGCGAACCTCAAAGTTTTTATTTCTTCTCCATGAATTTTAATACCTACTCCGAATTTTTCTTTTGTTTCCTTTACTGCTTGCTCAATATACAGATTGAACAACATCGGGGAGAGGCTACTACCCTGTCTTAATCCCTTCCCAACCACTGCTTCCCTTTCATGTCCCTCGACTCTTATAACTGCCATCTGGTTTCTGTACAAATTGTAAATAGCCTTTCGCTCCCTGTATTTTACCCCTGCCACCTTTAGAATTTGAAAGAGAGTATTCCAGTCAACATTGTCAAAAGCTTTCTCTAAGTCTACAAATGCTAGAAACGTAGGTTTGCCTTTCCATAATCTTTCTTCTAAGATAAGTCGTAAGGTCAGTATTGCCTCACGTGTTCCAGTGTTTCTACGGAATCCAAACTGATCTTCCCCGAGGTTGGCTTCTACTAGTTTTTCCATTCGTCTGTAAAGAATTCGTGTTAGTATTTTGCAGCTGTGACTTATTAAACTGATAGTTCGGTAATTTTCACATCTGTCAACACCTGCTTTCTTTGGGATTGGAATTATTATATTCTTCTTGAAGTCTGAGGGTATTTCGCCTGTTTCATACATCTTGCTCACCAGATGGTAGAGTTTTGTCAGGACTGGTTCTCCCACGGCCGTCAGTAGTTCCAATGGAATATTGTCTACTCCGGGGGCCTTGTTTCGACTCAGGTCTTTCAGTGCTCTGTCAAACTCTTCACGCAGTATCATATCTCCCATTTCATCTTCATCTACATCCTCTTCGATTTCCATAATATTGTCCTCAAGTACATCGCCCTTGTATAAACCCTCTATATACTCCTTCCACCTTTCTGCTTTCCCTTCTTTGCTTTGAACTGGGTTTCCATCTGAGCTCTTGATATTCATACAAGTCATTCTCTTATCTCCAAAGGTCTCTTTAATTTTCCTGTAGGCGGTATCTATCTTACCCCTAGTGAGATAGGCCTCTACATCCTTACATTTGTCCTCTAGCCATCCCTGCTTAGCCATTTTGCACTCCCTGTCGATCTCATTTTTGAGACGTTTGTATTCCTTTTTGCCTGTTTCACTTACTGCATTTTTATATTTTCTCCTTTCGTCAATTAAATTCAATATTTCTTCTGTTACCCAAGGATTTCTACTAGCCCTCGTCTTTTTACCAACTTGATCCTCTGCTGCTTTCACTACTTCATCCCTCAAAGCTACCCATTCTTCTTCTACTGTATTTATTTCCCCCATTCCTGTCAATTGCTCCCTTATGCTCTCCCTGAATCTCTGTACAACCTCTGGTTCTTTTAGTTTATCCAGGTTCCATCTCCTTAAATTCCCACCTTTTTGCAGTTTCCTCAGTTTTAATCTACAGGTCATAACCAATAGATTGTGGTCAGAGTCCACATCTGCCCCTGGAAATGTCTTACAATTTAAAACCTGGTTCCTAAATCTCTGTCTTACCATTATATAATCTATCTGATACCTTTTAGTATCTCCAGGGTTCTTCCATGTATACAACCTTCTTTCATGATTCTTAAACCAAGTGTTAGTTATGATTATGTTGTGCTCTGTGCAAAATTCTACCAGGCGGCTTCCTCTTTCATTTCTGTCCCCCAATCCATATTCACCTACTATGTTTCCTTCTCTCCCTTTTCCTACACTCGAATTCCAGTCACCCATGACTATTAAATTTTCGTCTCCCTTCACAATCCGAATAATTTCTTTTATTTCATCATACATTTCTTCAATTTCTTCGTCATCTGCAGAGCTAGTTGGCATATAAACTTGTACTACTGTAGTAGACGTGGGCTTCGTATCTATCTTGGCCACAATAATGCGTTCACTATGCTGTTTGTAGTAGCTTACCCGCATTCCTATTTTCCTATTCATTATTAAACCTACTCCTGCATTACCCCTATTTGATTTTGTGTTTATAACCCTGTAGTCACCTGACCAGAAGTCTTGTTCCTCCTGCCACCGAACTTCACTAATTCCCACTATATCTAACGTCAACCTATCCATTTCCCTTTTTAAATTTTCTAACCTACCTGCCCGATTAAGGGATCTGACATTCCACGCTCCGATCCGTAGAACGCCAGTTTTCTTTCTGCTGATAACGACATCCTCTTGAGTAGCCCCGCCCGGAGATCCGAATGGGGGACTATTTTACCTCCGGAATATTTTACCCAAGAGGACGCCATCATCATGTAATCATACAGTAAAGCTGCATGCCCTCGGGAAAAATTACGGCTGTAGTTTCCCCTTGCTTTCAGCCGTTCGCAGTACCAGCACAGCAGGGCCGTTTTGGTTATTGTTACAAGGCCAGATCAGTCAATCATCCAGACTGTTGCCCTTGCAACTACTGAAAAGGCTGCTGCCCCTGTTCAGGAACCACACGTTTGTCTGGCCTCTCAACAGATACCCCTCCGTTGTGGTTGCACCTACGGTACGGCTATCTCTATCGCTGAGGCACGCAAGCCTCCCCACCAACGGCAAGGTCCATGGTTCACCTGAAGTGAAGCATCGGAATCTATAACTAGTGTCACAGGAATATTTCAAAACATAGACAGTAAGAAGAGTCAGTCTTCTTGTACTTAAGTCGGCATTGTGACTTTTGTATTTAATCCCGATGCAATTTCTGTGTTTCATCGTCAATACGAAGGTCAGAGGGATATAGTAAACCTGAAGTGAAGCATCGTTATCTATAACTAGTGTCACAGGAATGGTTCAAACCATAGACAGAAAGAAAAGTCATTGTTCTTGTACTGAAGTCGGCATTGTGCCTATTGTATTTAATTAAGATGAAATTTCTGTGTTTCATCGTCAATAATAAGTTCAGAGGGTTACAGTAAACCTGAAGTGAAGCATCTTAATCTATAACTAGTGTCACAGGAATGGTTCAAAACATAGACAGTAAGAAGAGTCAGCCTTCT
Source organism: Schistocerca piceifrons (assembly GCF_021461385.2). Classification (NCBI taxonomy): domain Eukaryota; kingdom Metazoa; phylum Arthropoda; class Insecta; order Orthoptera; family Acrididae; genus Schistocerca; species Schistocerca piceifrons. The sequence goes on from NC_060139.1 coordinate 1,132,805,309, forward strand.
TGTACTTAAGTCGGCATTATGCCTTTTGTATTTAATTCCGATGCAATTTCTGTGTTACATCGTCAATACGAAAGTCAGAGGGATACAGTAAACCTGAAGTGAAGCATCGGAATCTATAACTAGTGTCACAGGAGTGGTTCAGAACATAGACAGTAAGAAGGGTCAGTCTTCTTGTACTTAAGTCGGCATTGTGCCTTATGTATTTCATTACGAGCAATATATGTATTTCTTCGTCAATAAGAAGGTCAAAGGGATACAGTAAACCTGAGGTCAAGCATCGGAATCTATAACTAGTGTCACAGAAATGGTTCGAGACATAGACAGTAAGAAGAGCCAGTCTCCCTGTACTTGAGTAGGCATTGTGCCTTTTGTATTTAATTCCGATGCAATTCCTGTGTTTCGTCGTCAATAAGAAGGTCAGAGGGATATAGTAAACCTGAAGTGAAGCATCGGAATCTATAACTAGTGTCACAGGAATGGTTCAAAACATAGACTGTAAGAAGAGTCAGTCTTCTTGTACTAAGGTCGGCACTGTGCCTTTTGTATTTAATTCCGATGCAATTTACGTGTTTCATCGTCAATAAGAGGGTCAGAGGGATACAGTAAAACTGAAGTGAAGCATTGGAATCTATAACTATTGTCACAGGAATGGTTCAAAACATAGATATCAAGAAGAGTCTGTTTTCTAGTACATAAGTCGGCATTGTGCCTCTTCTATTTAATTCCGATGCAATTTCTGTGTTTCGTCGTCAATAACAAGGTCCAATGGATACAGTAAACCTGAAGTGAAGCATCGGAATCTAAAACCGGTCTCACAGGAAGGGTTCAAAACATAGACAGTAAGAAGAGCCAGTCTTCTTGTACTTGAGTCGGCATTGTGCCTTTTGTATTTCATTCCGATGCAATTTCTGTGTTTCATCGTCAATAAGAAGGTAAGTTGGATACAGTAAACCTGAAGTGAAGCATCGGAATCTATAACTAGTGTCACAGGAATGGTTCAAAACATAGATGATAAGAAGAGTCTTTTTTCTTGTACTTAAGTCGGCATTGTGCTTTTTCTATTTAATTCCGATGCTATTTCTGTGTATCGTCGTCAATAAGATGGTTCAAGGGATACAGTAAACCTGAACTGAAGCATCGGAATCTATAACTAGTGCTCAGGAATGGTTCAAACATAGACAGTAAGAAGAGTCAATTTTCTTGTACTTAAGTCGACATTGTGCCTTTTGTATTTAATTCCGATGCAATTTCTGTCTTTCATCGTCAATAAGAAGGTAAGAGTGAATCAGTAAACCTGAAGTGAAGCATCGGAATCTGTAACTAGTGACACAGGAATGGTTCAAACATAGACAGTAAGAAGAGTCAATTTTCTTGTACTTAAGTCGGCATTGTGACTTTTCGATTTAATTCCGATGCAATTTCTGTGTTTCATCGTCAATACGAAGGTCAGATTGATACAGTAAACCTGAAGTGAAGCATCGGAATCTATAACTAGTGTCACAGGAATGGTTCAAAACATAGACAGTAAGAAGAGTCAGTTTTCTTGTACTTAAGTTGGCATTGTGCCTTTTGTATTTAATTCCGATCAATTTTCTGTTTTTGATCGCCAATAAGAATGTCAGAGGGATACAGTAAACCTGAAGTGAAGCATCGGAATCTAAAACTAGTGTCACAGGAATAGTTCAAAACATGAACAGTAGGAAGAGTCAATTTTCTTGTACTTAGGTCGGCATTGTGCCTCTTGTATTTAATTCCGATGCAATTTCTGTGTTTCATTGTCAATAAGAAGGTCAGAGGGATACAGTAAACCTGAATTGAAACATCGGAATCTATAACTAGTGTCACAGGAATGGTTCAAAACATTGACAGTAAGAAGGGTCAGTTTTCTTGTACTAAAGTCGGCATTGTGCCTCTTGTATGTAATTCCGATGCAATTTCTGTGTTTCATCGTCAATAAGAAGGTCAGAGGGAGACAGTGTACCTGAAGTGAAGCATCGGAATCTATAACTGGTGTCACAGGAATGGTTCAAAACATAGACAGTAAGAAGAGTCAATGTGCTTGTACTTAAGACGGCATTGTGCCTTTTCTATTTAATTCCGATGCAATTTCTGTGTTTCATCGTCAATACGACGGTCAGAGGGATACAGTAAACTTGGAGTGAAGCATCCGAATCTAAAACTAGTGTCACAGGATTGGTTCAAAACATAGACAGCAGGAAGAGTCAGGCTTCTAGTACATAAGTCGGCATTGTGCATTTTGTGTTTAATTCCGATGCATTTTCTGTGTTTCATCGTCAATAAGAGGGTCAGAGGGATACAGTAAACCTGAAGTGATGCTTCGGAATCTATAACTAGTGTCACAGGAATGGTTCAAAACATAGATATTAAGAAGAGTCTGTTTTCTTGTACGTAAGTCGGCATTGTGCCTCTTCTATTTAATTCCGATGCAATTTCTGTGTTTCGTCGTCAATAACAAGGTCCAATGGATACAGTAAACCTGAAGTGAAGCATCGGAATCTAAAACCGGTCTCACAGGAAAGGTTCAAAACATAGACAGTAAGAAGAGCCAGTCTTCTTGTACTTATGTCGGCATTGTGCCTTTTGTATTTAATTCCGATGCAATTTACGTGTTTCATCGTCCATAAGATGGTCAGAGGGATACAGTAAACCTGAAGTGAAGCATCGGGATCTATAACTAGTGTTCAGGAATGGTTCAAAACATAGTCAGTAAGAAGAGTCAGTTTTCTTGTACTTAAGTCGACATTGTGCCTTTTGTAATTAATTCCGATGCAATTTCTGTGTTTCATCGTCAATAAGAAGGTCACAGGGATACAGTAAACCTGAAGTGAAGCATCGTAATCTGTAACTAGTGTCACAGGAATGGTTCAAAAAATAGACAGTAAGAAGAGTCAGTTTTCTTGTACTTAAGTCGGCATTGTGCCTTTTGTATGTTATTCCGATGCAATATCTGTGTTTCATCGTCAATAAGAAGGTCAGAGTGATACAGTAAACCTGAAGTGAAGCATCGGAATATATAACTTGTGTCACAGGAATGGTTCAAACATAGACAGTAAGAAGAGTCAATTTTCTTGTACTTAAGTCGGCATTGTGCCTTTTCTATATAATTCTGATGCAATTTCTGTGTTTCGGCGTCAATAAGAAGGTCCAAGGGATACAGTAAACCTGAAGTGAAGCATCGGAATCTAAAACCGGTCTCAGAGGAAAGGTTCAAAACACAGACAATAAGAAGATCCAGTCTTCTTGTACATGAGTCGGCATTGTGCCTTTTGTATTTGATTCCGATGCAATTTCTGTGTCTCATCGTCAATAAGAAGGTCAGCTGGATACAGTAAACCTGAAGTGAAGCATCTTCATCTATAACTAGTGTCACAGGAATGGTTCAAAACATAGACAAGAAGTATAGCCAGTCTTCTTGTACTTGAGTCGGCATTGTGCCTTTTGTATTTAATTCCGATGCAATTTGTGTGTTTCATCGTCAATACGAAGGTCAGAGGGATACAGTAAACCTGAAGTGAAACATCGGAATCTATAACTAGTGTCACAGGAATGGTCCAAAACATAGACAGTAAGAAGAGTCAGTCTTCTTGTACTTAAGTCGGCATTGTGCCTTTTGTATTTAATTCCCATGCAATTTACGTGTTTCATCGTCAATAAGAGGGTCAGAGGGATACAGTAAAACTTAAGTGAAGCATTGGAATCTATAACTAGTCTCACAGGAATGGTTCAAAACATAGATATCAAGAAGAGTCTGTTTTCTAGTACATAAGTCGGCAATGTGCCTCTTCTATTTAATTCCGATGCAATTTCTGTGTTTCGTCGTCAATAACAAGGTCCAATGGATACAGTAAACCTGAAGTGAAGCATCGGAATCTAAAACCGGTCTCACAGGAAAGGTTCAAAACATAGACAGTAAGAAGGGTCAGTCTTCTTGTACTTAAGTCGGCATTGTGCCTTATGTACTTCATTCCGAGCAATATCTGTCTTTCTTCGTCAATAAGAAGGTCAAAGCGATACAGTAAAACCTGAGGTCAAGCATCGGAATCTATAACTAGTGTCACAGAAATGGTTCGAAACATAGACAGTAAGAAGAGCCAGTCTTCCTGTACTTGAGTCGGCATTGTGCCTTTTGTATTTAATTCCGATGCAATTCCTGTGTTTCGTCGTCAATAAGAAGGTCAGAGGGATACAGTAAACCTGAAGTGAAACAGCGGAATCTATAACTAGTGTCACAGGAATGGTTCAAAGCATAGACAGTAAGAAGAGTCAGTCTTCTTGTATTTAAGTCGGCATTGTGCCTTTTGTATTTAATTCCGATGCAATTTACGTGTTTCATCGTCAATAAGAAGGTCAGCTGGATACAGTAAACCTGAAGTGAAGCATCGGAATCTATAACTAGTGTCACAGGAATGGTTCAAGAGGAGTCAGTCTTCTTGTACTTGAGTCGGCATTGGGCTTTTGTATTTATTTCCGATGCATTTTCTGTGTTTCATCGTCAATAAGAAGGTCAGAGGGATACAGTAAAACTTAAGTGAAGCATTGGAATCTATAACTAGTCTCACAGAAATGGTTCAAAACATAGACATCAAGAAGAGTCTGTTTTCTAGTACATAAGTCGGCATTGTGCCTCTTCTATTTAATTCCGATGCAATTTCTGTGTTTCGTCGTCAATAACAAGGTCCAATGGATACAGTAAACCTGAAGTGAAGCATCGGAATCTAAAACCGGTCTCACAGGAAAGGTTCAAAACATAGACAGTAAGATGAGCCAGACTTCTTGTACTTAAGTCGGCATTGTGCCTCTTGTATTTAATTCCGAAGCAATTTACGTGTTTCATCGCCAATAAGAAGGTCAGAGGGATACAGTAAACCTGAAGTGAAGCATCGGAATCTATAACTAGTGTCACAGGAATGGTTCAAACATAGACAGTAAGAAGAGTCAGTCTTCTTGTACTTAAGTCGGCATTGTGCCTTTTGTATTTGATTCCGATGCATTTTCTGTGTTTCATCGTCAGTAAGAGGGTCAGAGGGATACAGTAAACCTGAAGTGATGCATCGGAACCCATTACTAGTGTCACAGGGATGGTTCAAAGCATGGACAGAAAGTATAGCTAGTCTTCTTGTACTTGATTCGGCATTGTGCCTTTTGAATTTAATTCCGATGCAATTTCTGTGTTTCATCGTCAATAAGAAGGTCAGAGGGATACAGTAAACCTGAAGTGAAGCATCGGAATCTAAAACCGGTCTCAGAGGAAAGGTTCAAAACATAGACAGTAAGAAGAGCCAGTCTTCTTGTACATGAGTCGGCATTGTGCCTTTTGTATTTAATTCCGATGCAATTTCTGTGTTTCATCGTCAATAAGAAGGTCAGCTGGATACAGTAAACCTGAAGTGAAGCATCGGAATCTATAACTAGTCTCACAGGAATGGTTCAAGAGGAGTCAGTCTTCTTGTACTTGAGTCGGCATTGGGCTTTTGTATTTATTTCCGATGCATTTTCTGTGTTTCATCGTCAATAAGAGGGTCAGAGGGATACAGTAAACCTGAAGTGAAGCATCTGAATCTATAACTAGTGTCACAGGAATGGTTCAAAACATAGACAGTAGGAAGAGTCATTATTCTTGTACTTGAGTCGGCATTGTGCCTTTTGTATTTAATTCCAATGCAATTTCTGTGTTTCATCGTCAATACGACGGTCAGGGGAAGCAGTAAACCTGAAGTGAAGCATCGGAATCAATAACTAGTGTCACAGGAATGGTTCAAGAAGAGTCAGTCTTCTTGTACTTGAGTCGGCATTGTGCCTTTTGTATTTAATTCCGATGCAATTTCTGTGTTTCATCGTCAATACGAAGGTCAGAGGGATACAGTAAACCTGAAGTGAAGCATCGGAATCTATAACTAGTGTTCAGGTATGGTTCAAAATATAGTCAGTAAGAAGAGTCAGTTTTCTTGTACTTAAGTCGACATTGTGCCTTTTGTATATAATTCCGATGCAATTTCTGTGTTTCATCGTCAATAAGAAGGTCATAGGGATACAGTAAACCTGAAGTGAAGCATCGGAATCTATAACTAGTGTCACAGGAATGGTTCAAAACAAAGACAGTAAGAAGAGTCAGTTTTCCTGTACTTAAGTCGGCATTGTGCATTTTGTATTTAATTCCGATGCAATTTCTGTGTTTCATCGTCAATAACAAGGTCAGAGGGATACAGTAAACCTGAAGTGAAGCATCGGAATCTATATCTAGTGTCACAGGAATATTTCAAAACATAGACAGTAAGAAGAGTCAGACTTCTTGTACTTAAGTCGGCATTGTGCCTTTTGTATTTAATTCCGATGCAATATCTGTGTTTCTTCGTCAATAAGAAGGTCAGAGGGATACAGTAAACCTGAAGTGAAGCATCGGAATCTATAACTAGTTTCACAGGAATGGTTCAAACAATAGACAGTAAGAAAAGTCGTTGTTCTTGTACTGAAGTCGGCATTGTGCCTATTGTATTTAATTAAGATGCAATTTCTGTGTTTCATCGTCAATAACAAGTTCAGAGGGATACAGTAAACCTGAAGTGAAGCATCGGAATCTATAACTAGCGTCACAGGAGTGGTTCAAATCATAGACATTAAGAAGGGTCAGTCTTCTTGTACTTAAGTCGGCATTGTGCCTTATGTATTTCATTCCGAGCAATATCTGTATTTGTTCGTCAATAAGAAGGTCAGAGGGATACAGTAAACCTGAGGTCAAGCATCGGAATCTATAACTAGTGTCACAGAAATGGTTCAAAACATAGACAGTAAGAAGGGCCAGTCTTCCTGTACTTGAGTCGGCATTGTGGCTTTTGTATTTAATTCCGATGCATTTTCTGTGTTTCGTCGTCAATAAGAAGGTCAGAGTGATACATTAAACCTGAAGTGAAGCATCGGAATCTATAACTAGTGTCACAGAAATGGTTCGAAACATAGATATTAAGAAGAGTCTGTTTTCTAATACATAAGTCGGCATTGTGCCTCTTCTATTTAATTCCGACGCAATTTTATGTGTTTCGTCGTCACTAATAAGGTCCAATGGATACAGTAAACCTGAAGTGAAGCATCGGAATCTAAAACCGGTCTCACAGGAAAGGTTCAAAACATAGACAGTAAGAAGAGCCAGTCTCCTTGTACTTAAGTCGGCATTGTGGCTTTTGTATTTTATTCAGATGCAATTTTAGTGTTTCATCGTCAATACGAAGGTCAGAGGGATACAGTAAACCTGAAGTGAAGATCGGAATCTATAACTAGTGTCACAGGAATGGTTCAAAACATAGATGATAAGAAGAGTCTTTTTTCTTGTACTTAAGTCGGCATTGTGCTTTTTCTATTTAATTCCGATGCTATTTCTGTGTATCGTCGTCAATAAGATGGTTCAAGGGATACAGTAAACCTGAACTGAAGCATCGGAATCTATAACTAGTGTCACAGGAATGGTTCAAAAAATAGACAGTAAGAAGAGCCAGTCTCCTTGTACTTAAGTCGGCATTGTGGCTTTTGTATTTTATTCAGATGCAATTTTAGTGTTTCATCGTCAATAAGAAGGTCAGAGGGATACAGTAAACCTGAAGTGAAGCATCGGAATATATAACTTGTGTCACAGGAATGGTTCAAACATAGACAGTAAGAAGAGCCAATTTTCTTGTACTTAAGTCGGCATTGTGCCTTTTCTATTTAATTCTGATGCAATTTCTGTGTTTCGGCGTCAATAAGAAGGTCCAAGGGATTCAGTAAACCTGAAGTGAAGCATCGGAATCTAAACCGGTCTCAGAGGAAAGGTTCAAAACACAGACAGTAAGAAGATCCAGTCTTCTTGTACATGAGTCGGCATTGTGCCTTTTGTATTTGATTCCGATGCAATTTCTGTGTCTCATCGTCAATAAGAAGGTAAGCTGGATACAGTAAACCTGAAGTGAAGCATCTTAATCTATAACTAGTGTCACAGGAATGGTTCAAACATAGACTAGAAGTATAGCCAGTCTTCTTGTACTTGAGTCGGCAATGTGCCTTTTGTATTTAATTCCGATGCAATTTCTGTGTTTCATCGTCAATACGAAGGTCAGAGGGATACAGTAAACCTGAAGTGAAGTATCGGAATCTATAACTAGTGTCACAGGAGTGATTTAAAACATAGACAGTAAGAAGGGTCAGTCTTCTTGTACTTAAGGCGGCATTGTGCCTTATGTATTTCATTCCGAGCAATATCTGTATTTCTTCGTCAATAAGAAGGTCAAAGCGATACAGTAAAACCTGAGGTCAAGCATCGGAATCTATAACTAGTGTCACAGAAATGGTTCGAAACATAGACAGTAAGAAGAGCCAGTCTTCCTGTACTTGAGTCGGCATTGTGCCTTTTGTATTTAATTCCGATGCAATTCCTGTGTTTCGTCGTCAATAAGAAGGTCAGAGGGATACAGTAAACCTGAAGTGAAACATCGGAATCTATAACTAGTGTCACAGGAATGGTTCAAAACATAGACAGTAAGAAGAGTCAGTCTTCTTGTACTTAAGTCGGCATTGTGCCTTTTGTATTTAATTCCGATGCAATTTACGTGTTTCATCGTCAATAAGAGGGTCAGAGGGATACAGTAAAACTTAAGTGAAGCATTGGAATCTATAACTAGTCTCACAGGAATGGTTCAAAACATAGATATCAAGAAGAGTCTGTTTTCTAGTACATAAGTCGGCATTGTGCCTCTTCTATTTAATTCGGATGCAATTTCTGTGTTTCGTCGTCAATAACAAGGTCCAATGGATACAGTAAACCTGAAGTGAAGCATCGGAATCTAAAACCGGTCTCACAGGAAAGGTTCAAAACATAGACAGTTAGATGAGCCAGACTTCTTGTACTTAAGTCGGCATTGTGCCTTTTGTATTTGATTCCGATGCATTTTCTGTGTTTCATCGTCAATAAGAGGGTCAGAGGGATACAGTAAACCTGAAGTGATGCATCGGAACCCATAACTAGTGTCACAGGGATGGTTCAAAGCATGGACAGAAAGTATAGCCAGTCTTCTTGTACTTGAGTCGGCATTGTGCCTTTTGTATTTAATTCCGATGCAATTTCTGTGTTTCATCGTCAATACGAAGGTCAGAGGGATACAGTAAACCTGAAGTGAAGCATCGGAATCTAAAACCGGTCTCAGAGGAAAGGTTCAAAACATAGACAGTAAGAAGAGCGAGTCTTCTTGTACATGAGTCGGCATTGTGCCTTTTGTATTTAATTCCGATGCAATTTCTGTGTCTCATCGTCAATAAGAAGGTCAGCTGGATACAGTAAACCTGAAGTGAAGCATCGGAATCTATAACTAGTGTCACAGGAATGGTTCAAGAGGAGTCAGTCTTCTTGTACTTGAGTCGGCATTGTGCCTTTTGTATTTAATTCCGATGCAATTTCTGTGTTTCATCGTCAATAAGAAGGTCAGAGGGATACAGTAAACCTGAAGTGAAGCATCGGAATCTATAACTAGTGTCACAGGAATGGTTCAAAACATAGACAGTAGGAAGAGTCATTCTTCTTGTACTTGAGTCGGCATTGTGCCTTTTGTATTTAATTCCAATGCAATTTCTGTGTTTCATTGTCAATACGACGGTCAGAGGGAAGCAGTAAACCTGAAGTGAAGCATCGGAATCAATAACTAGTGTCACAGGAATGGTTCAAGAAGAGTCAGTCTTCTTGTACTTGAGTCGGCATTGTGCCTTTTGTATTTAATTCCGATGCAATTTCTGTGTTTCATCGTCATTACGAAGGTCAGAGGGATACAGTAAACCTGAAGTGAAGCATCGGAATCTATAACTAGTGTTCAGGTATGGTTCAAAATATAGTCAGTAAGAAGAGTCAGTTTTCTTGTACTTAAGTCGACATTGTGCCTTTTGTATATAATTCCGATGCAATTTCTGTGTTTCATCGTCAATAAGATGGTCATAGGGATACAGTAAACCTGAAGTGAAGCATCGGAATCTATAACTAGTGTCACAGGAATGGTTCAAAACAAAGACAGTAAGATGAGTCAGTTTTCCTGTACTTATGTCGGCATTGTGCCTTTTGTATTTAATTCCGATGCAATTTCTGTGTTTCATCGTCAATAACAAGGTCAGAGGGATACAGTAAACCTGAAGGGAAGCATCGGAATCTATATCTAGTGTCACAGGAATATTTCAAAACATAGACAGTAAGAAGAGTCAGACATCTTGTACTTAAGTCGGCATTGTGCCTTTTGTATTTAATTCCGATGCAATTTCTGTGTTTCATCGTCAATCCGACGGTCAGAGGGATACAGAAAACCTGAAGTGAAGCATCGGAATCTATTACTAGTGTCACAGGAATGGTTCAAAACATAGACAGTAAGAAGGGTCAGTCTTCTTGTACTGAAGTCGGCATTGTGACTTTTGTATTTAGTTCCGATGCAATATCTGTGTTTCTTCGTCAATAAGAAGGTCAGAGGGATACAGTAAACCTGAAGTGAAGCATCGGAATCTATAACTAGTTTCACAGGAATGGTTCAAACAATAGACAGTAAGAAAAGTCGTTGTTCTAGTACTGAAGTCGGCATTGTGCCTATTGTATTTAATTAAGATGCAATTTCTGTGTTTCATCGTCAATAACAAGTTCAGAGGGATACAGTAAACCTGAAGTGAAGCATCGGAATCTATAACTAGCGTCACAGGAGTGGTTCAAATCATAGACAGTAAGAAGGGTCAGTCTTCTTGTACTTAAGTCGGCATTGTGCCTTATGTATTTCATTCCGAGCAATATCTGTATTTCTTCGTCAATAAGAAGGTCAGAGGGATACAGTAAACCTAAGGTCAAGCATCGGAATCGATAACTAGTGTCACAGAAATGGTTCAAAACATAGAGAGTAAGAAGAGCCAGTCTTCCTGTACTTGAGTCGGCATTGTGGCTTTTGTATTTAATTCCGATGCAATTTCTGTGTTTCGTCGTCAATAAGAAGGTCAGAGTGATACAGTAAACCTGAAGTGAAGCATCGGAATCTATAACTAGTGTCACAGAAATGGTTCGAAACATAGATATTAAGAAGAGTCTGTTTTCTAATACATAAGCCGGCATTGTGCCTCTTCTATTTAATTCCGACGCAATTTTATGTGTTTCGTCGTCACTAATAAGGTCCAATGGATACAGTAAACCTGAAGAGAAGCATCGGAATCTAAAACCAGTCTCACAGGAAAGGTTCAAAACATAGACAGTAAGAAGAGCCAGTCTTCTTGTACTTAAGTCGGCATTGTGGCTTTTGTATTTTATTCAGATGCAATTTCAGTGTTTCATCGTCAATACGAAGGTCAGAGGGATACAGTAAACCTGAAGTGAGGCATCGGAATCTATAACTAGTGTCACAGGAATGGTTCAAAACATAGATGAAAAGAAGAGTCTTTTTTTTGTACTTAAGTCGGCATTGTGCTTTTTCTATTTAATTCCGATGCTATTTCTGTGTATCGTCGTCAATAAGATGGTTCAAGGGATACAGTAAACCTGAACTGAAGCATCGGAATCTATAACTAGTGCTCAGGAATGGTTCAAACATAGACAGTAAGAAGAGTCAATTTTCTTGTACTTAAGTCGACATTGTGCCTTTTGTATTTAATTCCGATGCAATTTCTGTCTTTCATCGTCAATAAGAAGGTCAGAGTGAATCAGTAAACCTGAAGTGAAGCATCGGAATCTATAACTAGTGTCACAGGAATGGTTCAAACATAGACAGTAACAAGAGTCAATTTTCTTGTACTTAAGTCGGCATTGTGACTTTTCTATTTAATTCCGATGCAATTTCTGTGTTTCATCGTCAATACGAAGGTCAGATTGATACAGTAAACCTGAAGTGAAGCATCGGAATCCATAACAAGTGTCACAGGAATGGTTCAAAACATAGACAGTAAGAAGAGTCAGTTTTCTTGTACTTAAGTCGGCATTGTGCCTTTTGTATTTAATTCCGAACAATTTTCTTTTTGATCGTCAATAAGAATGTCACAGGGATACAGTAATCCTGAAGTGAAGCATCGGAATCTAAAACTAGTGTCACAGGAATAGTTGAAAACATAAACAGTAGGAAGAGTCAGTTTTCTTGTACTTAGGTCGGCATTGTGCCTTTTGTATTTAATTCCGATGCAATTTCTGTGTTTCATTGTCAATAAGAAGGTCAGAGGGATACAGTAAACCTGAAGTGAAGCATCGGAATCTATAACTAGTGTCACAGGAATGGTTCAAAACATTGAGAGTAAGAAGGCTCAGTTTTCTTGTACTAAAGTCGGCATTGTGCCTCTTGTATGTAATTGCGATGCAATTTCTGTGTTTCATCGTCAATAAGAAGGTCAGAGGGAGACAGTGTACCTGAAGTGAAGCATCGGAATCTATAACTAGTGTCACAGGATTGGTTCAAAACATAGACAGTAAGAAGAGTCAATTTGCTTGTACTTAGGACGGCATTGTGCCTTTTCTATTTAATTCCGATGCAATTTCTGTGGTTCGGCGTCCATAAGAAGGTCCAAGGGATACAGTAAATCTGAAGTGAAGCATCGGAATCTAAAACCGGACTCAGAGGAAAGGTTCAAAACATAGACAGTAAGAAGAGCCAGGCTTCTTGTACTTGAGTCGGCATTGTGCCTTTTGTATTTAATTCCGATGCAATATCTGTGTTTCATCGTCAATACGACGGTCAGAGGGATACAGTAAACTTGGAGTGAAGAATCCGAATCTATAACTAGTGTCACAGGATTGGTTCAAAACATAGACGGTAGGAAGAGTCAGGCTTCTAGTACATAAGTCGGCATTGTGCCTTTTGTGTTTAATTCCGATGCATTTTCTGTGTTTCATCGTCAATAAGAGGGTCATAGGGATACAGTAAACCTGAAGTGATGCTTCGGAATCTATAACTAGTGTCACAGGAATGGTTCAAACCATAGTTATTAAGAAGAGTCTGTTTTCTTGTACGTAAGTCGGCATTGTGCCTCTTCTATTTAATTCCGATGCAACTTCTGTGTTTCGTCGTCAATAACAAGGTCCAATGGATACAGTAAACCTGAAGTGAAGCATCGGAATCTAAAACCGGTCTCACAGGAAAGGTTCAAAACATAGACAGTAAGAAGAGCCAGTCTTCTTGTACTTATGTCGGCATTGTGCCTTTTGTATTTAATTCCGATGCAATTTACGTGTTTCATCGTCCATAAGATGGTCAGAGGGATACAGTAAACCTGAAGTGAAGCATCGGGATCTATAACTAGTGTTCAGGAATGGTTCAAAATATAGTCAGTAAGAAGAGTCAGTTTTCTTGTACTTAAGTCGACATTGTGCCTTTTGTAATTAATTCCGATGCAATTTCTGTGTTTCATCGTCAATAAGAAGGTCACAGGGATACAGTAAACCTGAAGTGAAGCATCGTAATCTGTAACTAGTGTCACAGGAATGGTTCAAAAAATAGACAGTAAGAAGAGTCAGTTTTCTTGTACTTAAGTCGGCATTGTGCCTTTTGTATGTAATTCCGATGCAATATCTGTGTTTCATCGTCAATAAGAAGGTCAGAGTGATACAGTAAACCTGAAGTGAAGCATCGGAATATATAACTTGTGTCACAGGAATGGTTCAAACATAGACAGTAAGAAGAGTCAATTTTCTTGTACTTAAGTCGGCATTGTGCCTTTTCTATTTAAATCTGATGCAATTTCTGTGTTTCGGCGTCAATAAGATGGTCCAAGGGATACAGTAAACCTGAAATGAAGCATCGGAATCTAAAACCGGTCTCAGAGGAAAGGTTCAAAACACAGACAGTAAGAAGATCCAGTCTTCTTGTACATGAGTCGGCATTGTGCCTTTTGTATTTGATTCCGATGCAATTTCTGTGTCTCATCGTCAATACGAAGGTCAGCTGGATACAGTAAACCTGAAGTGAAGCATCTTAATCTATAACTAGTGTCACAGGAATGGTTCAAAACATAGACAAGAAGTATAGCTAGTCTTCTTGTACTTGAGTCGGCATTGTGCCTTTTGTATTTAATTCCGATGCAATTTCTGTGTTTCATCGTCAATACGAAGGTCAGAGGGATACAGTAAACCTGAAGTGAAGTATCGGAATCTATAACTAGTGTCACAGGAGTGATTCAAAACATAGACAGTAAGAAGGGTCAGTCTTCTTGTACTTAAGTCGGCATTGTGCCTTATGTATTTCATTCCGAGCAATATCTGTATTTCTTCGTCAATAAGAAGGTCAAAGCGATACAGTAAAACCTGAGGTCAAGCATCGGAATCTATAACTAGTGTCACAGAAATGGTTCGAAACATAGACAGTAAGAAGAGCCAGTCTTCCTGTACTTGAGTCGGCATTGTGCCTTTTGTATTTAATTCTGATGCAATTCCTGTGTTTCGTCGTCAATAAGAAGGTCAGAGGGATACAGTAAACCTGAAGTGAAACATCGGAATCTACAACTAGTGTCACAGGAATAGTTCAAAACATAGACAGTAAGAAGAGTCAGTCTTCTTGTACTTAAGTCGGCATTGTGCCTTTTGTATTTAATTCCGATGCAATTTACGTGTTTCATCGTCAATAAGAGGGTCAGAGGGATACAGTAAAACATAAGTGAAGCATTGGAATCCATAACTAGTCTCACAGGAATGGTTCAAAACATAGATATCAAGAAGAGTCTGTTTTCTAGTACATAAGTCGGCATTGTGCCTCTTCTATTTAATTCCGATGCAATTTCTGTGTTTCGTCGTCAATAACAAGGTCCAATGGATACAGTAAACCTGAAGTGAAGCATCGGAATCTAAAACCGGTCTCACAGGAAAGGTTCAAAACATAGACAGTAAGAAGGGTCAGTTTTCTTGTACTTAAGTCGGAATTGTGCCTTTTGTATTTAATTCCGATGCAATTTCTGTGTTTCATCGACAATAAGAAGGTCATAGGGATACAGTAAACCTGAAGTGAAGCATCGGAATCTATAAATAGTGTCGTAGGAATGGTTCATTAAATAGGCAGTAAGAAGAGTCAGTTTTCTTGTACTTAAGTCGGCATTGTGCCTTTTGTATGTAATTCCGATGCAATATCTGTCTTTTATCGTCAACAAGAAGGTCAGAGTGAAACAGTAAACCTGAAATGAAGCATCGGAATCTATAACTAGTGTCACAGGAATGGTTCAAACATAGACAGTAAGAAGAGTCAGTCTTCTTGTACTTAAGTCGGCATTGTGCCTTTTTGTATTTGATTCCGATGCATTTTCTGTGTTTCATCGTCAATAAGAGGGTCAGAGGGATACAGTAAACCTGAAGTGATGCATCGGAACCCATAACTAGTGTCACAGGGATGGTTCAATGCATGGACAGCAAGTATAGCCAGTCTTCTTGTACTTGAGTCGGCATTGTGCCTTTTGTATTTAATTCCGATGCAATTTCTGTGTTTCATCGTCAATAAGAAGGTCACAGGGATACAGTAAACCTGAAGTGAAGCATCGGAATCTAAAACCGGTCTCAGAGGAAAGGTTCAAAACATAGACAGTAAGAAGAGCCAGTCTTCTTGTACATGAGTCGGCATTGTGCCTTTTGTATTTAATTCCGATGCAATTTCTGTGTCTCATCGTCAATAAGAAGGTCAGCTGGATACAGTAAACCTGAAGTGAAGCATCGGAATCTATAACTAGTGTCACAGGAATGGTTCAAGGGGAGTGAGTCTTCTTGTACTTGAGTCCGCATTGTGCCTTTTGTATTTAATTCCGATGCAATTTCTGTGTTTCATCGTCAATAAGAAGGTCAGAGGGATACAGTAAACCTGAAGTGAAGCATCGGAATCTATAACTAGTGTCACAGGAATGGTTCAAAACATAGACAGTAGGAAGAGTCATTCTTCTTGTACTTGAGTCGGCAGTGTGCCTTTTGTATTTAATTCCAATGCAATTTCTGTGTTTCATCGTCAATACGACGGTCAGAGGGAAGCAGTAAACCTGAAGTGAAGCATCGGAATCAATAACTAGTGTCACAGGAGTGGTTCAAGAAGAGTCAGTCTTCTTGTACTTTAGTCGGCATTGTGCCTTTTGTATATAATTCCGATGCAATTTCTGTGTTTCATCGTCAATAAGAAGGTCATAGGGATACAGTAAACCTGAAGTGAAGCATCGGAATCTATAATTAGTGTCACAGGAATGGTTCAAAACAAAGACAGTAAGAAGAGTCAGTTTTCCTGTACTTAAGTCGGCATTGTGCCTTTTGTATTTAATTCCGATGCAATTTCTGTGTTTCATCGTCAATAACTAGGTCAGAGGGATACAGCAAACCTGAAGTGAAGCATCGGAATCTATATCTAGTGTCACAGGAAAATTTCAAAACATAGACAGTAAGAAGAGTCAGACTTCTTGTACTTAAGTCGGCATTGTGCCTTTTGTATTTAATTCCGATGCAATTTCTGTGTTTCATCGTCAATCCGACGGTCAGAGGGATACAGAAAACCTGAAGTGAAGCATCGGAATCTATAACTAGTGTCACAGGAATGGTTCAAAACATAGACAGTAAGAAGGATCAGTCTTCTTGTACTGAAGTCGGCATTGTGACTTTTGTATTTAGTTCCGATGCAATATCTGTGTTTCTTCGTCAATAAGAAGGTCAGAGGGATACAGTAAACCTGAAGTGAAGCATCGGAATCTATAACTAGTTTCACAGGAATGGTTCAAACAATAGACAGTAAGAAAAGTCATTGTTCTTGTACTGAAGTCGGCATTGTGCCTATTGTATTTAATTAAGATGCAATTTCTCTGTTTCATCGTCAATAACAAGTTCAGAGGGATACAGTAAACCTGAAGTGAAGCATCGGAATCTATAACTAGCGTCACAGGAGTGGTTCAAATCATAGACAGTAAGAAGGGTCAGACTTCTTGTACTTAAGTCGGCATTGTGCCATATGTATTTCATTCCGAACAATATCTGTATTTCTTCGTCAATAAGAAGGTCAGAGGGTTACAGTGAAATTGAGGTCAAGCATCGGAATCTATAACTAGTGTCACAGAAATGGTTCAAAACATAGACAGTAAGAAGAGCCAGTCTTCCTGTACTTGAGTCGGCATTGTGGCTTTTGTATTTAATTCCGATGCAATTTCTGTGTTTCGTCGTCAATTAGAAGGTCAGAGTGATACAGTAAACCTGAAGTGAAGCATCGGAATCTATAACTAGTGTCACAGAAATGGTTCGAAACATAGATGTTAAGAAGAGTCTGTTTTCTAATACATAAGTCGGCATTGTGCCTCTTCTATTTAATTCCGACGCAATTTTATGTGTTTCGTCATCACTAATAAGGTCCAATGGATACAGTAAACCTGAAGTGAAGCATCGGAATCTAAAACCGGTCTCACAGGAAAGGTTCAAAACATAGACAGTAAGAAGAGCCAGTCTTCTTGTACTTAAGTCGGCATTGTGGCTTTTGTATTTTATTCAGATGCAATTTCAGTGTTTCATCGTCAATACGAAGGTCAGAGGGATACAGTAAACCTGAAGTGAAGCATCGGAATCTATAAATAGTGTCACAGTATTGGTTCAAAACATAGACAGTAAGATGGGTCAGTCTTCTTGTACTTAAGTCGGCATTGTGCCTTTTGTATTTAATTCCGATGCAATATCTGTATTTCTTCGTCAATAAGAAGGTCAGAGGGATACAGTAAACTTGAAGTGAAGCATCGGAATCTATAACTAGTGTCACAGAAATGGTTCAAAACATAGACTTTAAGAAGAGCCAGTCTTCTTGTACTTGAGTCGGCATTGTGCCTTTTAAATTTTAATTCCGATGCAATTTCTGTTTTTCATCGTCAATAAGAAGGTCAGAGGGATACAGTAACCTGAAGTGAAGCATCGGAATCTATAACTAGTGTCACAGGAATGGTTCAAAGCATAGACAGTAAGGAGTGTCAGTCCACTTGTACTTCAGACGGCATTGTGCCTCTTGTATTTAATTGTGATGCAATTTACGTGTTTCATCGCCAATAGGAAGGTCAGAGGGATACAGTAAACCTGAAATGAAGTATCGGAATCTATAACTAGTGTCACAGGAATGGTTCAAAACATAGACAGTAAGAAGGGTCAGTTTTCTTGTACTTAAGTCGGCATTGTGCCTTTTGTATTTGATTCCGATTCAATTTCAGTGTTTCATCAACAATAAGAAGGTCACAGGGATACAGTAAACCTGAAGGGAAGCATCAGAATCTATAACTAGTGTCACAAGAATGGTTCAAAACATAAACAGTAAGAAGAGTCAGTTTTCTTGTACTTAGGTCGGCATTGTGCCTTTTGTATTTAATTCCCATGCAATTTCTGTGTTTCATCGTCAATAAGAAGGTCAGGGGGATACAGTAAACCTGAAGTGAAGCATCGGAATCTCTAACTAGTGTCACAGGAATGGTTCAAATCATAGACAGTAGGAAGAGTCATTCTTCTTGTACTTGAGTCGGCATTGTGCCTTTTGTATTTAATTCCAATGCAATTTCTGTGTTTCATCGTCAATACGACGGTCAGAGGGATACAGTAAACCTGAAGTGAAGCATCGGAATCTCTAACTAGTGTCACAGGAATGGTTCAAAACATGGATAGTAAGAAGAGTCAATCTTCTTGTACTTGAGTCGGCATTGTGCCTTTTGTATTTAATTCCGATGTAATTTCTGTGTTTCATCGTCAATAAGAAGGTAAGCTGGATACAGTAAACCTGAAGTGAAGCATCGGAATCTATAACTAGAGTCACAGGAATGGTTCAAAACATAGATGTTATAAAGAGTCTTTTTTCTTTTACTTAAGTCGGCAATGTGCTTTTTCTATTTAATTCCGATGAAATTTCTGTGTATCGTCGTCAATCAGATGGTCCAAGGGATACTGTTAACCTGAACTGAAGCATCGGTATCTGAAACCGGTCTCACAGGAAAGGTTCAAAACATAGACAGTAAGAAGAGCCAGACTAATTGTACTTGAGTCGAAATTGTGCCTTTTGTATGTAATCCCGATGCAATTTCTGTGTTTCATCGTCAATAAGACGGTCAGAGGGATGCAGTAAACCTGAAGTGAAGCATCGGAATATATAACTAGTGTCACAGGACTGGTTCAAAACTTAGACAGTAAGAAGAGTCAGTTTTCTTGTACTTAAGTCGGCATTGTTCCTTTTGTATTTAATTCCGATGCAGTTTCTGAGTTTCATCGTCAATAAGAAGGTCACAGGGACACAGTATACCTGAAGTGAATCATCGGAATCTATAAATAGTGTCACAGGAATGGTTCAAAACATAGACAGTAAGATGAATCAGTTTTCTTGAACTTAAGTCGGCACTGTGCCTTTTCAATTTAATTCCGATGCAATTTCTGTGTTTCATCGTCAATAAGACATCCAGCTGGATACAGTAAACCTGAAGTGAAGCATCGGAACCTGTAACTAGTTTCACAGGAATGGTTTAAAACATAGACAGTATGAAGAGTCAGTTTTCTTGTACTTAAGTCGGCATTGTGCCTTTTGTATTAAATCCGATGCAATTTCTGTGTTTCATCCTCAATAAGGAGGGCAGAGGGATACAGTAAACATAAAGTGAAGCATCGGAATCTAAAACCGGTCTCACAGGAAAGGTTCAAAATATAGACAGTAAGAAGAGCTAGTCTTCCTGTACTTGGGTCGGCATTTTCCTCTTTGAATTTAATTCCGATGCAATTTCTGTGTTTCATCAACAATACGACGGTCAGAGGGATACAGTAAACCTGATGTGAAGCATCGGACTCTGTAACTAGTGTCGCGAGAATGGTTCAAACATTGACAATAAGAATAGCCCGTTTTCTTGTACTAGAGTCGGCATTGTGCCTTTTCTATTTCATTCCGATGAAATTTTTGTGTTTGATCGTCAATGAGAAGGTTAGAGGGATACAGTAAACCTGAAGTGAAGCATCGGAATCTGTAACTAGTGTCACAGGAATGGTTCAAATCATAGACAGTAGGAAGAGTCATTCTTCTTGTACTTGAGTCGGCATTGTGCCTTTTGTATTTAATTCCAATGCAATTTCTGTGTTTCATCGTCAATACGACGGTCAGAGGGATACAGTAAACCTGAAGTGAAGCATCGGAATCAATAACTAGTGTCACAGGAATGGTTCAAGAAGAGTCAGTCTTCTTGTACTTGAGTCCGATGCATTTTCTGTGTTTCATCGTCAATAAGAAGGTCAGAGGGATACAGTAAACCAGAAGTGAAGCATCGGAATCTATAACTAGTGTCACAGGAATGGTTCAAAACAGAGACAGTAGGATGAGTCATTCTTCTTGTACTTGTGTCGGCATTGTGCCTTTTGTATTTAATTCCAATGCAATTTCGGTGTTTCATCGTCAATACGACGGTCAGAGGGATACAGTAAACCTGAAGTGAAGCATCGGAATCAATAACTAGTGTCACAGGAATTGTTCAAGTAGAGTCAGTCTTCTTGTACTTGAGTCGGCATTGTGCCTTTTTTATTTAATTCCGATGCAATTTCTGTGTTTCATCGTCAATACGAAGGTCAGAGGGATACAGTAAACCTGAAGTAAAGCATCGGAATCTATAACTAGTGTTCAGGAATGGTTCAAAATATAATCAGTAAGAAGAGTCAGTTTTCTTGTACTTAAGTCGACATTGTGCCTTTTGTATTTAATTCCGATGCAATTTCTGTGTTTCGGCGTCAATAAGAAGGTCCAAGGGATACAGTAAACATGAAGTGAAGCATCGTAATCTAAAACCGGTCTCAGAGGAAAGGTTCAAATCATAGACAGTAAGAAGAGCCAGTTTTCTTGTACATGAGCCGGCATTGTGCCTTTTGAATTTAATTCCGATGCAATATCTGTGTTTCTTCGTCAATAAGAAGGTTAGAGGGATACAGTAAACCTGAAGTGAAGCATCGGAATCTTAAACTAGTGTCACAGGAATGGTTCAAACCATAGACAGTAAGAAAAGTCATTGTTGTTGTACTGAAGTCGGCATTGTGCATATTGTATTTAATTAAGATGCAATTCCTGTGTTTCATCGTCAATAACAAGTTCAGAGGGATACAGTAAACCCGAAGGAAGCATCGGAATCTATAACTAGTGTCACAGGTGTGGTTCAAATCATAGACAGTAAGAAGGGTCAGTCTTCTTGTACTTAAGTCGGCATTGTGCCTTATGTATTTCATTCCGAGCAATATCTGTATTTCTTCGTCAATAAGTAGGTCAGAGGGATACAGTAAAAATGAGGTCAAGCATCGGAATCTATAACTAGTGTCACAGAAATGGTTCAAAACATAGACAGTAAGAAGAGCCAGTCTTCCTGTACTTGAGTCAGCATTGTGCCTTTTGTATTTAATTCCGATGCAATTTCTGTGTTTCGTCGTCAATAAGAAGGTCAGAGGGATACAGTAAACCTGAAGTGAAGCATCGGAATCTATAACTAGTGTCACAGGAATGGTTCAAATCATAGATATTAAGAAGAGTCTGTTCTCTAGTACAAAAGTCGGCATTGTGCCCTTCTATTTAATTCCGATGCAATTTTATGTGTTACGACGTCAATAACAAGGTCCAATGGATACAGTAAACCTGAAGTGAAGCATCGGAATCTAAAACGGGTCTCACAGGAAAGGTTCAAAACATAGACAGTAAGAAGAGCCAGTCTTCTTGTACTTAAGTCGGCATTGTGCCTTTTGTATTTTATTCCGATGCAATTTCTGTTTTTCATCGTCAATACGAAGGTCAGAGGGATACAGTAAACCTGAAGTGAAGCATCGGAATCTATAACTAGTGTCACAGGAATGGTTCAAAGCATAGACAGTAAGGAGAGTCAATCCTCTTGTACTTAAGTCGGCATTGTGCCTCTTGTATTTAATTCCGATGCAATTTACGTGTTTCATGGCCAATAAGAAGGTCAGAGGGATACGGTAAACCTGAAGTGAAGTATCGGAATCTATAACTAGTGTCACAGGAATGGTTCAAACCATAGACAGTAAGAAGGGTCAGTTTTCTTCTACTTAAGTCGGCATTGTGAATTTTGTATTTAATTCCGATGCAATTTCAGTGCTTCATCAACAATGAGAAGGTCACAGGGATACAGAAAACCTGAAGTGAAGCATCGGAATCTATAACTAGTGTCACAGGAATGGTTCAAAACATAGACAGTAGGAAGAGTCATTCTTCTTGTACTTGAGTCGGCATTGTGCGTTTTGTATTTAATTGCCATGCAATTTACGTGTTTCATCGCCAATAAGAAGGTCAGAGGGATACAGTAAACCTGAAGTGAAGTATCGGAATCTATAACTAGTGTCACAGGAATGGTTCAAACATAGACAGTAAGAAGGGTCAGTTTTCTTGTACTTAAGTCGGCATTGTGCCTTTTGTATTTGATTTCGATTCAATTTCAGTGTTTCATCAACAATAAGGAGGTCACAGGGATACAGTAAACCTGAAGGGAAGCATCGGAATCTATAACTAGTGTCACAGGAATGGTTCAAAACATAAACAGTAAGAAGAGTCAGTTTTCTTGTACTTAGGTCGGCATTGTGCCTTTTGTATTTAATTCCCATGCAATTTCTGTGTTTCATCGTCAATACGAAGGTCAGGGGGATACAGTAGACCTGAAGTGAAGCATCGGAATCTCTAACTAGTGTCACAGGAGTGGTTCAAATCATAGACAGTAGGAAGAGTCATTCTTCTTGTACTTGAGTCGGCATTGTGCCTTTTGTATTTTATTCCAATGCAATTTCTGTGTTTCTTCGTCAATACGACGGTCAGAGGGATACAGTAAACCTGAAGTGAAGCATCGGAATCTCTAACTAGTGTCACAGGAATGGTTCAAAACATGGACAGTAAGAAGAGTCAATCTTCTTGTACTTGAGTCGGCATTGTGCCTTTTGTATTTAATTCCGATGCAATTTCTGTGTTTCATCGTCAATAAGAAGGTACGCTGGATACAGTAAACCTGAAGTGAAGCATCGGAATCTATAACTAGAGTCACAGGAATGGTTCAAAACATAGATGTTATAAAGAGTCTTTTTTCTTGTACTTAAGTCGGCATATTGCTTTTCTATTTAATTCCGATGAAATATCTGTGTATCGTCGTCAATCAGATGGTCCAAGGGATACAGTAAAACTGATGTGAAGCATCGGAATCTAAAACCGGTCTCACAGAAAGGTTCAAAACATATACAGTTAGAAGAGCCAGACTTCTTTTACCTGAGCCCGCATTGTGCCTTTTGTATTTAATTCCGAGGCAATTTCTGTGTTTCGTCGTCAATAAGATGGTAAGAGGGATACAGTAAACCTGAAGTGAAGCATCGGAATCTATAACTAGTGTCACAGGAATGGTTCAAATCATAGATATTAAGAAGAGTCTGTTTTCTAGTACATAAGTCGGCATTGTGCCTCTTCTATTTAATTCCGATGCAATTTTATGTGTTTCGACGTCAATAACAAGGTCCAATGGATACAGTAAACCTGAAGTGAAGCATCGGAATCTAAAACCGGTCTCACAGGAAAGGTTTAAAACATAGACAGTAAGAAGAGCCAGTCTTCTTGTACTTAAGTCGGCATTGTGCCTTTTGTATTGTATTCCGATGCAATTTCTGAGGTTTCATCGTCAATACGAAGGTCAGAGGGATACAGTAAACCTGAAGTGAAGTATCGGAATCTATAACTAGTGTCACAGGAATGGTTCAAAACATAAACAGTAAGAAGGGTCAGTTTTCTTGTACTTAGGTCGGCATTGTGCCTTTTGTATTTAATTCCCATGCAATTTCTGTGTTTCATCGTCAATAAGAAGGTCAGGGGGATACAGTAAACCTGAAGTGAAGCATCGGAGTCTCTAACTAGTGTCACAGGAATGGTTCAAATCATAGACAGTAGGAAGAGTCATTCTTCTTGTACTTGAGTCGGCATTGTGCCTTTTGTATTTAATTCCAATGGAATTTCTGTGTTTCATCGTCAATACGACGGTCAGAGGGATACAGTAAACCTGAAGTGAAGCATCGGAATCTATATCTAGTGTCACAGGAATGGTTCAAACATAGGCAGTAAGAAGAGTCAGTCTTCTTGTACTTGAGTCGGCATTGTGCCTTTTGTATTTAATGTCGATGCAATTTCTGTGTTTCATCGTCAATAAGACGGTCAGAGGGATACAGTAAACCTGAAGTGAATCATCGGAATCCATAACTAGTGTCACAGGACTTGTTCAAAACTTAGACAGTAAGAAGAGTCAGTTTTCTTGTACTTAAGTCGGCATTGTGCCTTTTGTATTTAACTCCGATGCAATTTCTGTGTGTCATCGTCAATAAGAAGGTCACAGGGATACTGTGAACCTGAAGTTAATCATCGGAATCTATAAATAGTGTCACAGGAATGGTTCATAACATAGACAGTAAGAAGAGTCAGTTTTCTTGTACTTAAGTCGGCATTGTGCCTTTTCAATTTAATTCCGATGCAATTTCTGTGTTTCCGCGTCAATAAGAAGGTCCAAAGGATACAGTAAACCTGAAGTGAAGCATCGGAATCTAAAACCGGCCTCGCAGGAAAGGTTCAAAACATTGACAGTAAGAAGAGCCAGTCTCCCTGTACTTGGGCCGGCATTGTGCCTTTTGTATTTAATTCGGATGCAATTTCTTTGTTTCATCAACAATACGACGGTCAGACGGATACAGTAAACCTAATGTGAAGCATCGAAATCTATAACTAGTGTCACAGGAATGGTTCAAAACATTGACCGTAAGAAGAGTCAGTCTTCATTTACTTGAGCCTGCATTGTGCCTTTTGTATTTACTTCCGATGCAATTTCTGTGTTTCGTCGTCAATAAGAAGGTCAGAGGGATACAGTAAAACTGAAGTGAAGCAACGGAATCGATAAGTAGTGTCACAGGAATGGTTCAAAACATAGACAGGAAGAAGAGCCAGTCTTCTTGTACTTGAGTCGGCATTGTGCCTTTTGTATATAATTCAGATCAAATATCTGTTTTTCATTGTCAATAAAAAGTTCAGAGGGATACAGTAAACCTGAAGTGAAGCATCGGAATCTATAACTAGTGTCACAGGAATGGTTCAAAACATAGACAGTAAGAAGAGTCAGTTTTCTTGTACTTAAATCGGCATTGTGCCTTTTGTATTGAATCCATTGCAATTTCTGTGTTTCATCGTCAATAACGAGGGCAGAGGGATACAGTAAACCTGAAGTAAAGCATCGTAAACTATAACTAGTGTCACAGGAGTGGTTCAAACATAGACAGTAAGAAGAGTCAGTTTTCTTGTACTTAAGTCGGCATTGTGCCTTTTGTATTTAATTCCGATGCATTTTCTGTGTTTCATCGACAATACGACGGTCAGACGGATACAGTAAACCTGATGTGAAGCATCGGAATCAATAACTAGTGTCACGAGAATGGTTCAAGGCATTGACAATAAGAAGAGCCAGTTTTCTTGTACTAGAGTCGGCATTGTGCCTTTTGAATTTCATTCCGATGAAATTTTTGTGTTTGATCGTCAATGAGAAGGTTAGAGGGATACAGTTAACCAGAAGTGAAGCATGGGAATCTATAACTAGTGTCACAGGAATGGTTCAAAACATAGATATTAACAAGAGGCTTTTTTCTTGTACTTAAATCGGCATTGTGACTTTTCTATTTAATTCCGATACAATTTCTATGTTTCGTCGTCAATAAGAAGGTACAAGGAATACAGTAAACCTGAAGTGAGGCATCGGAATCTAAAACCGGGCTCACAGGAAAGGTTCAAAACATAGACAGTAAGAAGAGCCACACTTCTTGTACTTGAGTCGGCATTCTGATTTTTGTATTTAATTCCGATGCAATATCTGTGTTTCATCGTCAATAAGACGGTCACAGGGATACAATAAAACTAAAGTGAAGCATCGGAAACTATAACCAGTGTCACAAGAATGGTTCAAAACATAGACAGTGAGAAGAGTCAGTCTTCTTCTATTTGAGTCGGCATTGTGCATTTTGTATTTAATTCCGATGCAATATCTGTGTTTCGCCGTCAATAAGAAGGTCAGCTGGATACAGTAAACCTGAAGTGAAGCATCGAAATCTATAACTAGTGTCACGGGAATGGTTCAAAGCATTGCCAGTAAGAGGAGCCAGTCTTCTTGTACTTGAGTCGGCATTGTGCCTTTTGTATTTAATTCCGATGAAATTTCTGTGTTTGATCGTCAATGAGAAAGTCAGAGGGATACAGTAAACCTGAAGTGAAGCATCGGAATCCATAACTAGTGTCACAGGAATGGTTCAAAGTATAGACAGTAAGAAGAGTCAGTCTTCTTGTACTTAAGTCGGCATTGTGCCATTTGTATTTAATTAAGCTGCAATTTCTGTGTTTCATCGTCAATAAGGAGGTCAGAGGGATACAGTATACCTGAAGTGAAGCATCGGAATCTAAAACTAGTGTCACAGGAATGGTTCAAAACATAGACAGTAGGAAGAGTCATTCTTCTTCTACTTAAATCGGCATTGTCCCTTTTGTATTTAATTCCGAAGTAATTTCTGCGTCTCATCGTTAATAAGAAGGTCAGAGGGATACAGTAAAACTGAAGTGAAGCATCGGAATCTATAACTTGTGTCACAGGAATGGTTCAAAACATAGACAGTAAGGAGGGTCAGTCTTCTTGTACATAGGTCGGCATTGTGCCTTTTGTATTTAATTCCGATGCAATATCTGTGTTTCATCGTCAATAAGAAGGTCAGGTGGATACAGTAAACCTGAAGTGAAGCATCGGAATCTATAACTAGTGTCATAGGAAAGGTTCAAAACATAGACAGTAAGAAGAGCCAGTCTTCTTGTATTTCAGTCGGCATTGTGCCCTTTGTATTTAACTCCAATGCAATTTCTGTGTGTCATCGTCAATAAGAAGGTCAGAGGGATACAGTAAACCTGAAGTGAAGCATCGGATTCAATAACTAGTGTCACAGGAATGGTTCAAAACATAGACAGTAAGAAGAGTCAGTTTTCTTGTACTTAAGTCGGCATTGTGCCTCTTCTATTTAATTCCGATGCAATTTCTGTGTTTCGGCGTCAATAAGAAGGTGCAAGGGATACAGTAGACCTGAAGTGAAGCATCGGAATCTAAAACCAGTCCACAGGAAAGGTTCAAAACATAGACAATAAGAAGAGCCCGTCTTCTTGTACTTGAGTCGGCATTGTGCCTTTTGTATTTAATTCCGATTTAATTTCTGTGTTTCATCGTCAATAAGACATTCAGCTGGATACAGTAAACCTGAAGTGAAGCATCGGAACCTATAACTAGTTTCACAGGAATGGTTCAAAACATAGACAGTATGAAGAGTCAGTTTTCTTGTACTTAAGACGGCATTGCGCCTTTTCTATTTAATTCCGATGCAATTTCTGTGTTTCGGCGTCAATAAGAAGCTCCAAGGGATACAGTAAAACTGAGGTGAAGCATCGGAATCTAAAACGGGTCTAACAGGAAAGGTTCAAATCATAGACAGTAAGAAGAGCCAGTCCTCTTGTACTTGAGTCGGCATTGTGCCTTTTGCATTTAATTCAGATGCAATTTCTGTGTTTCATCGTCAATAAGAAGGTCAGCTGGATACAGTAAACCTGAAGTGAAGCATCGGAATCTATAACTAGTGTCATAGGAATGGTTCAAAGCATAGGCAGTAAGAAGAGCCAGTCTTCTTGTACTTGAGTTGGCATTGTGCCTTTAGTATTTAATTCCGATCAATTATCTGTGTTTGATCGTCAATGAGAAAGTCAGAGGGATACAGTAAACCTGAAGTGAAGCATCGGAATCTATAACTAGTGTCACAGGAATGGCTCAAAACATAGAGAGTAAGAAGAGTCAGTCTTCTTGTACTTAAATCGGCATTGTGCCATTTGTATTTAATTAAGCTGCAATTTCTGTGTTTCATCGTCAATATGGAGGTCACAGGGATACAGTATACCTGAAGTGAAGCATCGGAATCTAAAACTAGTGTCACAGGAATGGTTCAAAACATAGACAGTGGGAAGAGTCATTCTTCTTCTTCTTAAGTCGGCATTGTCCCTTTTGTATTTAATTCCGATGCAATTTCTGTGTCTCATCGTCAATAGGAAGGACAGAGGGATACAGTAAAACTGAAGTGAAGCATCGGAATCTATAACTTGTGTCACAGGAATGGTTCAAAACATAGACAGTAAGAAAAGTCAGTCCTCTTGTACATAGGTCGGCATTGTGCCTTTTGTATTTAATTCCGATGCAATTTCTGTGTTTCATCGTCAATAAGAAGGTCAGCTGGATACAGTAAACCTGAAGTGAAGCATCGGAATCTATAACTAGTGTCATAGGAATGGTTCAAAGCATAGGCAGTAAGAAGAGCCGGTCTTCTTGTACTTGAGTTGGCATTGTGCCTTTTGTATTTAATTCCGATCAATTATCTGTGTTTGATCGTCAATAAGAAGGTCAGAGGGATACAGTTAACCTGAAGTGAAGCATCGGATTCTCTAACTAGTGTCACAGGAATGGTTCAAAACATATACAGTAAGAAGAGTCAGTTTTCTTGTACTTAATTCGGCATTGCGCCTCTTCTATTTAATTCCGATGCAATTTCTGTGTTTCGGCGTCAATAAGAAGGTCCAAGGGATACAGTAAACCTGAAGTGAAGCATCGGAATCTATAACCCACCTACAGGAAATGTTCAAAACATAGACAGTAAGAAGAGCCCGTCTTCTTGTACTTGAGTCGGTATTGTGCCTTTTGTATTTAATTCAGATGAAATTTCTGTGTTCCATCGTCAATAAGAAGGTCAGAGGGATACAGTTAACGTGAAGTGAAGCATCGGAATCTATAACTAGAGTTACAGGAATGGTTCATATCATAGACAGTGAGAAGAGTCAGTTTTCTTGTACTTAAGTCGGCATTGTGCCTTTTGTATTTAATTCTGATGCATTTTCCGTGTTTCATCGTCAATAAGAAGGTCAGAGGGATACAGAAACCTGAAGTGAAGCATCGAAATCTATAACTAGTGTCACAGGAATGGTTCCAAACATTGACAGTAAGAAGAGTCAGTCTTCTTGTACTTGAGTCGGCATTGTGCCTTTTGTATTTAATTCCGATGCAAATTCTGTGTTTCGTCGTCAATAAGAACTTCAGAGGGATACAGTAAAACTGAAGTGAAGCATCGGAATCTATAACTAGTGTCACAGGAATGGTTCAAAACATAGACAGTAAGAAGAATCAGACTTCTTGTACTTACGTCGGCATTGTGCCTTTTGAATTTAATTCCGATGCAATTTCTGTGTTGCATCGTCAATTAGAAGGTCAGCTGGATACAGGAAACCTGAAGAGAAGCATCGGAATCCATAACTAGTGTCACAGGAATGGTTCAAAACATAGACAGGAAGAAGAGCCAGTCTTCTTGTACTTGAGTCGGCATTGTGCCTTTTGTGTTTAATTCCGATGCAATTTCTGTGTTTCATCGTCAATACGACGGTCAGAGGGATACAGTAAAACTGAAGTGAAGCATCGAAATCTATAACTAGTGTCACAGGAATGGTTCAAAACATAGACTGTTGGAAGATTCTGTTTTCTTGTACTTAAGTCGGCATTGTGCCTTTTGTATTTAATTCCGATGCAAATTCCGTGTTTCATCGTCAATAAGGAGGTCAGAGGGATACAGTAAACCTGAAGTGAAGTATCGGAATCTATAACTAGTGTCACAGGAATGGTTCAAAACATAGACTGTAAGAAGAGCCAGACTTCTTGTACTTGAGTCGGCATTGTGCCTTTTGTGTTCAATTCCGATGCAATATCTGTGTTTCATCGTCAATAAGACGGTCAGAGGGATACAGTAACCATGAAATGAAGAATCGGAATCAATAACTAGTGTCACAGGAATGGTTCAAAACATAGACAGTAGGAAGAGTCAGTCCTCTTGTACTTAAGTCGGCATTGTGCCTTTTGTATGTAATTCTGATGCAATATCTGTGTTACATCGTTAATAAGAAGGTCAGAGGGATACAGTAAAACTGAAGTGAAGCATCGGAATCTATAACTAGTGTCACAGGAATGGTTCAAAACATAGACAGTAAGAAGAGCCAGACTTCTTGTACTTGAGTCGGCTTTGTGCCTTCTGTGTTCAATTCCGATGCAATATCTGTGTTTCATCGTCAATAAGACGGTCAGAGGGATACAGTAACCATGAAATGAAGAATCGGAATCAATAACTAGTGTCACAGGAATGGTTCAAAACATAGACAGTAGGAAGAGTCAGTCCTCTTGTACTTAAGTCGGCATTGTGCCTTTTGTATGTTATTCCGATGCAATATCTGTGTTACATCGTTAATAAGAAGGTCAGAGGGATACAGTAAAACTGAAGTGAAGCATCGGAATCTATAACTAGTGTCACAGGAATGGTTCAAAACATAGACAGTAAGAAGTGTCAGTTTTCTCTTACTTAAGTCGGCATTGTGCCTATTGTATTTAATTTCGATGCAATTTCTGTGTTTCATCGTCAATAATAAGGTCAGCTGGATACAGTAAACCTGAAGTGAAGCTCGGAATCTATCACTAGTGTCACAGGAATGGTTCAACGCACAGGCAGTAAGAAGAACCTGTCTTCTTGTACTTGAGTCGGCATTGTGATTTTTGTATTTTATGCCGATGAAATTTCTGTGTTTGATCGTCAATAAGAAGGTCAGAGGGATACAGTAAACCTAAAGTGAAGCATCGGAATCTATAACTAGTGTCACAGGAGTGGTTCAAATCATAGACAGTAAGAAGAGTCAGTCTTCTTGAACTTAAGTCTGCATTGTGCCTTTTGTATTTAATTCCGATGCAATTTCTGTGTTTCATCGTCAATAAGAAGGTCAGAGGGATACAGTAAAACTGAAGTGAAACATCGGAATCTATAACTAGTGTCACAGGAATGGTTCAAAACATAGACAGTAAGAAGAGTCAGTCTTCTTGTACCTAAGTCGGCATTTTGCCTTTTGTATGTAATTCCGATGCTATTTATGTGTTTCATCGTCAATAAGAAGGTCAGCTGGATACAGTAAACCTGAAGTGAAGCATCGGACTCTAAAACTAGTGTCACAGGAATGGTTCAAAACATAGACTGTAGGAAGAGTCAGTCTTCTTGTACTTCAGTCGGCATTGTGTCTTTTGTATTTTATTCCGATGCAATTTCTGTGTTTCATCGTCAATAAGAAGGTCAGAAGGATACAGTAAAACTGAAGTGAAGCTTCGGAAACTGTAACTAGTGTCACAGGAATGGTTCAAAACATAGACAGTAAGAAGAGTCAGTCTTCTTTTACTAAAGTCGGCATTGTGCCTTTTGTGTTTAACTCCGATGGAATTTCTGTGCTTCATCATCAATAAGAAGGTCAGCTGGATACAGTATACCTGAAGTGCAGCATCTGAATCTATAACTAGTGTCACAGGAATGGTTCAAAACACAGGCAGTAAGAAGAACCTGTCTTCTTGTACTTCAGTCGGCATTGTGCTTTTTGTATTTTATGCCGATGAAATTTCTGTGTTTGATCGTCAATAAGAAGGTCAGAGGGATACAGTAAACCTAAAGTGAAGCATCGGAATCTATAACTAGTGCCACAGGAATGGTTCAAATCATTGACAGTAAGAAGAGTCAGTCTTCTTGTACTTAAGTCTGCATTGTGCCTTTTGTATTTAGTTAAGATGCTATTTCTGTGTTTCATCGTCAATAAGGAGGTCAGGGGGATACAGTGAACCTCAAGTGAAGCATCGGAATCTAAAACTAGTGTCACAGGAATGGTTCAAATCATAGACAGTAGGAAGAGTCAGTCTTCTGTGACTTAAGTCGGCATTGTGCCTTTTGTATTTAATTCTGATGCAATTTCTGTGTTTCATCGTCAATAAGAAGGTCAGAGGGATACAGTAAAACTGAAGTGAAGCATGGGAATCTATATCTAGTGTCACAGGATGGTTCAAAACATAGACAGTAAGAAGAGTCAGTCTTCTTGTACCTAAGACGGCATTTAGCCTTTTGTATGTAATTCCGATGCTATTTATGTGTTTCATCGTCAATAAGAAGGTCAGCTGGATACAGTAAACCTGAAGTGAAGCATCGGAATCTAAAACTAGTGTCACAGGAATGGTTCAAAACATAGACTGTAGGAAGAGTCAGTCTTCTTGTACCTCAGTCGGCATTGTGTCTTTTGTATTTTATTCCGATGCAATTTCTGTGTTTCATCGTCAATAAGAAGGTCAGAAGGATACAGTAAAACTGAAGTGAAGCATCGGAAACTATAACTAGTGTCACAGGAATGGTTCAAATCATAGACAGTAAGAAGAGTCAGTCTTCTTGTACTAAAGTCGGCATTGTGATTTTTTATTTAACTCCGATGGAATTTCTGTTCTTCATCATCAATAAGAAGGTCAGCTGGATACAGTATACCTGAAGTGCAGCATCTGAATCTATAACTAGTGTCACAGGAATGGTTCAAACCATAGACAGTAAGAAGAGTCAGTCTTCTTGTACTTATGTCAGCATTGTGCCTTTTGTATTTGATTAAGATGAAATTTCTGTGTTTCATCGTCACTAAGAAGGTCCGAGGGATACAGTTAACCTGAAGTGAAGCATCGGAATCTATAACTAGTGTCACAGGAATGGTTAAAAACATAGACAGTAAGAGGAGCCAGTCTTCTTGTACTTGAGTCGGCATTGTGCCTTTTTTATTTAATTCCGATGCAATTTCTGTGTTTTATCGTCAATAAGAAGGTTAGAGAGAAACAGAAAACTTGATGTGAAGCATCGGAATCTATAACTAGTGTCACAGGAACGGTTCAGAACATAGACAGTAAGAAGAGTCTGTTTTCTTGTACTTACGTCGGCATTGGGCCTTTTCTATGTAATTCCGATGCAATTTCTGTGTTTCATCGTCAATAAGAAGGTCAGAGGGATGCAGTCAACCTGAAGTGAAGCATCGGAATCCATAACTAGTGTCACAGGAATGGTTGAATTCATAGACAGTAAGAAGAGTTTTCTTGTACTTAAGTCGGCATTGTGCCTATTCTTTTTAATTCCGATGACATTTCTGTGTTTCGGCGTCAATAAGAAGGTCCAAGGGATACGGTAAACCTGAAGTGAAGCATCGGAATCTAAATCCGGTCTCACAGGAAAGGTTCAAAACATTGATAATAAGAAGAGCCAAACTTCTTGTACTTGAGTCGGCATTGTGCCTTTTGTATTTAATTCCGATGCAATTTCTGTGTTTCATCGTCAATAATAAGGTCAGCTGGATACGGTAAACCTGAAGTCAAGCTTCGGAATCTATCACTAGTGTCACAGGGATTGTTCAAAACACAGCCTGTAAGAAGAAACTGTCTTCTTGTACTGGAGTCGGCATTGTGATTTTTGTATATTATTCCGAAGAAATTTCTGTGTTTGATCGTCAATAAGAAGGACAGAGGGATACAGTAAACCTAAAGTGAAGCATAGGCATCTATAACTAGTTTCACAGGAATGGTTCAAATCATAGACAGTAAGAAGAGTCAGTCTTCTTGTAGTTAAGTCTGCATTGTGGCTTTTGTATTTAGTTAAGATGCAATTTCTGTGTTTCATCGTCAATAATAAGGTCAGCTGGATACAGTAAACCTGAAGTGAAGCATCGGAATCTATCACTAGTGTCACAGGAATGGTTCAAAACACAGGCAGTAAGAAGAACCTGTCTTCTTGTACTTGAGTCGGCATTGTGATTTTTGTATTTTATGCCGATGAAATTTCTGTGTTTGATCGTCAATAAGAAGGTCAGAGGGATACAGTAAACCTAAAGTGAAGCATCGGAATCTATAACTAGTGTCACAGGAGTGGTTCAAATCATAGACAGTAAGAAGAGTCAGTCTTCTTGAATTTAAGTCTGCATTGTGCCTTTTGTATTTAGTTAAGATGCAATTTCTGTGTTTCATCGTCAATAAGGAGGTCAGAGGGATACAGTGAACCTCAAGTGAAGCATCGGAATCTAAAACTAGTGTCACAGGAATGGTTCAAATCATAGACAGTAGGAAGAGTCAGTCTTCTTGAACTTAAGTCGGCATTGTGCCTTTTGTATTTAATTCCGATGCAATTTCGGTGTTTCATCGTCAATAAGAAGGTCAGAGGGATACAGTAAAACTGAAGTGAAACATCGGAA
Source organism: Schistocerca piceifrons (assembly GCF_021461385.2). Lineage (NCBI taxonomy): Eukaryota > Metazoa > Arthropoda > Insecta > Orthoptera > Acrididae > Schistocerca > Schistocerca piceifrons. The sequence goes on from NC_060139.1 coordinate 1,132,839,454, forward strand.
TCTATAACTAGTGTCACAGGAATGGTTCAAAACATAGACAGTAAGAAGAGTCAGTCTTCTTGTACCTAAGTCGGCATTTTGCCTTTTGTATGTAATTCCGATGCTATTTATGTGTTTCATCGTCAATAAGAAGGTCAGCTGGATACAGTAAACCTGAAGTGAAGCATCGGACTCTAAAACTAGTGTCACAGGAATGGTTCAAAAGATAGCCTGTAGGAAGAGTCAGTCTTCTTGTACTTCAGTCGGCATTGTGTCTTTTGTATTTTATTCCGATGCAATTTCTGTGTTTCATCTTCAATAAGAAGGTCAGAAGGATACAGTAAAACTGAAGTGAAGCTTCGGAAACTGTAACTAGTGTCACAGGAATGGTTCAAAACATAGACAGTAAGAAGAGTCAGTCTTCTTGTACTAAAGTCGGCATTGTGCCTTTTGTGTTTAACTCCGATGGAATTTCTGTGCTTCATCATCAATAAGAAGGTCAGCTGGATACAGTATACCTGAAGTGCAGCATCTGAATCTATAACTAGTGTCACAGGAATGGTTCAAAACACAGGCAGTAAGAAGAACCTGTCTTCTTGTGCTTCAGTCGGCATTGTGCTTTTTGTATATAATGCCGATGAAATTTCTGTGTTTGATCGTCAATAAGAAGGTCAGAGGGATACAGTAAACCTAAAATGAAGCATCGGAATCTATAACTAGTGTCACAGGAATGGTTCAAATCATTGACAGTAAGAAGAGTCAGTCTTCTTGTACTTAAGTCTGCGTTGTGCCTTTTGTATTTAGTTAAGATGCTATTTCTGTGTTTCATCGTCAATAAGAAGGTCAGCTGGATACAGTATACCTGAAGTGCAGCATCTGAATCTATAACTAGTGTCACAGGAATGGTTCAAACCATAGACAGTAAGAAGAGTCAGTCTTCTTGTACTTATGTCAGCATTGTGCCTTTTGTATTTGATTAAGATGAAATTTCTGTGTTTCATCGTCACTAAGAAGGTCCGAGGGATACAGTTAACCTGAAGTGAAGCATCGGAATCTATAACTAGTGTCACAGGAATGGTTCAAATCATAGACAGTAGGAAGAGTCAGTCTTCTGTGACTTAAGTCGGCATTGTGCCTTTTGTATTTAATTCCGATGCAATTTCTGTGTTTCATCGTCAATAAGAAGCTCAGAGGGATACAGTAAAACTGAAGTGAAGCATGGGAATCTATATCTAGTGTCACAGGATGGTTCAAAACATAGACAGTAAGAAGAGTCAGTCTTCTTGTACCTAAGACGGCATTTAGCCTTTTGTATGTAATTCCGATGCTATTTATGTGTTTCATCGTCAATAAGAAGGTCAGCTGGATACAGTAAACCTGAAGTGAAGCATCGGAATCTAAAACTAGTGTCACAGGAATGGTTCAAAACATAGACTGTAGGAAGAGTCAGTCTTCTTGTACCTCAGTCGGCATTGTGTCTTTTGTATTTTATTCCGATGCAATTTCTGTGTTTCATCGTCAATAAGAAGGTCAGAAGGATACAGTAAAACTGAAGTGAAGCATCGGAAACTATAACTAGTGTCACAGGAATGGTTCAAATCATAGACAGTAAGAAGAGTCAGTCTTCTTGTACTAAAGTCGGCATTGTGATTTTTTATTTAACTCCGATGGAATTTCTGTTCTTCATCATCAATAAGAAGGTCAGCTGGATACAGTATACCTGAAGTGCAGCATCTGAATCTATAACTAGTGTCACAGGAATGGTTCAAACCATAGACAGTAAGAAGAGTCAGTCTTCTTGTACTTATGTCAGCATTGTGCCTTTTGTATTTGATTAAGATGAAATTTCTGTGTTTCATCGTCACTAAGAAGGTCCGAGGGATACAGTTAACCTGAAGTGAAGCATCGGAATCTATAACTAGTGTCACAGGAATGGTTAAAAACATAGACAGTAAGAGGAGCCAGTCTTCTTGTACTTGAGTCGGCATTGTGCCTTTTTTATTTAATTCCGATGCAATTTCTGTGTTTTATCGTCAATACGAAGGTTAGAGAGAAACAGAAAACTTGATGTGAAGCATCGGAATCTATAACTAGTGTCACAGGAACGGTTCAGAACATAGACAGTAAGAAGAGTCTGTTTTCTTGTACTTACGTCGGCATTGGGCCTTTTCTATGTAATTCCGATGCAATTTCTGTGTTTCATCGTCAATAAGAAGGTCAGAGGGATGCAGTCAACCTGAAGTGAAGCATCGGAATCCATAACTAGTGTCACAGGAATGGTTGAATTCATAGACAGTAAGAAGAGTTTTCTTGTACTTAAGTCGGCATTGTGCCTATTCTTTTTAATTCCGATGACATTTCTGTGTTTCGGCGTCAATAAGAAGGTCCAAGGGATACGGTAAACCTGAAGTGAAGCATCGGAATCTAAATCCGGTCTCACAGGAAAGGTTCAAAACATTGATAATAAGAAGAGCCAAACTTCTTGTACTTGAGTCGGCATTGTGCCTTTTGTATTTAATTCCGATGCAATTTCTGTGTTTCATCGTCAATAATAAGGTCAGCTGGATACGGTAAACCTGAAGTCAAGCTTCGGAATCTATCACTAGTGTCACAGGGATTGTTCAAAACACAGCCTGTAAGAAGAAACTGTCTTCTTGTACTGGAGTCGGCATTGTGATTTTTGTATATTATTCCGAAGAAATTTCTGTGTTTGATCGTCAATAAGAAGGACAGAGGGATACAGTAAACCTAAAGTGAAGCATCGGAATCTATAACTAGTTTCACAGGAATGGTTCAAATCATAGACAGTAAGAAGAGTCAGTCTTCTTGTACTTAAGTCTGCATTGTGGCTTTTGTATTTAGTTAAGATGCAATTTCTGTGTTTCATCGTCAATAATAAGGTCAGCTGGATACAGTAAACCTGAAGTGAAGCATCGGAATCTATCACTAGTGTCACAGGAATGGTTCAAAACACAGGCAGTAAGAAGAACCTGTCTTCTTGTACTTGAGTCGGCATAGTGATTTTTGTATTTTATGCCGATGAAATTTCTGTGTTTGATCGTCAATAAGAAGGTCAGAGGGATACAGTAAACCTAAAGTGAAGCATCGGAATCTATAACTAGTGTCACAGGAGTGGTTCAAATCATAGACAGTAAGAAGAGTCAGTCTTCTTGAATTTAAGTCTGCATTGTGCCTTTTGTATTTAGTTAAGATGCAATTTCTGTGTTTCATCGTCAATAAGGAGGTCAGAGGGATACAGTGAACCTCAAGTGAAGCATCGGAATCTAAAACTAGTGTCACAGGAATGGTTCAAATCATAGACAGTAGGAAGAGTCAGTCTTCTTGAACTTAAGTCGGCATTGTGCCTTTTGTATTTAATTACGATGCAATTTCTGTGTTTCATCGTCAATAAGAAGGTCAGAGGGATACAGTGAAACTGAAGTGAAACATCGGAATCTATAACTAGTGTCACAGGAATGGTTCAAAACATAGACAGTAAGAAGAGTCAGTCTTCTTGTACCTAAGTCGGCATTTTGCCTTTTGTATGTAATTCCGATGCTATTTATGTGTTTCATCGTCAATAAGAAGGTCAGCTGGATACAGTAAACCTGAAGTGAAGCATCGGACTCTAAAACTAGTGTCACAGGAATGGTTCAAAAGATAGCCTGTAGGAAGAGTCAGTCTTCTTGTACTTCAGTCGGCATTGTGTCTTTTGTATTTTATTCCGATGCAATTTCTGTGTTTCATCGTCAATAAGAAGGTCAGAAGGATACAGTAAAACTGAAGTGAAGCTTCGGAAACTGTAACTAGTGTCACAGGAATGGTTCAAAACATAGACAGTAAGAAGAGTCAGTCTTCTTGTACTAAAGTCGGCATTGTGCCTTATGTGTTTAACTCCGATGGAATTTCTGTGCTTCATCATCAATAAGAAGGTCAGCTGGATACAGTATACCTGAAGTGCAGCATCTGAATCTATAACTAGTGTCACAGGAATGGTTCAAAACACAGGCAGTAAGAAGAACCTGTCTTCTTGTGCTTCAGTCGGCATTGTGCTTTTTGTATTTTATGCCGATGAAATTTCTGTGTTTGATCGTCAATAAGAAGGTCAGAGGGATACAGTAAACCTAAAATGAAGCATCGGAATCTATAACTAGTGTCACAGGAATGGTTCAAATCATTGACAGTAAGAAGAGTCAGTCTTCTTGTACTTAAGTCTGCATTGTGCCTTTTGTATTTAGTTAAGATGCTATTTCTGTGTTTCATCGTCAATAAGAAGGTCAGCTGGATACAGTATACCTGAAGTGCAGCATCTGAATCTATAACTAGTGTCACAGGAATGGTTCAAACCATAGACAGTAAGAAGAGTCAGTCTTCTTGTACTTATATCAGCATTGTGCCTTTTGTATTTGATTAAGATGAAATTTCTGTGTTTCATCGTCACTAAGAAGGTCCGAGGGATACAGTTAACCTGAAGTGAAGCATCGGAATCTATAACTAGTGTCACAGGAATGGTTAAAAACATAGACAGTAAGAGGAGCCAGTCTTCTTGTACTTGAGTCGGCATTGTGCCTTTTTTATTTAATTCCGATGCAATTTCTGTGTTTTATCGTCAATAAGAAGGTTAGAGAGAAACAGAAAACTTGATGTGAAGCATCGGGATCTATAACTAGTGTCACAGGAACGGTTCAGAACATAGACAGTAAGGAGGGTCTGTTTTCTTGTACTTACGTCGGCATTGGGCCTTTTCTATGTAATTCCGATGCAATTTCTGTGTTTCATCGTCAATAAGAAGGTCAGAGGGATACAGTAAACCTGAAGTGGAGCATCAGAATCCATAACTAGTGTCACAGCAATGGTTGAATTCATAGACAGTAAGAAGAGTTTTCTTGTACTTAAGTCGGCATTGTGCCTATTCTTTTTAATTCCGATGACATTTCTGTGTTTCGGCGTCAATAAGAAGGTCCAAGGGATACGGTAAACCTAAAGTGAAGCATCGGAATCTAAATCCGGTCTCACAGGAAAGGTTCAAAACATTGATAATAAGAAGAGCCAAACTTCTTGTACTTGAGTCGGCATTGTGCCTTTTGTATTTAATTCCGATGCAATTTCTGTGTTTCATCGTCAATAATAAGGTCAGCTGGATACGGAAAACCTGAAGTCAAGCTTCGGAATCTATCACTAGTGTCACAGGGATTGTTCAAAACACAGCCTGTAAGAAGAACCTGTCTTCTTGTACTGGAGTCGGCATTGTGATTTTTGTATATTATTCCGAAGAAATTTCTGTGTTTGATCGTCAATAAGAAGGTCAGAGGGATACAGTAAACCTAAAGTGAAGCATCGGAATCTATAACTAGTTTCACAGGAATGGTTCAAATCATAGACAGTAAGAAGAGTCAGTCTTCTTGTACTTAAGTCTGCATTGTGGCTTTTGTATTTAGTTAAGATGCAATTTCTGTGTTTCATCGTCAATAAGGAGGTCAGAGGGATACAGTGAACCTCAAGTGAAGCATCGGAATCTACAACTAGTGTCACAGGAATGGTTCAAATCATAGACAGTAGGAAGAGTCAGTCTTCTTGAACTTAAGTCGGCAATGTGCCTTTTGTATTTAATTCCGATGCAATTTCTGTGTTTCATCGTCAATAAGAAGGTCAGAGGGATACAGTAAAACTGAAGTGAAGCATCGGAATCTATAACTAGTGTCACAGGAATGGTTCAAAACATAGACAGTAAGAAGAGTCAGTCTTCTTGTACTTAAGTCGGCATTTTGCCTTTTGTATGTAATTCCGATGCTATTTCTGTGTTTCATCGTCAATAAGAAGGTCAGCTGGATACAGTAAACCTGAAGTGAAGCATCGGAATCTATCACTAGTGTCACAGGAATTGTTTAAAACACAGGCAGTAAGAAGAACCTGTCTTCTTGTACTTGAGTCGGCATTGTGCTTTTTGTATTTTATTCCGATGAAATTTCTGTGTTTGATCGTCAATAAGAAGGTCAGAGGGATACAGTGAACCTAAAGTGAAGCAACGAAATCTATAACTAGTTTCACAGGAATGGTTCAAATCATAGACAGTAAGAAGAGTCAGTCTTCTTGTACTTCAGTCGGCATTGTGTCTTTTGTATTTTATTCCGATGCAATTTCTGTGTTTCATCGTCAATAAGAAGGTCAGAGGGATACAGTAAAACTGAAGTGAAGCATCGGAATCTATAACTTATGTCACAGGAATGGTTCAAAACCTAGACAGTAAGAAGAGTCAGTCTTCTCGTACATAGGTCGGCATTGTGCCTTTTGTATGTAATTCCGATGCAATTTCTGTGTTTCATCGTCAATAAGAAGGTCAGCTGGATACAGTAAACCTGAAGTGAAGCATCGGAATTTATAACTAGTGTCATAGGAATGGTTCAAATCATAGACAGTAAGAAGAGCCAGTCTTCTTGTACTTGAGTTGGCATTGTGCCTTTTGTATTTAATTCCGATCAATTTTCTGTGTTTGATCGTCAATAAGAAGGTCAGAGGGATACAGTTAACCTGAAGTGAAGCATCGGATTCTATAACTAGTGTCACAGGAATGGTTCAAAGCATAGACAGTAAGAAGAGTCAGTTTTCTTGTACTTAAGTCGGCATTGCGCCTCTTCTATTTAATTACGATGCAATTTCTGTGTTTCGGCGTCAATAAGAAGGTCCAAGGGATAGAGTAAACCTGAAGTGAAGCATCGGAATCTAAATCCGGTCTCACAGGTAAGGTTCAAAGCATTGACAATAAGAAGAGCCAGTCTTCTTGTACTTGAGTCGGCATTGTGACTATTGTATTTAATTCCGATGCAATTTCTGTGTTTCATCGTCAATACCAAGGTCAGAGGGATACAGTACACCTGAAGTGAAGATTCACAATCTGTAGATAGTGTCACAGGAATGGATCAAATCATACACAGTAAGAAGAGTCAGTTTTGTTGTACTTAGGTCGGTATTGTGCCTTTTGTATTTAATTCCGATGCAATTTCTGTGTTTCATCGTCAATAAGGAGGTCAGATGGATACAGTAAACCTGAAGTGAAGCAACGGAATCTATAACTACTGTCAAGGGAATGGTTCAAACATAGACAGTAAGAAGAGTCAGTTTTCTTTTACTTAAGTCCGCATTGTGCCTTTTGTATTTAATTCGCATGCAATTTCTGTGTTTCGTCGTCAATAAGAAGGTCCAAGGTATACAGTAAACCTGCAGTGAAGCATCGAAATCTGAAACCGGTCTCACAGGAGAGGTTCAAAACATAGACAGTAAGATGAGCCAGTCTTCTTGTACTTGAGTCGGTATTGTGCCTTTTGTATTTAATTCTGATGAATTTTCTGTGTTTCATCGTCAGTAAGAAGGTCAGAGGGATACAGTAAACCTGAAGTGAAGCATCGGAATCTATAACTAGTGTCACAGGAATGGTTCATATCATAGACAGTGAGAAGAGTCAGTTTTCTTGTACTTAAGTCGGCATTGTGTTTTTGTATTTAATTCCGATGCAATTTCTGTGTTTCATCGTCAATAAGAAGGTCAGCTGGATACAGTAAACCTGAAGAGAAGCATCGGAATCCATAACTAGTGTCACAGGAATGGTTCAAACATAGATAGGAAGAAGAGCAAGTCTTCTTGTACTTGAGTCGGCATTGTGCTTTTGTATTTAATTCCGATGCAATTTCTGTGTTTCATCGTCAATACGACGGTCAGAGGGATACAGTAAAACTGAAGTGAAGCATCGAAATCTATAACTAGTGTCACAGGAATGGTTCAAAACATAGACAGTTGGAAGATTCAGTCTTGTTGTAGTTAAGTCGGCATTGTGCCTTTTGTATTTAATTCCGATGCAATTTCTGTGTTTCATCGTCAATAAGAAGGTCAGCTGGATACAGTAAACCTGAAGTGAAGCATCGGAATCTATAACTAGTGTCACAGGAATGGTTCAAATCATAGACAGGAAAAAGAGACAGTTTTCTTGTACTTAAGTCGGCGTTGTACATTTTCTGTTTAATTCAGATGCAATTTCTATGTTCGTCGTCACTAAGAAGTTCCCAGGAATACAGTAAACCTGAATTGAAGCATGGGAATCTCAAACCGGGCTCACAGGAAAGGTTCAAATCATAGACAGTAAGAAGAGCCAGATTTCTTGTACTTGAGTCGGCATTGTGCCTTTTGTAATTAATTCCGATGCAATTTCTGTGTTTTATCGTCTATAAGAAGGTTAGAGAGAAACGGAAAACTTGATGTGAAGCATCGGAATCTATAACTAGTTTCACAGGAATGGTTCAAATCATAGACAGTAAGAAGAGTCAGTCTTCTTGTACTTAAGTCTGCATTGTGGCTTTTGTATTTAGTTAAGATGCAATTTCTGTGTTTCATCGTCAATAAGGAGGTCAGAGGGATACAGTGAACCTCAAGTGAAGCATCGGAATCTAAAACTAGTGTCACAGGAATGGTTCAAATCATAGACAGTAGGAAGAGTCTGTCTTCATGAACTTAAGTCGGCAATGTGCCTTTTGTATGTAATTCCGATGCTATTTCTGTGTTTCATCGTCAATAAGAAGGTCAGCTGGATACAGTAAACCTGAAGTGAAGCATGGGAATCTAAAACTAGTGTCACAGGAATGGTTCAAAACATAGACTGTAGGAAGAGTCAGTCTTCTTGTACTTCAGTTGGCATTGTGTCTTTTGTATTTTTTTCCGATGCAATTTCTGTGTTTCATCGTCAATAAGAAGGTCAGAGGGATACAGTAAAACTGAAGTGAAGCATCGGAAACTATAACTAGTGTCACAGGAATGGTTCAAAACATAGACAGTAAGAGGAGTTTGTCTTCTTGTACTAAAGTCGGCATTGTGCCTTTTGTATATAGTTCCGATGCAATTTCTGTATTTCATCGTTTATAAGAAGGTCAGAGGGATATAGTAAACCTGAAGTGAAGCATCGGAATCTATAACTAGTGTCACAGGAATGGTTGAGTTCATAGACAGTAAGAAGAGTCAGTTTTCTTGTACTTAAGTCGGCATTGTGCCTATTCTATTTAATTCCGACGCAATTTCTGTCTTTCGGCGTTAATAAGAAGGTCCAAGGGATACGGTAAACCTGAAGTGAAGCATCGGAATCCAAATCCGGTCCCACAGGAAAGGTTCAAAACATTGACAATAAGAAGAGTCAGTTTTCTTGTACTTAAGTCGGCATTGTGCCCTTTGTATTTAATTCCGATGCAATTTCTGTGTTTCATCGTAAATAAAGAGGCCAGATGGATACAGTAAACCTGAAGTGAAGCATCGGAATCTATAACTAGTGTCACAGGAATGGTTCAATCATAGACAGTAAGAAGAGTCAGTTTTCTTATACCTACGTCGGCATTGTGACGTTTGTATTTAACTCCGATGCAATTTCTGTGATTCGTCGTCAATGGGAATGTCCAAGGGATACAGTAAACCTGAAGTGAAGCATCGGAATCTATAAATAGTGTCACAGGAATGGTTCAAAACATAGACAGCATGAAGTGTCAGATTTCTTGTAATGAAGTCGGCATTGTGCTTTTGATTTCAATTCCGATGCAATTTCTGCGTTTCGTCGTCAATCAGAAGGTCCACCGGATACAGTAAACCTCAAGTGATGCATCGGAATCTAAAACCGGTCTAACAGGAAAGGTTCAAATCATAGACAGTAAGAAGAGCCAGTCTTCTTGTAATTGAGTCGGCATTGTCCCTTTTGTATTTAATTCCAATGCAATTTCTGTGTTTCATCGTCAATACCAAGGTCAGAGGGATACAGTAAACTACTGAAGTGAAGAATCACAATCTGTAGATAGTGACACAGGAATGGTTCAAAACATAGACTGTAGGAAGAGTCAGTCTTCTTGTACTTCAGTTGGCATTGTGTCTTTTGTATTTTATTCCGATGCAATTTCTGTGTTTCATCGTCAATAAGAAGGACAGAGGGATTCAGTAAAACTGAATTGAAGCATCGGAAACTATAACTTATGTCACAGGAATGGTTCAAAACATAGACAGTAAGAAGAGTCAGTCTTCTTGTACATAGATCGGCATTGTGCCTCTTGTATTTAATTCCGATGCAATTTCTGTGTTTCATCGTCAATAAGAACGTGAGCTGGATACAGTAAACCTGAAGTGAAGCATCGGAATCTATAACTACTGTCACAGGAATGGTTCAAACATAGACAGTAACAAGAGTCAGTTTTCTTTTACTTAAGTCCGCATTGTGCCTTTTGTATTTAATTCCGATGCAATTTCTGTGTTTCATCGTCAATAAGGATGTCAGAGGGATACAGTAAACCCGAAGTAAAGCATCGGAATCTATAACTAGTGTCATAGGAATGGTTCAAAACATAGACAGTAAGAAGAGCCAGTCTTCTTGTACTTGAGTTGGCATTGTGACTTTTGTATTTAATTCCGATGAAATTTCTGTGTTTCATCGTCAATACCAAGGTCAGAGGGATACAGTAAACTACTGAAGTGAAGAATCACAATCTGTAGATAGTGACACAGGAATGGATCAAAACATAGACAGTAAGAAGAGTCAGATTTGTTGTACTTAGGTCGGTATTGTGCCTTTTGTATTTCATTCCGATGCAATTTCTGTGTTTCGGCGTCAATAAGAAGGTCCAAGGGATAGAGTAAACCTCAAGTGAAGCATCGGAATCTAAAACCCGTCCACAGGAAAGGTTCAAAACATGGACAGTAAGAAGAGCCCGTCTTCTTGTACTTGAGTCGGCATTGTAACTTTTGTATTTAATTCCGATGCAATTTCTGTGTTTCATCGTCAATACCAAGGTCAGAGGGATACAGTAAACTACTGAAGTGAAGACTCACAATTTGTAGATAGTGACACAGGAATGGATCAAAACATAGACAGTAAAAAGAGTCAGATTTGTTGTACTTAGGTCGGTATTGTGCCTTTTGTATTTAATTCCGATGCAATTTCTGTGTTTAATCGTCAATAAGGAGGTCAGATGGATACAGTAAACCTGAAGTGAAGCATCGGAATCTATAACTACTGTCACAGGAATGGTTCAAACGTAGACAGTAACAAGAGTCAGTTTTCTTTTACTTCAGTCCGCATTGTGCCTTTTGTATTTAATTCCGATGCAATTTCTGTGTTTCATAGTCAATAAGGATGTCAGAGGGATATAGTAAACCTGAAGTGAAGCATCGGAATCTATAATTAGGGTCACAGGAATGGTTCAACCATAGACAGAAAGAAGAGTCAGTCGGCATTGTGCCTTTTGTATTTAATTGTGATGCATTTTCTGTGTTTCATCGTCAATAAGAAGGTCAGAGGGATTCAGTAAACCTGATTTGATGCATCGGAATCAATAACTAGTGTCACAGGAATGGGTCAAAGCATTGATATAAAGAAGAGTCAGTTTTCTTGTACTGCAGTCGTCATTGTGCCTTTTCTAATTAATTCCGATGCAATTTCTGTGATTCGTCGTTAATAAGAACGTCCAAGGTATACAGTAAACCTGAACCGAAGCATCGGAATCTACAACCGGTCTCACAGGAAAGATTCAAAACGTAGACAATAAGAAGAGCCAGTCTTCTTGTACTTGGGTCGGCATTGTGGCTTTTGTATTTAATTCCGATGCAATTTCTGTGTTTCATCATCAATACGACGGTCAGAGGGA